>NC_053389.1:246385006-246739172 GCF_905171765.1 Bufo bufo | reverse complement strand
CCGCCTCAATATCAGTTTTTGCTAACAGCGCCCCCCTCCCAAACTTCTTAACCCACTGCACTGCCGCATCAAATGAGGTATAAACCACCGAACACAAGGCGGGGTCTATACCGTCATTGACCGACGAACCTTTCGGAAAAGACAGATGATGAATAAGCCGAAACTTATTCATCTCCTTCTTCGGAACCACCCCTAATGGTGACACCCGTAAATTCGGCAACGGTGGAGCCGAAAAGGGGCCCGCCATTCTGCCTAAACTGACCTCCTTGCCCAGTTTCTCAGCCACCACCTCCGGATGCTCCAACGCTGACCTCAAATTTTTCTTAACCAAAACCCCTTCACACTGAACAAACGGGATCCGAAAACCAACTGAAAACCCTTCCCACAACAAAGCCGCCGCCTCCCTATCCGGATACCTGTCTAGAAACGGGCCCATCCTTCCCAGACTAACCGGCGTCTCCCCCTTTGCTATTATAATCCCCCCCTCTCTGTCTGTTCCCCCTAAAGCACCTCGCTGCACCGTGAGCCCCCCCACACACTGAGCACTCGTGCTTGAATTTGCACTTTGCTCCGAATTTACATGTTCCATCATTGAATGCGAAACATAGCCCCTTTGCTGATGCTGATGCAACATTAGACTGCCCACTACCTCCTGCCTCCCCCCGAAAGGACTGACCCTGTCTCACCGGAGCAGTAACCTTCAACCACAAAGCTATATCTTTGTGATCCCACCTAATCTCAGGCCGCACCGCCTTCCGCTGCCGGAACTGTTCATCGTACCGCAGCCACGCTATACCCCCATACACCCTGTACGCCTCCCCAACTGCATCCAAATAACAGAACAACGCCGAACAGCACTCCGGCGCCTTCTCCCCAATTATGCTCGCTAATATCGCGAACGCCTGCAGCCAGTTTGCAAACGTCCGCGGTATCAGGCGATACCTCCGCTTCTCTTCCTCCTCCTTCTTACCCTCATCCCGTCTCACCCTATCCAAGTTAAATTTGTCTAGGGGAAGCAAAGAAAAAATCTCTACATACTCCCCCCTCCAAATCTTCTCCCTCACCTCCTGCTTCAAATGAGCCCCCAATGGGCCCTCAAAGCACACATAAACCTCTCCCCTTGCCCTATCGTCTAACCGCACCGTCTCCGCCTCCACCGCACCCCCCGCCTGCGTCTGCACCGACGACATTGCAGACCCTCCACTCACACTAGCCCCCCCAACCGCTTGTGCCCCCAGAGGGCCCAGACACCCCCCACGCTGGTAACGGAGACGCCCCCCCCATACCCCATCCCGCAAGCAAACCTGCCAGCCCCCCCAACAACTGGCCTAAACCCCTGCTAACATCTACTGGGGACCCCCCAACACCCCCAGCCCCCCCAACAAACTGTGCTAACGTTCCCCAAGAGGCCTCACCTGGCTGCCTGGGTGCTGTGTCCCCACCAGCCGACAATCCGGACTCCAGCTGATCTCTCCTCTGCGTTGCCGCCTCATCTTCAAGTCCCCTAGCCAGGCTCAGGCTAGAGACGTTAGACCCTCCATCTTCTTGAGCTGCGATGGAGTGGGCGGGGCTTCCTCTTCCTTGTGCAGGCCTCACCGCTGACAGGGGCCTGCTGCCGGACACCGGAACAACTGCAGCAGCCCCGCTCCTCCCGCTGACCTGACCACGCCGAGGGGTCTCAACCTCCGCTCCAGGGGTGACAACCCCCGCTCCTGGTCCTGCACCCACGATGTCCACTGCCGCAGAACGAGGTGACCGGGCCCGGCCACCTCGCAGGCTCCGCCTACTATTCGGATTCCTCCCACGCCGGGGAGTGCTGGAGGAAGCGTTCCCCGCCGACCCCCGGCGTGAAGGGTCCCTGGAGGGGCTCCGCTTGCGGCGCTGAGCCTTGGGAGGGGGCTGGGCAGACTGAGAAGCCTGCGGGCTATAGCGCGCCGGCGGCCTGGCCCGCCGCGGCCGGATTAACACTGGCTGAGGCCCGGCTGGAGCCTCAGCCGCCCCCTGGAGCATCTGCTACGAGCAATGGTTTCCTCTAGCTGTTCCATCTCGGTTACCAGCCACACTGTAAGGTAAGCTCTTTTCTAGATCCTAACAAAATGGCCCCCGGTCTCCCCTCAGCTACTCTATTTAACCCCTTGGCCACACCCCCACACTTAAACCAACCAATCCCCCCACTTTCCACGATTCCTCCTCCCATCCCCTCTAACTCCACCTAACCTACACACTGGGGTCTCCCTAAACCAAACCCCCGTCATGATGCCCTCCCCTAAGGCTGCGCCCCCAGTCCGGCCATGACTTACAAATAGTTAAAAAAAAAGTTAACCTAGTTCAAGGAGAAAAATCACAAACATATCTGAATTGGCCAGATTATCCAGCACATAGTACAGTACTGCAGGTGTGTGGATACTAATGTACAAGTTCAGGAAGGAGGAGACTAGTCGTGCAAGCCTTTACAATATGTGATGGTGACAGCTATAAGATGCTCAATTACAACAGGGGCACATGTGTCACCAAATAAAAAGTGCCCATACATGTGATTAGACATGAGTACTGTATGCTGTAGCAAAGGGAGGGACAGCCATTTAAAGTTAGAAATGGTGGGGTATGGTATCTAGTGCCCGACTCATTAGAAACCATGTACAGGCCTTTCTGCTAATTGAAGCTGGACCACAAAATAAACACTATTGTCACCTCAGGGAATTTATAGCTACATCATGTTGGCACACACAGGGCAAGGACAGCACAACTACATTGCCATCACTTACCTAAATCTGCCCGGCCTCGGCTATCTGCTTTGGCCCATTCGGCCGTCTCATACTACGGGCCACTTGTTCCCACGCAGCCTCCTTTCTCCCTCGGTCCAGATAGGAATTGCATCTGGTGTCCCAGAGCTCGGGCCTCTCCTGGACCAAATGAATAAGCTTTTCCACATTCCAGCAGCGTGGCATGGTGGATGAAGATACAGCTGCAATGGCTGCCTCACCACACACCAGCTTTTCCACATTCCAGCGTGGCATGGTGGATGAAGATACGGCTGCAATGGCTGCCTCACCACACACCAGCTTTTCCACATTGCAGCGTGGCATGGTGGATGAAGATACAGCTGCAATGGCTGCCTCACCACACTACAGCTTTTCCACATTCCAGCAGCGTGGCATGGTGGATGAAGATACAGCTGCAATGGCTGCCTCACCACACACCAGCTTTTCCACATTCCAGCAGCGTGGCATGGTGGATGAAGATACAGCTGCAATGGCTGCCTCACCACACACCAGCTTTTCCACATTCCAGCGTGGCATGGTGGATGAAGATACAGCTGCAATGGCTGCCTCACCACACTACAGCTTTTCCACATTCCAGCAGCGTGGCATGGTGGATGAAGATACAGCTGCAATGGCTGCCTCACCACACACCAGCTTTTCCACATTCCAGCAGCGTGGCATGGTGGATGAAGATACAGCTGCAATGGCTGCCTCACCACACACCAGCTTTTCCACATTGCAGCGTGGCATGGTGGATGAAGATACAGCTGCAATGGCTGCCTCACCACACTACAGCTTTTCCACATTCCAGCGTGGCATGGTGGATGAAGATACAGCTGCAATGGCTGCCTCACCACACACCAGCTTTTCCACATTCCAGCAGCGTGGCATGGTGGATGAAGATACAGCTGCAATGGCTGCCTCACCACACTACAGCTTTTCCACATTCCAGCGTGGCATGGTGGATGAAGATACAGCTGCAATGGCTGCCTCACCACACACCAGCTTTTCCACATTCCAGCGTGGCATGGTGGATGAAGATACAGCTGCAATGGCTGCCTCACCACACTACAGCTTTTCCACATTCCAGCGTGGCATGGTGGATGAAGATACAGCTGCAATGGCTGCCTCACCACACTACAGCTTTTCCACATTCCAGCAGCGTGGCATGGTGGATGAAGATACAGCTGCAATGGCTGCCTCACCACACTACAGCTTTTCCACATTCCAGCGTGGCATGGTGGATGAAGATACAGCTGCAATGGCTGCCTCACCACACTACAGCTTTTCCACATTCCAGCGTGGCATGGTGGATGAAGATACAGCTGCAATGGCTGCCTCACCACACTACAGCTTTTCCACATTCCAGCAGCGTGGCATGGTGGATGAAGATACAGCTGCAATGGCTGCCTCACCACACACCAGCTTTTTGGCACAGGTGGCTAGCAATTAGCATAACCTGTGACCTTAAACTCCCTGTATATATATATATTTTTTATTTTTTTTCATTTTATTGGCACAAGTTTTGGCAGACAGTTTGGCCATGGCAAAAGATAGAAATAAAACGGACGCGGATGTCAATCGGGTGTGCCACCGCTTTTTTTCACGGTCCCATTGACTTGAATGGGTCCGCAAACCGTTTTCCGCGAAAAAAAATAGGACAGGTTATATTTTTTTGACGGACTGGAAACACGGATCACGGACGCGGTTGACAAACGGTGCATTAGCAGAGTTTTCAACGGACCCATTGAAAGTCAATGGGTCTGCAGAAAAACACAGAAAACGGAACAATGGCCACGGAACACAACAACGGTCGTGTGCATGAGGCCTAACTATTATATTTCCCTGTGATAGTGGCAAGTAAAGTTTTTTTCACCCAAAAATATAGGTATGTCTGACCCACACAATTAACAGACTGATTAACTATTATCTTTCCCTGTCACTGGTGCGAAGGAGTAGGATTGCACCGAACAAAACTCCCAACAGGTCACCCTCAGACTGAACAACATGGAAGTATGGTATTTCTGTCTCATTGGTGAAAGGAGCTGTATTGCACCGATCAATAATGCCTACAGGTCACCAGTAGTGATGATCGAGCATGCTCGGCAGAGTTCCGGTTCGGCTCGAGCATCGCTATGCTCGGCAGATCTGAGCGCTCTGCCGAGTACCACATGTGCTCGAGCGCCATGCTCGAGTCTCCTCCCCGGACGTTTGGCGCCTTCTAAGCAGCCAATAAACATGCTGGTAAGTATTGCCATCACTGTAATGCCATTAGACATGTTTTCTACTGGCATTACAGTGATTGGCTGGCCGGAACACGTCATCGGGTGCTATATAGCACTCAGTCAAGCGGGTTCGGCTCATTGCGAGTCAGGGAGAGCTGCTGTTAGGAAGGGACAGAGCGAGTGTAGAGCGAATTTGATCTCAAACCTTTCAGAGACCCAAAAGTCCTTTTAAAGACTATTGTTAGAGGTGGCTGCAAAATTTATTTTGGGGGAATTATTTTTTTGTGTCAGGGCGACCGTTAGTTACATTCATTTTCTGCATTCTACAAACTCTGCTTGCTGTGACCAGTGAGAAGCAAATCAGCACTGATATCTAGGCCGTGTGTGACGCCTATATTTAATCCAAATTGCAGTTACAGTCAGTTTCTGTATTATACAAACTCTGCTTGCTGTAACCAGTGAGACACAAATCAGCACTGATATCTAGGCCGTGTGTGATGCCTATATTTAATCCGAATTGCAGTTACAGTCAGTTTCTGTATTATACAAACTCTGCTTTCTGTGACCAGTGAGAAGCAAATCAGCACTGATATCTAGGCCGTGTGTGAGGCCTATATTTAATCCAAATTGCAGTTACAGTCAGATTCTGTATTATACAAACTCTGCTTGCTGTGACCAGTGAGAAGCAAATCAGCACTGATATCTAGGCCGTGTGTGAGGCCTATATTTAATCCAAATTGTAGTTAGTCAGTTTCTGTATTGTTCAAACTCTGCTTGCTGTGACCAGTGAGAAGCAAATCAGCACTGATATCTAGGCCGTGTGCGACGCATATATTTAATCCAAATTGCAGTTACAGTCATTTTCTGTATTATACAAACTCTGCTTGCTGTGACCAGTGAGAAGCAAATCAGCACTGATATCTAGGCCATGTGTGACGCCTATATTTAATCCAAATTGCAGTTACAGTCAGATTCTGTATTATACAAACTCTGCTTGCTGTGACCAGTGAGAATCAAATCAGCACTGATATCTAGGCCGTGTGTGACGCCTATATTTAATCCAAATTGCAGTTACAGTCAGTTACTGTATTATACAAACTCTGCTTGCTGTGACCAGTGAGAAGCAAATCAGCACTGATATCTAAGCCGTGTGTGACGCCTATATTCTTTTCAAATTGCAGTTACAGTCAGATTCTGTATTATACAAACTCTGCTTGCTGTGACCAGTGAGAAGCAAATCAGCACTGATATCTAGGCCGTGTGCGACGCCTATATTTAATCCAAATTGCAGTTACAGTCAGTTTCTGTATTATACAAACTCTGCTTGCTGTGACCAGTGAGAAGCAAATCAGCACTGATATCTAGGCCGTGTGTGACGCCTATATTTAATCCAAATTGCAGTTAAAGTCAGTTTCTGTATTATACAAACTCTGCTTGCTGTGACCAGTGAGAAGCAAATCAGCACTGATATCTAAGCCGTGTGATACGCCTATATTCTTTTCAAATTGCAGTTACAGTCAGATTCTGTATTATACAAACTCTGCTTGCTGTGACCAGTGAGAAGCAAATCAGCACTGATATCTAGGCCGTGTGCGACGCCTATATTTAATCCAAATTGCAGTTACAGTCAGTTTCTGTATTATACAAACTCTGCTTGCTGTGACCAGTGAGAAGCAAATCAGCACTGATATCTAGGCCGTGTGTGACGCCTATATTTAATCCAAATTGCAGTTAGTCAGTTTCTGTATTATACAAACTCTGCTTGCTGTGACCAGTGAGAAGCAAATCAGCACTGATATCTAGGCCGTGTGTGACGCCTATATTTAAACCAAATTGCAGTTACAGTCAGTTTCTGTATTATACAAACTCTGCTTGCTGTGACCAGTGAGAAGCAAATCAGCACTGATATCTAAGCCGTGTGTGACGCCTATATTTAATCCAAATTGCAGTTACAGTCAGTTTCTGTATTATACAAACTCTGCTTGCTGTGACCAGTGAGAAGCAAATCAGCACTGATATCAAGGCCGTGTGTGACGCCTAAATTTAATCCAAATTGCAGTTACAGTCAGTTTCTGTATTATACAAACTCTGCTTGCTGTGACCAGTGAGAAGCAAATCAGCACTGATATCAAGGCCGTGTGTGACGCCTAAATTTAATCCAAATTGAAGTTACAGTCAGTTTCTGTATTATACAAACTCTGCTTGCTGTGACCAGTGAGAAGCAAATCAGCACTGATATCTAGGCCATGTGTGACGCCTATATTTAATCCAAATTGCAGTTACAGTCAGTTTCTGTATTGTTCAAACTCTGCTTGCTGTGACCAGTGAGAAGCAAATCAGCACTGATATCTAGGCCGTGTCGCCTATATTTAATCCAAATTGCAGTTACAGTCAGTTTCTGTATTGTTCAAACTCTGCTTGCTGTGACCAGTGAGAAGGAAATCTATACTTATTTCAAAACAGTGTGAGAGGCCTATATTTAATCTATTCAAACTGAAAAGACTAGCGTGGTATTAGCAGGAGGTGCTCAAACCCACATGCAGTCGTGCATATACACTCACCTAAAGAATTATTAGGAACACCATACTAATACGGTGTTGGACCCCCTTTTGTCTTCAGAACTGCCTTAATTCTACGTGGCATTGATTCAACAAGGTGCTGATAGCATTCTTTAGAAATGTTGGCCCATATTGATAGGATAGCATCTTGCAGTTGATGGAGATTTGAGGGATGCACATCCAGGGCACGAAGCTCCCGTTCCACCACATCCCAAAGATGCTCTATTGGGTTGAGATCTGGTGACTGTGGGGGCCATTTTAGTACAGTGAACTCATTGTCATGTTCAAGAAACCAATTTGAAATTATTCGAGCTTTGTGACATGGTGCATTATCCTGCTGGAAGTAGCCATCAGAGGATGGATACATGTTCTCATTCTGTTTACGCCAAATTCGGACTCTACCATTTGAATGTCTCAACAGAAATCGAGACTCATCAGACCAGGCAACATTTTTCCAGTCTTCAACAGTCCAATTTTGGTGAGCTCGTGCAAATTGTAGCCTCTTTTTCCTATTTGTAGTGGAGATGAGTGGTACCCGGTGGAGTCTTCTGCTGTTGTAGCCCATCCGCCTCAAGGTTGTGCGTGTTGTGGCTTCACAAATGCTTTGCTGCATACCTTGGTTGTAACGAGTGGTTATTTCAGTCAACGTTGCTCTTCTATCAGCTTGAATCAGTCGGCCCATTCTCCTCTGACCTCTAGCATCCACAAGGCATTTTTGCCCACAGGACTGCCGCATACTGGATGTTTTTCCCTTTTCACACCATTCTTTGTAAACCCTAGAAATGGTTGTGCATGAAAATCCCAGTAACTGAGCAGATTGTGAAATACTCAGACCGGCCCGTCTGGCACCAACAACCATGCCACGCTCAAAATTGCTTAAATCACCTTTCTTTCCCATTCTGACATTCAGTTTGGAGTTCAGGAGATTGTCTTGACCAGGACCACACCCCTAAATGCATTGAAGCAACTGCCATGTGATTGGTTGACTAGATAATTGCATTAATGAGAAATAGAACAGGTGTTCCTAATAATTCTTTAGGTGAGTGTATATAGCGGAGCAAATCCTGCACTTGTGGCCAGTTGCTAATGGCGATCCCCAGCAAAAATGCATACGGTGGAGGATGCCCGCAGCGAACCACAAGTACCACAATAGACATCCTACACAAGGTAGCAATTGTGTCGATGTCATAATCAATATAACAATATAACTAATTAATAGCAAAGACAGGTGTACTCTGCGGTCTTACTAAACCCTCAAACTGATTTTAAAATTGAGAGATTAGTCAACATGTCCTACACCGTAGGACATGTTGACTAGCCTATATTTAATCCAAATTGCAGTTACAGTCAGTTTCTGCATTATACAAACTCTGCTTGCTGTGACCAGTGAGAAGCAAATCAGCACTGATATCTAGGCTGTGTGTGACGCCTATATTTAATCCAAATAGCAGTTACAGTCAGTTTCTGTATTGTTCAAACTCTGCTTGCTGTGACCAGTGAGAAGCAAATCTACACTTATTTCTAGACAGTGTGTGAGTAGAGTTGAGCGAACCCGAACTGTAAAGTTCGGGTTCGTACCGAACTTTAGGTTTTTCGGCACCCGGACCCGAACCCGAACATTTACGTAAAAGTTTGAGTTCGGGTTGGGTGTTCGGCGCTTTCTTGGCGCTTTTTGAAAGGCTGCACAGCAGCCAATCAACAAGCGTCATACTACTTGCCCCAAAAGGCAATCACATGCCTACTATTGGCATGGCTGTGATTGGCCAACTGCAGCATGTGACCCAGCCTCTATTTAAGCTGGAGTCACGTAGCGCCGCCCGTCACTCTGCTCGGATTAGTGTAGGGATAGGCTGCAGCTGCTGTGAGGGAGAGATCAGGGAGAAATCTTATGAAGAACTGCTTCTTTACTCAGCGATCTACAGCAAATGTGTTTTGTGGGTGCAGTGCACAATTGTTTTAAGCCTGCCCTGAGCCAACTACTACTAAAAACAAACTTTTTTTTCCATCAGTTAGTCAATATCAATACATAATCGGCAGCCATTTTATGCAATGATAGTGCACCAGCACAGGATATCTGCATGTCTGCAAGTCCAGAAATACTGCTTTGAGACACTGGGGTTAAAAAAAAAAACTATTTTTCATATAGTGCACATCTAGGATTAGACGTGCATAAGTGAGTGTCACATTTAGGCCAGAAATACGGCTTTTTGGTTACTGGGGTTATAAAAACCCTCTGATATACTGCACATCTGGGATTAGACGTGCATAAGTGAGTGTCACATTTAGGCCACAAATACAGATTTTTGGTTACTGGGGTTAAAAAACCCTCTGATATACTGCACATCTGGGATTAGACGTGCATAAGTGACTGTGAAATTTAGACCACAAATACCGCTGTCATATAGAGTTTAAAAAAAAAAATTTGAGTGCAATACCCTACATCAAGGTTTTTATTGGTGGTTAATTATTTTTAACAGACTTAACCACTTTTTACTTTGCTTGGTGAACGCTAACTATGAGGGACGCGGTCGTGGTGGTGGTGTTGGTGGAGGCTCTGGTGCAGGGAGAGGATGTGGCCGTTCTGCCACTGCTACACGTCCTACTGAACCTACTACCTCAGGTCCCAGTAGCCACCAGAATCTACAGCGATATTTGGTCGGGCCTAATGCCGTTCTAAGGATGGTAAGGCCTGAGCAAGTACAGACGCTAGACAATTGGGTGGCCGACAGTGGATCCAGCACGTTCACATCATCTCCCACCCACTCTTCTGCAGAAAGCGCACAGGTGGCGCCTGAAACCCATGCCCATCAGTCTGTCACATCACCCCCGTGCATATCGGGGAACCTGTCTGAGCCTCAAGTCATGCAGCAGTCTCTTAGACTCTGCTGGCAGGGTTTCCCAAGGGCATCCACCTAGCCCTTCCCCAGGGGAGGAAGACATAGAATGCACTGACGCACAACCACTTATGTTTCCTGATGAGGACATGGGAATACCACCTCAGCACGTCTCTGATGATGACGAAACACAGGTGCCAACTGCTGCGTCTTTCTGCAGTATGCAGACTGAACAGGAGGTCAGTGAGGAGGAATGGGTGGAAGACGATGCAGGGGACGATGAGGTCCTAGACCCCACATCGTAGCAAAAGAGGGAGCAGGGTGCAAAAGCAAAGCAGCCGTCGCCAAAACAGTTCGCCTGCGACTGGCCACCGTCACCAGGGACCAAGCACACCAAAGGCAGCTTCAAGGAGTTCCCTGGCATGGCACTTCTTCACACAATGTGCTGACGACAAGACCCGAGTGGTTTGCACGCTGTGCCATCAGAGCCTGAAGTGAGGCATTAACGTTTTGAACCTTAGCACAACCTGCATGACCAGGCATCTACATGCGAGACACGGGCTGCAGTGGAGTAAGCACCTTCAAAACCAAGAAAGGGCTCAGGCCCCTCCTGCTCCCTCTTCAGCTGCTGCCTCGGCCTCTTCCTCCGCCTCTGGAGGAACGTTGGCACCTGCCGCCCAGCAAACAGAGGATGTGCCACCAACAACACCACCTCCGTCACCAAGCATCTCCACCATGTCACACGGAAGCGTTCAGCTCTCCATCTCACAAACCTTTGAGAGAAAGCGTAAATTCCCACCTAGCCACCCTCGATCTCTGGCCCTGAATGCCAGTATTTCTAAACTACTGGCCTTTGAAATGCTGTCATTCAGGCTGGTGGAGACGGACAGCTTCAAACAGCTCATGTCGCTTGCTGTCCCACAGTACGTCGTTCCCAGCCGCCACTACTTCTCCAGGAGAGCCGTGCCCTCCCTGCACAACCAAGTATCGGATAAAATCAAGTGTGCACTGTCCACCTAACCACAGATACGTGGACGAGTAAGCACGGCCAGGGACGCTATATCTCCCTAACTGCACACTGGGTAAATGTAGTGGCGGCTGGGCCCCAGGTGGAGAGCTGTTTGGCGCACGTCCTTCCGCCGCCAAGGATCGCAGGGCATCATTCTTTGCCTCCTGTTGCCTCCTCTTCCTACTCAGCTTCCTCCTCCTCTTCTACCACCTCCTCATCTGGTCAGCGACAGACCTTCACCGCCAACTTCAGCACATCCAGGGGTAAACGTCAGCAGGCCGTTCTGAAACTGATGTGTTTGGGGGACAGGCCCCACACCGCGCAGGAGTTGTGGCGGGGTATAGAACAACAGACCGACGAGTGGTTGCTGCCAGTGAGCCTCAAGCCCGGCCTGGTGGTGTGCGATAATGGGCGAAATCTTGTTGCAGCTCTGGGACTAGCCGGTTTGACGCACATCCTTTGCCTGGCGCATGTGCTGAATTTGGTGGTGCAGAAATTCATTCACAACTACCCCGACATGTCAGAGCTGCTGCATAAAGTGCGGGCCGTCTGTGCGCGCTTCCGGCGTTCTCATCCTGCCGCCGCTCGGCTGTCTGCTCTACAGCGTAACTTCGGCCTTCCCGCTCACCGCCTCATAAGCAACGGGCCCACCAGGTGGAACTCCACCTTGCACATGCTGGAGACACTGTGTGAGCAGCAGCAGGCGATAGTGGAGTTTCAGCTGCAGCACGCACGGGTCAGTCGCACTGTGGAACAGCACCACTTCACCACCAATGACTGGGCCTCCATGCGAGACCTGTGTGCCCTGTTGCGCTGTTTCGAGTACTCCACCAACATGGCCAGTGGCTATGACGCCGTTATCAGCGTTACAATACCACTTCTATGTCTCCTTGGGAAAACACTTAGGGCGATGATGGAAGAGGATGTGGCCCAGGATGAGGAGGAGCAAGAGGGGTGATCTCTAACACTTTCAGGCCAGTCTTTTAGAAGTGGCTCGCCAGTCTTTTAGAAGTGGCTCAGAAAGAGGATTTTTGCAACAGCAGAGGCCAGGTACAAATTTGGCCAGCCAGGGCCCACTACTGGAGGACGAGGAGGAGGATGGGGATGAAGCATGTTCACAGCGGGGTGGCATCCAACGCAGCTCGGGCCCATCAGTGGTGCGTGGCTAGGGGGATATGGAGGATGCAGACGATACACCTCCCACAGAGGACAGCTTGTCCTTACCTCTGGGCAGCCTGGCACACATGAGCGACTACATGCTGCAGTGCCTGCGCAACGACAGCAGAGTTGCCCACATTTTTACGTGTGCTGACTACTGTGTGGCCACCCTGCTGGATCCCCGTTACAAAGACAATGTGTCGTCCTTAATTCCCTCACTGGAGCGTGTTTGGAAGATGCGCGACTACAGGCGCACGCTGGTAGACGCGCTCCTGAGAGCATTCCCGACTGACGCCGGGGGACAAGTGGAAGTATAACATCCTGAAGTATGTCACCAAACTTCTGTTCCCCTGCTTCATAATGTTAAATGTAAATGTGTTATTCCATCTTGTGTGATTTAACTGTGCATTGCCAAAATGTATATTTCTTTATGCCTGTTTTGTATATATGCTGTAATTCTCATTGTTCACCAGCATGTGGCAGCAGTATGCAGCAGGTCAGAGTTAGCTTCTAGCCTGGAACAGACCATTCCAGTCTAGTCTCCCCTACATGAGCAGAAGTGGGATGTCCCATGCCATGCTTTATAAGGAGGAGAAGGAAAGTTCTAGAGAGGAGTGTGAGCCACCCCCCTGCTGGGGTAGGCTGTGTTAGTAGGAGCTCCCAGAAACAGGGACCCCAACCAAGGATCCAAGCCTCTGTTGAGTACCGGTGCAAGCTGCAACTGGCGTCACGAACTATTACACATATAAACTGACCCACTGCATAGCATCCCCACTGACCCAGTGTCCTGCCCATTGCAGAAGCACAAGGCGAAGGCAGGGGAGGAGGAAGAGGTCGCCAACGCCGCTGTGTCAGCGCCAGCACCTCAGAAGGCAGGGTTAGCATGGCCGACATGTGGAAAAGCTTTGTCACCTCGCCGCAACAACCGGCCCCAACTGCTGATATGGAGCGTGTTAGCAGGAGGCAGCATTTGAACAACATGGTGGAAAAGTACCTGTGCACACGACTACACGTACTGACTGATGGTTCTGCCCCATTCAACTTCTGGGTCTCCAAATTGTCCACATGGCCACAGCTTGCCCTGTATGCCTTGGAGGGGCTGGCCTGTGCAGCGTCCCACTATGTGTGTGTGGGCATTGCTTAAAAGCACTTTTTTTTTATATTATTATGAGTACTAGGTTGTTATGTATAACTTTGCATTTGTGTATCTGCAAAATTCCTGTTAACAGGCCTATTAGGTGTAATTTATACATCCCGCCACTAGATGGGGATAAAGTTCAGGTCATATATACAGTCATGTGAAAAAATTAGGACACCCTTTGAAAGCATGTGGTTTTTTGTAACATTTTTAATAAATGGTTATTTCATCTCCGTTTCAACAATACAGAGAGATTAAAGTAATCCAACTAAACAAAGAAAACTGAAGAAAAGTCTTTTCAAGATCTTCTGTAAATGTCATTCTACAAAAATGCCTATTCTAACTGAGGAAAAAGATAGGACACCCTCACATGTATTCCCTCTTAAATTGGCTCAGATCTCACACAGGTATATCACACCAGGTGCACATAATTAGTAGATCGTTACTCTGCATGTTGAATGAGGCTTGCCCTATTTAAACCTCAGACATTTAGTTTGGTGTGCTCCTGACTGTTGAAGTGAGAGTGAGCACCATGGTGAGAGCAAAAGAGCTGTCAGAGGACTTCAGAAAAAAGATTGTAGCAGCCTATGAGTCTGGGAAGGGATTTAAAAAGATCTCAAAAGATTTTGAAATCAGCCATTCCACTGTCCGGAAGATAGTCTACAAGTGGAGGGCTTTCAAAACAACTGCCAACATGCCCAGGACTGGTCGCCCCAGCAAGTTCACCCCAAGAGCAGACCGCAAGATGCTAAAAGAGGTCTCCAAAAACCCTAAAGTGTCATCTCGAGAACTACAGCAGGCTCTGGCTACTGTTGATGTAGAAGTACATGCCTCTACAATCAGAAAGAGACTGTACAAGTTTAACTTGCATGGGAGGTGTGCAAGGAGGAAACCTTTGCTTTCCAAGAGAAACATCGAGGCCAGACTGACATTTGCCAGAGATAAAGTTGACAAAGACCAGGACTTCTGGAATAATGTTCTTTGGACAGATGAGTCCAAAATTGAATTATTTGGACACAACAGCAGAGGACATGTTTGGCGTAAACCAAACACAGCATTCCAAGAAAAGAACCTCATACCAACTGTGAAGCATGGAGGTGGAAGTGTCATGGTTTGGGGCTGCTTTGCTGCAGCAGGACCTGGTCAGCTCACCATCATAGAATCCACGATGAATTCTACTGTGTATCAGAAGGTGCTTGAAGAACATGTGAGACCATCAGTTAGAAAATTAAAGCTGAAGCGGAACTGGACCATGCAACATGACAATGACCCAAAACATACTAGTAAATCAACCAAAGATTGGCTGAAAAAGAAGAAATGGAGAGTCCTGGAATGGCCAAGTCAAAGTCCAGATTTGAATCCCATTGAGATGCTGTGGGGTGACTTGAAAAGGGCTGTACGTGCAAGAAACCCCTCAAACATCTCACAGCTGAAAAAGTTCTGCATTGAGGAGTGGGGTAAAATTTCCTCAGACCGATGTCGAAGACTGGTAGATGGCTACAAGAACCGTCTCACTGCAGTTATTTCAGCCAAAGGAGGTAACACTCGCTATTAGGGGCAAGGGTGTCCTATCTTTTTCCTCAGTTAGAATAGGCATTTTTGTAGAATGACATTTACAGAAGATCTTGAAAAGACTTTTCTTCAGTTTTCTTTGTTTAGTCGGATTACTTTAATCTCTCTGTATTGTTGAAACGGAGATGAAATAACCATTTATTAAAAATGTTACAAAAAACCACATGCTTTCAAAGGGTGTCCTAATTTTTTCACATGACTGTATACCTAGGTCAGGCCTAGTTAGTCAGTTGAGATCCTAGTTGAGACCAGGAGGGAGATGATGATCAGGATAGCTAGGAAAATGTAGTCAGAAGAGAGCAGATCTGAGGTAGTCAGATCAAATTAGTGGGAGGAAAGATAGAGTGAATACTTCGCAACACATATTAGTGAGTGGAGCCAACTTCGCTAGGAGGTGTTACTCAGATGTTAGGCGCAGAAGAGCGTTTTCCTTCTGTAGCTGGACTATAGACTTGCATCCCTGACCAGTAGGAGAAGAGTTTGCCTCCCTGGAAAAGAAACAAGCATTCCTAGGAATTCATCGGTGATAAGAGCCATTATTGAGGGCCACAGACACCTTTGCATGGTGGAGGTTTTATAGCTTCAGGCAGACATACCAACCTTCTAAGAGACAGTTGAGTTTTCCTGTCTAAAAACATTTAGCTTGTAGGGAAAGACAAGGAATAGGATCCAAAGCATCTAACGGAATCAGGTACACCTAACCCACTGCTCCAAAAACCCAAGAAACCTGACAAGCCTAAAACAGTGGATTTGCAGAATTAACTCTGTACCATCTAGAGCAGGGGTACTCAACTAGTTTTATTAAAGGTCTACATACCTGGGTCTGCAGTCAGGTGAAGGTCTGAGCTGAACGCCAACAGTAAAGATGCCATGCGATCATGTGATCCATGCACGTGGGGCGCTCTGACGTTATAGTGGAGTGCCCCGGGTAAGTCCCAGAATTAGTAATGGCCACATTAGTGCCCCAGTAAGAATAATGCCCCCAGTAAGAATAATGTCCCCATTAGTGCCCCCAGTAAGAGTAATGCCCCCATTAGTGCCCCCCTTCTCTGCTTTTGCAAAAAAATAAATAAAAATTAGCATTCACCTGGCTGCGGTGAACATTCGCTGCTTACTGCAAGCTCAGGACCGGTGCTCCAACGTGATGACGTCTTGTAGGTCCTGTCCTGAGCTTCTAGTCAGCAGGGAGTGTTCTCCACAGCGTGAGCAAATGGAGGTGGAGGTACCGTAATATATATTTTTTTTTACTAGCACAAGTAGCGGTGGAGGTAAATGCTGTACTAATGGGCGTTCCATGATGGAAGCGCTCATTAGTAAGGGTACTTTCACACTTGCAGCAGGACGGATCCGACAGGCTGCTCACCCTGTCAGATCCATCTTGCCACTACTTTGCCGTGCCGCTGCACTGTGCCCATCGACTATAATGGGGATGGGGCAGAGCTACGGCGCAGCACGGTGAGAGGCCGCCAGACTAAAAGTACTACATGTCCGACTTTTTCGTCTGGCGGCCTCACGCCGTGCACTGCCATGCTGCGCCGTAGCTCCACTCCCGCTATAGTCAATGGGGAGTGGCAGTCCGGCAAAATAGTGGCAGGACGGATCTGACAGGGTGAACAGCCTGTCGGATCCGTCCTGCCGCAAGTGTGAAAGTACCTTAACAGTCCTTACAGGAAAATTCTGGCACCGGCAAGGGAACTAAAATACCAGCCTTGCTGGTGAACTACTGGCCGGGTGGCAACCCAAGCCACAGAACAGACATATGATAGTTTTGTTCCGCATCCAATTCCCATTATTGGGGGATTGGATGCGGACCCCTTAATTACAATGGGGCCACAAGAGATGCAGACAGCACACTGTGTGCTGTCTGCATCTTTTTCCGCTCCATTGAAACTAAGGGGTCCGCATCCAATGCCCCAATAATGGGAATTGGATGCGGAACAAAACTATCATGGTTTGATGGGGCTTAATCACTTTATTTAATCAGGTTACCTAAAGAAGATGGCCCAGGAGAGATGGGAACACGACACTGACTGGAGTCCTTTCCTGCAGTCAGTGATGTGTTCCCACCTCTCAGTAGCCCTCCTTCTCCACACCCCCCTTCTTTACCAAATGTGACATTTATTTCATTGGTGGCAGTGGTGATGTCCCTCCCCTCTCCAGCAGCACGTAAGTGTCCTTTGGAGCTTGAAGCTCCCTTATGTGCTGCCGCTGCTGCAGGGGAGGAGGGACCTGTGAGCGCACTGAGGGAGAAAGCTCTGGTGCCTGCATGTGGAGGGAGCCATCTCTCACTGCGCCCCTGGGAAGGAGGAAGTGCGCCAGTAAGCTCCTCCTCCTGCATGTACCAGAGTGTGCAGGAGAGGAGGAGCGCTACATGTCTCACTGCGCTCAGCACTCTGGGAGTGGGACAGGAGGAAGTGCGCCGGTAAGCTCCTCCTCCTGCACGGTACAGTGTGCAGGAGAGGAGGAGTGCTCTGAAGGATGGCCGGGGTCCGGACAACTGGCGGCCGCGGTCCGTATTTGGACCGCGGTCCGCCAGTTGAGTACCCCTGATGTATAGTAATCAGATGATAGTATCCAGGATTACATTATGATGTCACAATGTATGGTCAGCAGATAATAGTATCCAGGATTCTATTATGATGTCACAATGTATGGTCAGCAGGTGATAGTATCCAGAATTGCATTATAATGTCACAATGTATGTTCAGCAGATAATAGTATCCAGGATTCCATTATGATTTCTCAATGTATTGTCAGCATGTAATAGTATCCAGGGTTCCATTATGATGTCACAATGGATGGTCTGCAGGTGATAGTATCCAGGATTGCATTATGATGTCACAATGTAAGGTGAGCAGATGATAGTATCCAGGATTGCATTATGATGTCACAATGTAAGGTGAGCAGATGATAGAATCCAGGATTCCATTATGATGTCACAATGTATGTTCATCAGATAATAGTATCCAGGATTCCATTATGATGTCACAATGCATTGTCAGCATTTAATAGTATCCAGGGTTCCATTATGATGTCACAATGTAAGGTGAGCAGATAATAGTATCCAGGATTCCATTATGATGTCACAATGTATTGTCAGCATATAATAGTATCCAGGGTTCCATTATGATGTCACAATGTATGGTCAGCAGATAATAGTATCCAGGATTCCATTATGATGTCACAATGTATAGTAATAAGATGATAGTATCAAGGATTCCATTATGATGTCACAATGTATTGTCAGCATTTAATAGTATCCAGGGTTCCATTATGATGTCACAATGGATGGTCAGCAGATAATAGTATTCAGGATTCCATTATGATGTCACAATGTATGGTCAGCAGGTGATAGAATCCAGGATTCCATTATGATGTCACAATGTAAGGTAAGCTGATAATAGTATCCAGGCTTCCATTATGATGTCACAATGTATTGCCAGCATATAATAGTATCCAGGGTTCCATTATGATGTCACAATGTATGGTCAGCAGATAATAGTATCCAGGATTCCATTATGATGTCACAATGTATGGTCAGCAGATGATAGTATCTAGGATTCCATTGTGATGTCACAATGTATGGTCAGTAGATAATACTATCCAGGATTACGTTATGATGTCACAATGTATGGTAAGCAGATGATAGTATTCAGGATTTCATTATAATGTCACAATGTAAGTTAAGCAGATGATGGTATCCAGGATTCCATTGTGATGTCACAATGTATGGTCAGTAGATAATACTATCCAGGATTCCGTTATGATGTCACAATGGATGGTCAGCAGATATTAGTATTCAGGATTCCATTATGATGTCACAATGTATGGTCAGCAGGTGATGGTATCCAGGATTCCATTATGATATCACAATGTATGGTCAGCAGATAATAGTATCCAGAATTCCATTATGATGTCACAATGGATGGTCAGCCGATATTAGTATTCAGGATTCCATTATGATGTCACAATGTATGGTCAGCAGGTGATAGTATCCAGGATTCCATTATGATGTCACAATGTATTGTCAGCATATAATAGTATCCAGGGTTCTATTATGATGTCACAATGGATGGCCAGCAGATAATAGTATTCAGGATTCCATTATGATGTCACAATGTATGATCAGCAGGTGATAGTATCCAGGGTTCCATTATGATGTCACAATGTATGGTCAGCAGATAATAGTATCTAGGAATCCATTATGATGTCACAATGTATGGTCAGCAGATGATGGTATCTAGGATTCCATTGTGATGTCACAATGTATGGTCAGTAGATAATACTATCCAGGATTCCGTTATGATGTCACAATATATGGTAAGAAGATGATAGTATTCAGGATTCCATTATAATGTCACAATGTAAGTTGAGCAGATGATGGTATCCAGGATTCCATTGTGATTTCACAATGTATGGTCAGTAGATAATACTATCCAGGATTCCGTTATGATGTCACAATATATGGTAAGAAGATGATAGTATCCAGGATTCCATTATGATGTCACAATGTAAGGTGAGCAGATGATAGTATCCAGGATTCCATTATGATGTCACAATGTATGGTCAGCAGGTGATAGTATCCAGGATTCCATTATGATGTCACAATGTATGGTCAGCAGATAATAGTATCCAGGATTCCATTATGATGTGACAATGTATAGTAACAAGATGATAGTATCCAGGATTCCATTATGATGTCACAATGTATTGTCAGCATTTAATAGTATCCAGGGCTCCATTATGATGTCACAATGGATGGCCAGCAGGTAATAGTATTCAGGATTCCATTGTGATGTCACAATATATGGTCAGCAGGTAATAGTATCCAGGATTCCATTATAATGTCACAATGTAAGGTGAGCAGATACTATCCAGGATTCCGTTATGATTTCACAATGTATAGTAATAAGATGATAGTATCCTTGATTCCATTATGATATCACAATGTATGGTCAGCAGATGATGGTATCCAGGGTTCTATTATGATGTCACAATGTATGGTCAGCAGAAAATAGTATTGAGGATTCCATTATGATGTCACAATGTATTGTCAGCAGATAATAGTATCCAGGGTTCTATTATGATGTCACAATGTATGGTCAGCAGATAATAGCATACAGGATTCCATTATGATATCATAATGTATGGTCAGCAGATAATAGTATCCATGGTTCTATTATGATGTCACAATGTATTGTCAGCATATAATAGTATCCAGGGTTCTATTATGATGTCACAATGGATGGTCAGCAGATAATAGTATTCAGGATTCCATTATGATGTCACAATGTATGATCAGCAGGTGATAGTATCCAGGGTTCCATTATGATGTCACAATGTATGGTCAGCAGATAATAGTATCCAGGAATCCATTATGATGTCACAATGTATAGTCAGCAGATGATGGTATCTAGGATTCCATTGTGATGTCACAACGTATGGTCAGTAGATAATACTATCCAGGATTCCGTTATGATGTCACAATATATGGTAAGAAGATGATAGTATTCAGGATTCCATTATAATGTCACAATGTAAGTTGAGCAGATGATGGTATCCAGGATTCCATTGTGATTTCACAATGTATGGTCAGTAGATAATACTATCCAGGATTCCGTTATGATGTCACAATGTATGGTAAGCAGATGATAGTATTCAGGATTCCATTATGACGTCACAATGTATGGTCAGCAGGTGATAGTATCTAGGATTAAATTATGATATCACAATGTATAGTAATAAGACGATAGTATCTAGGATTACATTATGATGTCACATTGTATGGTCAGCAGATAATAGTATCCAGGATTCCATTATGATGTCACAATGTATGGTCAGCATTTAATAGTATCCAGGGTT
Organism: Bufo bufo; assembly: GCF_905171765.1. Taxonomy (NCBI): domain Eukaryota; kingdom Metazoa; phylum Chordata; class Amphibia; order Anura; family Bufonidae; genus Bufo; species Bufo bufo. The sequence goes on along the minus strand of NC_053389.1, from coordinate 246,718,054 downwards.
CCATTATGATGTCACAATGTATGGTCAGCAGATAATAGTATCCAGGGTTCCATAATGATGTCACAATGTATGGTCAGCTGATGATGGTATCTAGGATTCCATTGTGATGTCACAATGTATGGTCAGTAGATAATACTATCCTGGATTCCGTTATGATGTCACAATGTATGGTAAGCAGATGATAGTATTCAGGATTCCATTATGACGTCACAATGTATAATCAGCAGGTGATAGTATCTAGGATTAAATTATGATATCACAATGTATAGTAATAAGACGATAGTATCTAGGATTACATTATGATGTCATAATGTTTCCGGGATTCCATTATGATGTCACAATGTATGGTCTGCAGATAATAGTATCCAGAATTCCATTATGATGTCACAATGTATTGTCAGCAGATAATATTATCCAGGGTTCCATTATGATGTCACAATGTATGGTCTTCAGTTGATCGTATCTAGCATTCCATTGTGATGTCACAATATATGGTCAGTACATAATACTATCCAGGCTTCCGTTTTGATGTCACAATGTATGGTAAGCAGATGATAGTATTCAGGATTCCATTATGATGTCACAATGTAAGTTGAGCAGATGATAGTATCCAGGATTCCATTATGATGTCACAATGTATGGTCAGCAGATAATAGTATCCAGGATTCCATTATGATGTCACAATGTATGGTCAGCAGGTGATAGTATCCAGGATTCCATTATGATGTCACAATGTAAGGTGAGCAGATGATAGTATCTAAGATTCCATTATGATGTTAGAATGTATGGTCAGCAGATAATAGTATCCAGGATTCTATTATGATGTCACAATGTATGCAAGAGGGGAGACTCTCAACCAGGGGGCGTAGAACATGATCGATTAATCTACATATTGGTTCGCACATATTGTTATTACCTGCCATGATGGGACGGCCTGGAGGGGTGGACTGCTGCTTGTGCACTTTAGGAAGCAGGTAGAAGGTCGGTATAGTAGGGCAGGTTACGAGTAGACAATTGAACTCCTTTTGGTTGATCGTACCTCTATCAAGGGCGGCACCTAGTATTAAACGTCCCATCGTGGCAGGTAATAACAATATGTGCGAACCAATATGTAGATTAATCGATCATGTTCTACGCCCCCTGGTTGAGAGTCTCCCCTCTTGCCTTAAGGATATGGGGGATATCCTGCGGAAATTGAATGGCATACAGCTGGAGGAGGATATGTTAATTGTCACCTGTGACGTGGAGTCATTATATACCTCTATCTGCCATGACGACGGTATGACAGCTGTTGCCCAATTCTTGGCCATGTCGGATGTTGAAGGTGATTATGCATCATTTATTTTACAGATTTTGGATTTTGCCCTTAGGCATAATTTTTTTATGTTTAGGGGTTCTTTCCACCTACAGCTCCAGGGAACGGCCATGGGGGCGGCATGTGCGCCGTCCTATGCCAACCTTTTCCTGGGGCTGTGGGAGAGAGGCATTTTCCTTACTGATCCTGTTCCCTGTATTGACAGGGTATATATGTGGAACCGTTACATCGATGATGTTTTGTTGATTTGGCAGGGTACGACTGGAGAATTGGATTCCTTTATGGCTGATCTCAATAAGAGCCACCTGAATATCCACCTTACGTACAAGTCGGGCCGTAGTGATATGGATTTCCTGGACAACCTTCGTCAGGTCTACAAGGATGGATACATATATATACTGACCTGCATCGGAAACCCACCTCGGTCAATAGCCTCTTACACGCTGGATCTGCTCACCCTAGGAAATTGATTGACGGTATTCCTACGGGACAGTTTCTACGCTTGAGGCGAATCTGCTCCAATGATGATCTATTTGAGAAGCGTGCACAGGAGCTGACTAGAAGATTTAGGGAACGTGGCTATAGTGAATCCTCCCTGAAAAAAGGCTATTTTAGAGCTAAACGATCTGGAAGAGATGAACTTCTACAGCAACGTCCTAAAAGGTCAAAGCAGTCCAAAAATAGTATGGTACGTTTTATAACTACATTTAATTCAGGCCCTAATGCTGTGTTGAAGTCACTAAGAACACATTGGAACATCTTGTACATGGATCCTATTCTGAAACACCATCTCCCACCCAGACCCTCTCTTACCTTTCGTCGGGATAGCAATATTCGTGATGCATTGGTACACAGCCACTATCAGGCCATTACCCCTCCTAGACTGTTTGGGTCCAAGGGCCCGAAATGGGGCTTCCGCCCCTGTGGTAATTGTGTGGCATGTGCCAATATTCTTACCACCACTACCTTTTCCGACTCTACAGGTTCCAAGACCTTCCAAATCACGCACACGATCACCTGTAACACCATCGGGGTGGTCTATATGGCCAGTTGTCCATGTGGCCTCCTATATGTAGGTCTCACTTCACGTGAACTGAAACGTAGAACAAGGGAGCACGTCTTGGGGATTTTGTCTGCGGCAGATGAAGAAGATGACACCTGTTTGAAGACGATTCCACGTCATTTTAAGATCTTCCATTCTTGTGATGGCTCCCTCCTCAAGGTAAGGGGCATTGATAGGGTTTTTGTGGGCAGTAGGGGTGGTAACTGGAAGCGGATTTTAGCCCAACGGGAGGTTAAGTGGATTTTCCAGCTCAATACTGTCACTCCGCATGGCCTTAATGAGGGACTCAGCTATGCCCCCTTTCTGTAATTACTTATTGTATCCTTTACTGTAGATGCTTCATTTTCCATTCTTTATTTAATTATTTGGTGTGTTCCTTTCGGTGTTGTATGTCAATAGGTGTGTATATATTTTTTCGCTTTGGAGTGGCACCGGCTGGTGCCTCTCTAACGCCTAGATGCTTTTAGGGCTCTCTTGTTAGATATTACTTCGGGCCAGACTGTTGTTTAGTTGTATATTTACAGCTTTTATTCATGTTTTTATTATTCATTTTTAACTGTGTTCTCTTTGTCAATTATTTAGGTGTGGCCACCGTTCATTTTACCGGATTTCTATTCCCTTTTGTTTTTCTCCCCTTCCCTTCCTCCTCCCCCCCCCCCTTCCCCTCCCTGTCTCTTTCCTTTCCCCTTTTTTTCATGTTTGGAGAAGGATCCAGTATGGACTTTATACACAGTTACTATTAATCATTCCAGATACCTGGGTGATTGGTCCCTTTTACCTATGTATATCGCACTTATTTTATATGATTGTTTTTCACATATATTAATGTACTCACATCGATGCTGTCACTTTTTGCCATGTTCACTATATCTTTATGATTTTATATATATAACTATATAAATGCCTTTATTATTACCCATATTATATGGCTTCTGCCTTTTATGTATTTATATTTATATATGTTTATATATTGTTTGTATTGCACTCATACTGCATTCCTGGTGCGCTCCGTGGGACATGCGATGGTTTTATTGCCTTCCATGTCCAGGCAGCGCTCCGGTCTGCTTAATTATCATGTACTCATTGTAGATACACATGTATTATCCTGTCATCACTGTGTTACTGTCTTTATACGTTCTTTCACTTCCTTCTATCATATACACCCCTCCCTGGGTCCATACCTGCTTCTCCTCTCTGTTCCGTTATACCGGAAGTGACGTCTGCGTTCCAGGACGCATTTGCGTTCCACCTTGTGGCGAAACCGACCTCGCCACTGGGTTTTGGAGAGGACTGGCTGCTGGCCTCTTGCCCCAGGATTATGGGCCATATACTAACTTTTAAACCCCTGAACCGATTCAAGTGAATTTTGGATAGGTTTGTCCCCACGTTATACTGTTTGAATTAATGTAAGTTATATGTATGGCCAATGTAAACTCACAAAATTGTAACTTGTCAGCTTGGGAGGAAAATGCTGGGTGTGTTTCTATTGTGCCATTGTCCCATTGTGTGTTTAAATGGTGATGTCTGTCCTGTTGTCTGCGCATGTGTATTGGCGATCTCCCTTTGTCCTCAGAGATAATTGGATTGCTCTTCAGGTTGTCTGGACAGAGAGGAGGAAACCATGATGCATTGTGGGGATATGTTGTCCTATGTCAGTCTTCATTCTGGTCCTCTGGGGGCGTGAACGATTGGTTGCTGTAGTTACATTGTATGTCTTGTAATATACTGATTGGTTGTATTTCAAACCCCTGTGGGCAGTACTATGTTTGTGGTTTATGAATAAAAGAGGCTGTACGTGAAGTACAGTCAGACCACTGCTTGACCCTCAAAACGGAGCCTTGTCTCGTTATTGGGGGGATTCACTGTATGCTGTTAGAAGACCGATTGCCAGGATTGTATGCTTTTCCTGTTCGTCTGCTAGCAGCTATTCGTGAGGTTCCAGTTTGGAGTGCTACTTTGTATCCAGTTCGGGAGTTTGGTGTTCTGCAGTAGCTGTGCCTGTCTATCAGAAAGAGGTTTATCGCCTAAACGGATTTTAACCCCTTGTCCGCGGAAACGGTCCGTTACATTGGTGGCAGCGGTGGGATCGTTCCTACATCCAGAAGGACAGCTACAGGAGACACCATTTCTGTGGATTCTACAATTTAAGGACAACGCATGTCTCAGTACAGCGACCCTAAAAGCACCAGGATGGAACCAGCAGTGTTATACGAGGAGGAGGACCTGGATGGCCGGGATGCATTAAGGAAAGGCATCTGGTACCAGGCCCTGGATAATCTACAATACCAACGGGGTGAGAGTCTCCCCAGTGAAGAGCAGCGGTTGCAGAAGCAAGTGGCCCTGCGGATGCCCTTCCTGGGAGAGCAGCCTCTGGAGGAATGGGTGAAGGAACTAGAGCACCGGGTATGGCAGGAGCTATGGCTGGAGGATGCCTACCAGGCGCTTTGGTGGTATATGGCACAGTATATACCCTGGACAGCCGAACATGACAAGCCAGAGGGAGAGGAGTTTTATGGTCCTGGCTTGTTATGGGAGTCCTTTGCAGAGCATGACTTCGGGAGCCCTGCACAGTCCAGACTTCAGGACATTTTCTATGAGAGGGAGGCTAGGCATGAGTGGGATGACCCCCATGAGGTAGAGCAAGACCTGGCTCACCTAGCAACCCTGGAGTGGGAACTGGAGCAGGACTACCGAGATCTCTTCCACTCCATTGAGAAGGCTCGGCAGGACGGTAAGGTGACAGACCCAGATCCAGACCCATTCAGCTGGGCAGATATTGTAGAATGTTACTGGGAAGGACCCCAGGTGGCCGGTAGAGATGGGACCGAGGTCTCTCCACCGGTCCTGCAGGGAATTGGGAGCCCAGTCTCCATTCCCCAGCGGCAGTGTGAAATGCAGGGAGAGGAGAGCAGCGTCCTCCCTCCTCAGCGGCAGGCGGAGTTACAGGGGGCAGAGGTAGTTGTTCCTGCCCCCCAGCAGCAGAGTGATATGCCGGGAAGGCAGTGTGAAATGCAGGGAGAGGAGAGCAGCGTCCTCCCTCCTCAGCGGCAGGCGGAGTTACAGGGGGCAGAGGTGGTTGTTCCTGCCCCCCAGCAGCAGCATGATTTTTTGGGAATAGAGAGCCCAGTCTCCTTTCCCCAGCAGCAGGACACTGTATTGGGAGTGGAGACGGTCGGTCGCCCTCCCCAGCGGCTGGAAGTATGTATGGGAGAGGAGCTCGTTACCCCCTCTCCCCAGCGGCAGCTTAACGCACCAGGGGGAGACAGTAAGCCCCACAACAGTGCAGATGGGACCGTGGTCTCTGCACTTACAGCACAGGGGGTAGAGACAGTCGGTCTCCCCCTCCAACAACCAGGCTCCAACCAGGCTTCTTCCGTGGTAGCGCTGGCACCAGGGCAGAGTACCGCTGATACCTGCCCACAAAGCAACCTCCACTCCAAGCCAGGGAGCAACACAGAGACCGGGAGTTCCAGCTTCCAACATAACCTTGGTGGACTCACTGGACAGAGACAGGCTACTAAAGTCAACAGGTCCAGTATTTGGTTGTGGGTGGGCTGCCAGACTAACTCAGGTACCGACCGGCGTGAGGTCAGGTATCTGGTTAGTCTTCCCTGGGGGGGGGAATATGTGTGGCGAAACCGACCTCGCCACTGGGTTTTGGAGAGGACTGGCTGCTGGCCTCTTGCCCCAGGATTATGGGCCATATACTAACTTTTAAACCCCTGAACCGATTCAAGTGAATTTTGGATAGGTTTGTCCCCACGTTATACTGTTTGAATTAATGTAAGTTATATGTATGGCCAATGTAAACTCACAAAATTGTAACTTGTCAGCTTGGGAGGAAAATGCTGGGTGTGTTTCTATTGTGCCATTGTCCCATTGTGTGTTTAAATGGTGATGTCTGTCCTGTTGTCTGCGCATGTGTATTGGCGATCTCCCTTTGTCCTCAGAGATAATTGGATTGCTCTTCAGGTTGTCTGGACAGAGAGGAGGAAACCATGATGCATTGTGGGGATATGTTGTCCTATGTCAGTCTTCATTCTGGTCCTCTGGGGGCGTGAACGATTGGTTGCTGTAGTTACATTGTATGTCTTGTAATATACTGATTGGTTGTATTTCAAACCCCTGTGGGCAGTACTATGTTTGTGGTTTATGAATAAAAGAGGCTGTACGTGAAGTACAGTCAGACCACTGCTTGACCCTCAAAACGGAGCCTTGTCTCGTTATTGGGGGGATTCACTGTATGCTGTTAGAAGACCGATTGCCAGGATTGTATGCTTTTCCTGTTCGTCTGCTAGCAGCTATTCGTGAGGTTCCAGTTTGGAGTGCTACTTTGTATCCAGTTCGGGAGTTTGGTGTTCTGCAGTAGCTGTGCCTGTCTATCAGAAAGAGGTTTATCGCCTAAACGGATTTTAACCCCTTGTCCGCGGAAACGGTCCGTTACACACCTGCATACCGGAAGTGAGGCGATGCGTTCCAGCTTGGAGCGCACTCGTCTCACTTCCTCTAGTGTGGCCACACTCGTTCTGCTCAGCTGCTCCCCATTTCGGTTAATACCTCAGCTATATAAAGTTGCCCAATAGCCATCTATACACACACACCTTGTCCCCTGAAGAAGCTAACGCGAAACGTGCGTTGGGGCTATCCAGTTCACCACTCAGGTATTATATGTCATCAGTCTTTATACGGATGTTTCACTAATCTGATCCATGTACTTGCATTTTGGCACTTTGCACTTTATCTATCCCTGTACTGTTTTTTGGATTTTTTCATCCGTTTGTATTATCCATGACTTTGCCTGTTTTTTAGATATCTGGCTTTTTTATTCATTTATACACTATGTATATTTATATGATTCCATTTGCTTTGATATCTAATTGACATATATATATTTTATTTATATGCTCATTACCAGTGGTGTTGGTCTTTTTTCTTCCTGTGTCTCCCATCCTTCATAGTATTGTATTTTATCTGTATTTTTACCTCCAGTCCCGGTTTGAGACCATAATAAAGATTAATTATATATTCATTTCTGTGCTGGCCTTTTTTCCTTGGTGTTTCATATGATGTCACAATGTATAGTAATAAGATGGTAGTATCAAGGATTCCATTATGATGTCACAATGTATGGTCAGCAGATGATGGTATCTAGGATTCCATTGTTGATGTCACAATGTATGGTCAGTAGATAATACTATCCAGGATTCCGTTATGATGTCACGATGTATGGTAAGCAGATGATAGTATTCAGGATTCCATTATGATGTCACAATGTAATTTGAGCATATGATAGTATCCAGGATTCCATTATGATGTCACAATGTATGGTCCACAGAAAATAGTATCCATTATTCCATTATGATGTCACAATGTAAGGTCAGCAGATGATGGTATCTAGGATTCCATTGTGATGTCACAATGTATGGTCAGTAGATAATACTATCCAGGATTCCGTTATGATGTCACGATGTATGGTAAGCAGATGATAGTATTCAGGATTCCATTATGATGTCACAATGTAATTTGAGCATATGATAGTATCCAGGATTCCATTATGATGTCACAATGTATGGTCCGCAGAAAATAGTATCCAGGATTCCATTATGATGTCACAATGTAAGGTGAACAGATGATAGTATCCAGGATTCCATTATGATGTCACAATGTATGGTCAGCAGATAATAGTATTCAGGATTCCATTATGATGTCACAATGTATGGTCAGCAGATAATAGTATCCAGGATTCCATTATGATGTCACAATGTATAGTAACAAGATGATAGTATCCAGGATTCCATTATGATGTCACAATGTATTGTCAGCATTTAATAGTATCCAGGGTTCCATTATGATGTCACAATGGATGGCCAGCAGATAATAGTATTCAGGATTCCATTATGATGTCACAATATATGGTCAGCAGGTGATAGTATCCAGGATTCCATTATGATGTCACAATGTAAGGTGAGCAGATAATACTATCCAGGATTCCATTATGATGTCACAATGTATAGTAATAAAATGTAAGTATCCTTGATTCCATTATGATGTCACAATGTACGGTCAGCAGATGATGGTATCCAGGGTTCTATTATGATGTCACAATGTATGGTCAGCAGAAAATAGTATTGAGGATTCCATTATGATGTCACAATGTATTGTCAGCAGATAATAGTATCCAGGGTTCTATTATGATGTCACAATGTATGGTCAGCAGGTAATAGCATACAGGATTCCATTATGATATCACAATGTATGCTCAGCAGATAATAGTTTCCAGGGTTCTATTATGATGTCACAATGTATTGTCAGCAGGTGATAGTATCCAGGATTCCATTATGATGTCACAATGTATGGTCAGCAGGTGATAGTATCTAGGATTCCACTATGATGTCACAATGTATTGTCAGCATATAATAGTATCCAGGGTTCTATTATGATGTCACAATGGATGGTCAGCAGATAATAGTATTCAGGATTCCATTATGATGTCACAATGTATGATCAGCAGGTGATAGTATCCAGGGTTCCATTATGATGTCACAATGTATGGTCATCAGATAATAGTATTCAAGATTCCATTATGATGTCACAATGTATAGTAATAAGATGATAGTAACCAGGATTCCATTATGATGTCACAATGTACGGTCAGCAGATGATGGTATCCAGGATTCCATTGTGATGTCACAATGTATGGTTAGCAGATAATAGTATTCAGGATTCCATTATGATGTCACACTGTATGATCAGCAGGTGATAGTATCCAGGGTTCCATTATGATGTCACAATGTATGGTCACAAGATAATAATATCCAGGATTCCATTATGATGTCACAATGAATAATAATAAGATGATAGTATCCAGGATTCCATTATGATGTCACAATGTACGGTCAGCAGATGATGGTATCCATGATTCCATTGTGATGTCACAATGTATGGTCAGTAGATAATACTATCCAGGATTCCGTTATGATGTCACAATGTATAGTAATAAGATGATAGTATCCAGGATTCCATTATAATGTCACAATGTACGGTCAGCAGATGATGGTATCCAGGATTCCATTGTGATGTCACAATGTATGGTCAGTACATAATACTATCCAGGTTTCCATTATGATGTCACAATGTATTGTCAGCAGGTGATAGTATTCAGGATTCCATTATGATGTCACAATGTAAGGTGACCAGATGATAGTATCCAGGATTCTATTATGATGTCACAATGTATGGTCAGCAGGTGATAGTATCTAGGATTCCACTATGATGTCACAATGTATTGTCAGCATATAATAGTATCCAGGGTTCTATTATGATGTCACAATGGATGGTCAGCAGATAATAGTATTCAGGATTCCATTATGATGTCACAATGTATGATCAGCAGGTGATAGTATCCAGGGTTCCATTATGATGTCACAATGTATGGTCATCAGATAATAGTATTCAAGATTCCATTATGATGTCACAATGTATAGTAATAAGATGATAGTATCCAGGATTCCATTATGATGTCACAATGTACGGTCAGCAGATGATGGTATCTAGGATTCCATTGTGATGTCACAATGTATGGTTAGCAGATAATAGTATTCAGGATTTCATTATGATGTCACACTGTATGATCAGCAGGTGATAGTATCCAGGGTTCCATTATGATGTCACAATGTATGGTCACAAGATAATAATATCCAGGATTCCATTATGATGTCACAATGTATAATAATAAGATGATAGTATCCAGGATTCCATTATGATGTCACAATGTACGGTCAGCAGATGATGGTATCCAGGATTCCATTGTGATGTCACAATGTATGATCAGTAGATAATACTATCCAGGATTCCGTTATGATGTCACAATGTATAGTAATAAGATGATAGTATCCAGGATTCCATTATAATGTCACAATGTACGGTCAGCAGATGATGGTATCCAGGGTTCCATTGTGATGTCACAATGTATGGTCAGTACATAATACTATCCAGGGTTCCATTATGATGTCACAATGTATTGTCAGCAGGTGATAGTATTCAGGATTCCATTATGATGTCACAATGTAAGGTGACCAGATGATAGTATCCAGGATTCTATTATGATGTCACAATGTATGGTCAGCAGGTGATAGTATCTAGGATTACATTATGATGTCATAATGTATCCGGGATTTCATTATGATATCACAATGTATAGTAATTAGATGATAGTATTTAGGATTACATTATGATGTCATAATGTATCCGGGATTTCATTATGATGTCACAATGTATGGTCTGCAGATAATAGTATTCAGTATTCCATTATGATGTCACTAGGAATGGTCAGCAGAAAATAGTATCCAGTATTCCATTATGATGTCACAATGTATTGTCAGCAGATAATAGTATCCAGTATTCCATTATGATGTCACAATGTATGGTCAGCAGATAATAGGATCCCGGATTTCATTATGACGTTACAATGTATGGTCAGCAGGTGATAGTATTCAGGAATCCATCATAATGTCACAATGTAAGGTGAGCAGATGATAGTATCTAAGATTCCATTATGATGTTAGAATGTATGGTCAGCAGATGATTGTATCCAGGGTTCTATTATGATGTCAAAATGAATCGTCAGCAGGTGATAGTATCTAGAATTACATTATGATGTCACAATGTATATTCAGCAGATAATAGTATCCAGGGATCCATTATGATGTCACAATGGATGGTCAGCAGATAATAGTATTCAGGATTCTATTATGATGTCACAATGTATGGTCAGCAGGTGATAGTATCTAGGATTACATTATGATGTCACAATGTATAGTAATCAGATGATAGTATCCAGGATTCCATTATGATGTCACAATGTATAGCAATTAGATAATAGTATCCAGGATTCCATTATGATGTCACAATGTATGGTCAGCAGGTGATAGTATCTGTAACGGTCCGTTTCAGCAGACAAGGGGTTAAAATCCGTTCAGGCGATAAGCCCCTTTCTGAGAGACAGGCACAGCTACTTGCAGAACACCAACTCCCGAACTGGATACAAAGTAGCACTCCAAACTGGAACCTCACGAATAGCTGCTAGCAGACGAACAGGGATCAGCTTACACTTCTGGCAATCGGTCTTCTAACAGCATACAGTGAATCCCCCTAATAACGAGACAAGGGTCAAGCAGTGGTCTGACTGTACTTCACGTACAGCCTCTTTTATTCATAAACCACAAACATAGTACTGCCCACAGGGGTTTGAAATGCAACCAATCAGTAATTTACAACACATACAATGTAAGTACAGCCCATCTGGTGTACACGCCCCTAGGGGACCAGAATGAAGACTGTGACATAGGATAGATAAACAGCACTTAGGACACACAGACACAACACATCTCCACAATGCATCATGGTTTCCTCCTCTCTGCCCTCGAGACACCCGAGGCGTAATCCAATTATCTCTAAAGACAAAGAGAAGTCACCAATACACATGTGCAGACGATAGGACAGACATCACCATTTAAACACACAATAGGACAATGGCACAATAGAAACACACCCAGCATTTTCCTCCCAAGCTGACAAGTTACACTTATTATAAATTGTTACAACTTTGTGAGTTTACATTGGCCATACATATAACTTACATTAATTTAAACAGTATAACTTTGGGACAAACCTATCCAAAATTCACTTGAATTAAAAGTTAGTATATGGCCCATAATCCAGGGGCAAGAGGCCAGCAGCCAGTCCTCTCCAAAACCCAGTGGCGAGGTTGGTTTCGCCACACATCTCCCCCCCCCCAGGGAAGACTAACCAGATACCTGACCTCATGCCGGTCGGTACCTGAGTTAGTCTGGCAGCCCACCCACAACCAAATACTGGACCTGTTGACTTTAGTAGCCTGTCTCTGTCCAGTGAGTCCACCAAGGTTATGTTGGAAGCTGGTACTCCCGGTCTCTGTGTTGCTCCCTGGCTTGGAGTGGAGGTTTCTTTGTGGGCAGGTATCAGCGGTACTCTGCCCTGGTGCCAGCGCTACCACGGAAGAAGCCTGGTTGGAGCCTGGTTGTTGGAGGGGGAGACCGACTGTCTCTACCCCCTGTGCTGTAAGTGCAGAGACCACGGTCCCATCTGCACTGTTGTGGGGCTTACTGTCTCCCCCTGGTGCAGTAAGCTGCCACTGGGGAGAGGGGGTAACGAGCTCCTCTCCCATACATACTTCCAGCCGCTGGGGAGGGCGACCGACCGTCTCTGCTCCCAATACAGTGTCCTGCTGCTGGGGAAAGGAGACTGGGCTCTCTATTTCCTGCTGGACACTCTGCCGCTGGGGGACAGGACCGACTGTCTCTGCTCCCAATACAGTGTCCTGCTGCTGGGGAAAGGAGACTGGGCTCTCTATTCCCAAAAAATCATGCTGCTGCTGGGGGGCAGGAACAACTACCTCTGCCCCCTGTAACTCAGCCTGCCGCTGGGGAGGGAGGACACTGCTCTCCTCTCCCTGCATTTCACACTGCCTTCCCGGCATATCACTCTGCTGCTGGGGGGCAGGAACAACTACCTCTGCCCCCTGTACCTCAGCCTGCCGCTGGGAAGGGAGGACGCTGCTCTCCTCTCCCTGCACTTCACACTGCCTTCCCGGCATATCACTCTGCTGCTGGGGGGCAGGAACAACTACCTCTGCCCCCTGTACCTCAGCCTGCCGCTGGGAAGGGAGGACGCTGCTCTCCTCTCCCTGCACTTCACACTGCCGCTGGGGAATGGAGACTGAGCTCCCAATTCCCTGCAGGACCGGTGGAGAGACCTCGGTCCCATCTCTACCGGCCATCTGGGGTCCTTCCCAGTAACACTCTACAATATCTGCCCAGCTGAATGGGTCTGGATCTGGGTCTGTCACCTTACCGTCCTGCTGAGCCTTCTCAATGGAGTGGAAGAGATCTCAGTAGTCCTGCTCCAGTTCCCACTCCAGGGTTGCTAGGTGAGCCAGGTCTTGCTCTACTTCATGGAGGTCATCCCACTCATGCCTAGCCTCCCTCTCATAGAAAATGTCCTGAAGTCTGGACTGTGCAGGGCTCCCGAAGTCAGGCTCTGCAAAGGACTCCCATAACAAGCCAGGACCATAAAACTCCTCTCCCTCTGGCTTGTCATTTTCGGCTGTCCAGGGTATATACTGTGCCATATACCACCAAAGCACCTGGTAGGCATCCTCCAGCCATAGCTCCTGTCATACCCGATGCTCTAGTTCCTTTACCCATTCCTCCAGGGGCTGCTCTCCCAGGAAGGGCATCCGCAGGGCCACTTGCTTCTGCAACCGCTGCTCTTCACTGGGGAGACTCTCACCCCGCTGGTATTGTAGATTATCCAGGGCCTGGTACCAGATGCCTTTCCTTAATGCATCCCGGCCATCCAGGTCCTCCTCCTCGTATAACACTGCTGGTTCCATCCTGTTGCTTTTAGGGTCGCTGTACTGGGACATGCGTTGCCTTTAAATTGTAGAATCCAAAGAAATGGTGTCTCCTGTAGCTGTCCTTCTGGCTGTAGGAACGATCCCGCCGCTTGCCACCAATGTAACGGTCCGTTTCAGCAGACAAGGGGTTAAAATCCGTTCAGGCGATAAGCCCCTTTCTGAGAGACAGGCACAGCTACTTGCAGAACACCAACTCCCGAACTGGATACAAAGTAGCACTCCAAACTGGAACCTCACGAATAGCTGCTAGCAGACGAACAGGGATCAGCTTACACTTCTGGCAATCGGTCTTCTAACAGCATACAGTGAATCCCCCCAATAACGAGACAAGGCTCCGTGTTGAGGGTCAAGCAGTGGCCTGACTGTACTTCACGTACAGCCTCTTTTATTCATAAACCACAAACATAGTACTGCCCACAGGGGTTTGAAATGCAACCAATCAGTAATTTACAACACATACAATGTAAGTACAGCCCATCTGGTGTACACGCCCCTAGGGGATTAGAATGAAGACTGTGACATAGGACAGATAAACAGCACTTAGGACACAAAGACACAACACATCCCCACAATGCATCATGGTTTCCTCTTCTCTGCCCTCCAGACACCCGAGGCGTAATCCAATTATCTCTCAAGACAAAGAGAAGTCACCAATACACATGTGCAGACAATAGGACAGACATCACCATTTAAACATACAATGGGACAATGGCACAATAGAAACACACCCAGCATTTTCCTCCCAAGCTGACAAGTTACACTTATTATAAACTGTTTCAACTTTGTGAGTTTACAATGGCCATACATATAACTTACATTAATTTAAACAGTATAACTTTGGGACAAACATATCCAAAATTCACTTGAATAGGTTCAGGGGTTTAAAAGTTAGTATATGGCCCATAATCCAGGGGCAAGAGGCCAGCAGCCAGTCCTCTCCAAAACCCAGTGGCGAGGTTGGTTTTGCCACAGTATCTAAGATTCCATTATGATGTCACAATGTATGGTCAGCAGATAATAGTATCCAGGATTCTATTATGATGTCACAATGTATGGTCAGCAGGTGATAGTATCCATGATTTTATTATGATGTCACAATGTATTGTCAGCATTTAATACTATCCAGGGTTCCATTATGATGTCACAATGGATAGTCAGCAGATAATAGTATTCCGGATTCCATTATGATGTCACAATGTATGGTCAGCAGATAATATTATCCAGGATTCCATTATGATGTCACAATGGATGGTCAGCAGATAATAGTATTCAGGATTACATTATGAAGTCACAAAGTACGGTCAGCAGGTGATAGTATCCAGGATTCCATTATGATGTCACAATGTAAGGTGAGCAGATAATAGTATCCAGGATTCTATTATGATGTCACAATGTATTGTCAGCATATAATAGTATCCAGGGTTTCATTATGATGTCACAATTTATGATCAGCAGATAATAGTATCCAGGATTCCATTATGATGTCACAATGTATAGAAATAAGATGATAGTATCCAGGATTCCATTATGACCAGTGTTCCCTCTAAGCCTTGGCAGCTGCTGAGCGGGGTCGGCTCAGAGCTGGACACAGCGCCATCAAAGGTGGGCGATAGGAAAACCTAAAATAATTGTCACATTAAAGAGCATACAGTGTAGCCCCTGCACCATGCTGTGTAATATAAAGCATAATCCTTACACCATGCCGTATAATATACATTATAATCCCTGCACCATGCCGTATAATATACATTATAATCTATGCACCATGCTGTACAATATACATTATAATCTATACACCATACAGTAAAATATACAGTATAATCCATACACCATGCTGTACAATATACATTATAATCCCTGCACCATGCCGTATAATATACATTATAATCTCTGCACCATGCCGTATAATATACATTATAATCCCTGCACCATGCCGTATAATATACATTATAATCTATACACCATACAGTAAAATATACAGTATAATCCATACACCATGCTGTACAATATACATTATAATCCATACACCATGCCGTGCAATATACAACATAACCCTACAGTGTAGGTGTTATACTATATATTAAACGGCATTGTGTATAGATTATAATGTATACTGTACAGCAAACGTATGGAGGTTACACCATGCCAGACAATATAACCCCTGTGGGATAGATAGTAGATAGATAGACCTATACACAGCCTATACATATGTACATATATACTGCCTATACCTATATCTGCCCCCCCCCCCCTCCTCCCCCAGCTTTGTGGAGAAGGCCTCGGTGAAATGCACATACCGGCAGAGGTGCACCCGACGTTTGCTCCTCAGGGTTTGTTGTTCTGCGGTCTGGGAAAGCTGGGTGAAGGTCGGAATGGCAGCAATATTGGCTTTCACCCAGCTTTTCTAGAAGCGGATAGAACTAAAGAAAATAAATATTATTGCAGTATAGGCACACAGAGATTTGTGAACAGATGTAGCAGAGCTTGGTTTGCAAATGGACTGTTTGAGGCCGCAGTGTCTGTGCTGTGAACAGTCGGTACATGCGGCTACAGTCCAATGTAAGGAGTCAGGACACAGTAGGGATTTCATAACAAGTTGTACCCCAACATATACAGTAAGCACCTGCCCTGCTGCACCTAACAAGATCAGCTCTGCTGCATCTAACAAGCTCGGCCCTGCTGCATTTAACAAGCTCGGCTCTGCTACTCTAAGAAGCTCAGCTCTGCTACTCTAAGAAGCTCAGCTCTGCTGCATGCATTGCGTCCACATATAGGACCGGTATCCTGGTCTCCATACGTGACAAACCCCACAAAGTGACTTTTCCTTGTGGGGAACAGACCTTACCGCCCCAGAATGCCTCTTGTCAAGGAGTGTGTCCGGTTTAATAAATATTAGCGGCCCCCCTTATTACTATGGCGGTGTCAGGGTGACTGCTTTGGGGCGGGATGTGAGGAATACATTAGGATTTCATGAACAGGGACTGCTCTGTCTCCTTCTTCCACCTGCACAGCAGTGAGATTTATGGGGCCGGGGGACATTAGCAGCGGGGCCCTTCTCTCCATCAGACCGCCACATTACCTCTGCCTGTGCACTGCTGCTCAGTCCTCCTCTTCAGTTAGAAAAGGAGGAGGCAGCAGTAGTGCGGGAACATGTAGTAGGCGGCGCCACGCTGAGCCGCTCACGGAAGGAGGAAGTTTTGAAGGACTCATCAATAGTGTGGGCAAGTGTGGGCATTTTGCGAGCGGGTGCTGCTGAGCGGACTTATTAAACTTGTGAGCGGGGGCACAATAATTGCTGTGCGGCCGCTCACCCGCGCAGCTTAGAGGGAACACTGATTATGACGTCACAATGTATGGTCTTCAGATGATGGTATCTAGCATTCCATTGTGATGTCACAATGTATGGTCAGTACATAATTCTATACAGAATTTCGTTATGATGTCACAATGTTATGGTAAGCAGATGATAGTATTCAGGATTCCATTATGATGTCACAATGTAAATTGAGCAGATGATAGTATCCAGGAATCTATTATGATGTCACAATGTATTGTCAGCATATAATAGTATTCAGGATTCCATTATGATGTCACAATGTATGGTCAGCAGATAATAGTATCCAGGATTCCATTATGATGTCACAATGTATAGTAACAAGATGATAGTATCCAGGATTCCATTATGATGTCACAATGTAAGGTGAGCGGGTGATAGTATCCAGGATTCCATTATGATGTCACAATGTAAGGTGAGCAGATGATAGTATCCAGGATTCCATTATGATGTCACAATGTATGGTCAGCAGGTGATAGTATCCAGGATTCCATTATGATGTCACAATGTAAGGTGAGCAGATGATAGTATCCAGGATTCCATTATGATGTCACAATGTATGGTCAGCATTTAATAGTATCCAGGGTTCCATTATGATGTCACAATGAAAGGCCAGCAGATAATAGTATTCAGGATTCCATTATGATGTCACAATATATGGTCAGCAGGTGATAGTATCCAGGATTCCATTATGATGTCACAATGGAAGGTGAGCAGATAATACTATCCAGGATTCCATTATGATGTCACAATGTATAGTAATAAGATGATAGTATCCTTGATTCCATTATGATGTCACAATGTATGGTCAGAAGATGGTGGTATCCAGACTTCTATTATGATGTCACAATGTATGGTCAGCAGAAAATAGTATTGAGGATTCCATTATGATGTCACAATGTATGGTCAGCAGGTGATAGTATCTAGGATTCCATTATGATGTCACAATGTATTGTCAGCATATAATAGTATCCAGGGTTCTATTATGATGTCACAATGGATGGTCAGCAGATAATAGTATTCAGGATTCCATTATGATGTCACAATGTATGATCAGCAGGTGATAGTATCCAGGGTTCCATTATGATGTCACAATGTATGGTCACCAGATAATAGTATTCAGGATTCCATTATGATGTCACAATGTATAGTAATACGATGATAGCATCCAGGATTCCATTATGATGTCACAATGTACGGTCAGCAGATGATGGTATCCAGGATTCCATTGTGATGTCACAATGTATTGTCAGCATATAATAGTATCCAGGGTTCTATTATTATGTCACAATGGATGGTCAGCAGAAAATAGTATTCAGGATTCCATTGTGATGTCCCAATGTATGGTCAGTAGATTATACTATCCAGGATTCCGTTATGATGTCACAATGTATGGTAAGCAGATGATGGTTTTCTGGTTTCCATTATGATGTCACAATGTATGGTCAGCAGTTGATAGTATCTAGGATTACATTATGATATCACAATGTATAGTAATCAGATGATAGTATCCAGGATTACATTATGATGTCATAATGTATCCAGGATTCCATTATGATGTCACAATGTATGGTCTGGAGATAATAGTATCCAGGGTTCCATTATGATGTCACAATGTATTGTCAGCAGGTGATAGCATCCAGGATTCCATTATGATGTCACAATGTAAGGTGACCAGATGATAGTATCCAGGATTCTATTATGATGTCACAATGTATGGTAAGCAGATAATAGTATTCAGGATTCCATTATGATGTCACAATGTATGGTCAGCAGGTGATAGTATCTAGGATTACATTATGATATCACAATGTATAGTAATTAGATGATAGTATCTAGGATTACATTATGATGTCATAATGTATCCGGGATTTCATTATGATATCACAATGTATAGTAATTAGATGATAGTATTTAGGATTACATTATGATGTCATAATGTATCCGGGATTCCATTATGATGTCACAATGTATGGTCTGCAGATAATAGTATTCAGTATTCCATTATGATGTCACAAGGAATGGTCAGCAGAAAATAGTATCCAGGAGTCCATTATGATGTCACAATGTATTGTCAGCAGATAATAGTATCCAGTATTCCATTATGATGTCACAATGTATGGTCAGCAGATAATAGGATCCCAGATTCCAGTATGATGTCACAATGTATGGTCAGCAGGTGATAGTATTCAGGAATCCATTATAATGTCACAATGTAAGGTAAGCAGATGATAGTATCTAAGATTCCATTATGATGTTAGAATGTATGGTCAGCAGATGATTGTATCCAGGGTTCTATTATGATGTCAAAATGAATCGTCAGCAGGTGATAGTATCTAGAATTACATTATGATGTCACAATGTATGGTTAGCAGATAATAGTATCTAGGGATCCATTATGATGTCACAATGTATTGTCAGCATATAATAGTAACCAGGGTTCCATTATGATGTCACAATGGATGGTCAGCAGATAATAGTATTCAGGATTCCATTATGACGTCACAATGTATGGTCAGCAGGTGATAGTATCTAGGATTACATTATGATGTCACAATGTATAGTAATCAGATGATAGTATCCAGGATTCCATTATGATGTCACAATGTATAGCAATTAGATAATAGTATCCAGGATTCCATTATGATGTCACAATGTATGGTCAGCAGATAATAGTATCCAGGATTCCATTATGATGTCACAATGTATGGTCAGCAGATAATAGGATCCCGGATTCCATTATGATGTCACAATGTATGGTCAGCAGGTGATAGTATCCAGGAATGCATTATGATGTCACAATGTATGGTAAGCAGATGATAGTATTCAGGATTCCATTATGATGTCACAATGTACGGTCAGCAGATGATGGTATCCAGGATTCCATTATGATGTCACAATGTAGGGTCAGTAGATAATACTATCCAGGATTCCGTTATGATGTCACAATGTATGGTAAGCAGATGATAGTTTTCTGGTTTCCATTATGATGTCACAATGTATGGTCAGCAGATAATAGTATTTAGGATTTCATTATGATGTCACAATGTATTGTCAGCAGGTGATAGTATCCAGGATTCCATTATGATGTCACAATGTAAGGTGACCAGATAATAGTATTCAGGATTCCATTATGATGTCACAATGTAGGTTCAGCAGATAATAGTATTCAGGATTCCATTATGATGTCACAATGTATGGTCTGCAGATAATGGTATCCAGGATTCTATTATGATGTCACAATGTATAGTAATAAGATGATAGTATCCAGGATTCCATTATGATGTCACAATGTATGGTCAGCAGATGATGGTATCTAGGATTCCATTGTGATGTCACAATGTATGGTCAGTAGATAATACTATCCAGGATTCCGTTATGATGTTACGATGTATGGTAAGCAGATGGTAGTATTCAGGATTCCATTATGATGTCACAATGTAATTTGAGCATATGATAGTATCCAGGATTCCATTATGATGTCACAATGTATGGTCCGCAGATAATAGTATCCAGGATTACATTATGATGTCACAATGTATGGTCAGCAGGTGATAGTATCCAGGATTCCATTATGATGTCACAATGTAAGGTGAGCAGATGATAGTATCCAGGATTACATTATGATGTCGCATTATATGGTCAGCAGATAATAGTATTCAGGATTACATTAGTATGTCACAATGTATGGTCAGCAGATAATAGTATCCAGGATTCCATTATGATGTCACAATGTATGGTCAGCAGGTGAAAGTATCCAGGATTCCATTATGATGTCACAATGTAAGGTGAGCAGATGATAGTATCCAGGATTACATTATGATGTCGCATTATATGGTCAGCAGATAATAGTATTCAGGATTACATTATGATGTCACAATGTATGGTCAGCAGTTGATAGTATCTAGGATTACATTATGATGTCACAATGTATAGCAGGGGTACTCAACTAGTTTTATTAAAGGTCTACATACCTGGGTCTGCAGTCAGGTGAAGGTCCGAGCTGAACGCCATCAGTAAAGATGCCATGTGATCATGTGATCAATGCACGTGGGGCACTCTGCCGTTATAGTGGAGTGCCCCGGGTAAGTCCCAGAATTAGTAATGGCCACATTAGTGCCCCTGTAAGAATAATGCCCCCAGTAAGAATAATGTCCCCATTAATGCCCCCAGTAAGAGTAATGCCCCCATTAGTGCCCCCCTTCTCTGCTTTTGCAAAAAAAAATAAAAAAATTAGCATTCACCTGGCTGCGGTGAACATTTGCTGCTTACTGCAAGCTCAGGACCGGTGCTCCAACGTGATGACGTCTTGTAGGTCCTGTCCTCAGCTTCTAGTCAGCAGGGAGTGTTCTCCACAGCGTGAGCAAATGGAGGTGGAGGTACCGTAATATATATATTTTTTTACTAGCACAAGTAGCGGTGGAGGTAAATGCTGTACTAATGGGCGTTTCATGATGGAAGCGCTCATTAGTAAGGGTACTTTCACACTTGCAGCAGGACGGATCCGACAGGCTTCTCTCCCTGTCAGATCCATCTTGCCACTACTTCGCCGTGCCGCTGCACTGTGCCCATCGACTATAATGGGGATGGGGCAGAGCTACGGCGCAGCACGGTGAGAGGCTGCCAGACTAAAAGTACTACATGTCCGACTTTTTCGTCTGGCGGCCTCACGCCGTGCACTGCCATGCTGCGCTGTAGCTCCACTCCCGCTATAGTCAATGGGGAGTGGCAGTCCGGCGAAATAGCGGCAGGACGGATCTGACAGGGTGAACAGCCTGTCGGATCCGTCCTGCCGCAAGTGTGAAAGTACCTTAACAGTCCTTACAGTAAAATTCTGGCAGCGGCAAGGGAACTAAAATTCCAGCCTTGCTGGTGAACTACTGGCCGGGTGTCAACCCAAGCCACAGAACAGACATATGATAGTTTTGTTCCGCATCCAATTCCCATTATTGGGGGATTGGATGCGGACCCCTTAAGTACAATGGGGCCACAAGAGATGCAGACAGCACACTGTGTGCTGTCTGCATCTTTTTCCGCTCCATTGAAACTAAGGGGTCCGCATCCAATACCCCAATAATGGGAATTGGATACGGAACAAAACTATCATGGTTTGATGGGGCTTAATCACTTTATTTAATCAGGTTACCTAAAGAAGATGGCCCAGGAGAGATGGGAACACGACACTGACTGGAGTCCTTTCCTGCAGTCAGTGACGTGTTCCCGCCTCTCAGTAGCCCTCCCTCTCCACACCCCCCTTCTTTCCCAAATGTGACATTTATTTCATTGGTGGCAGTGGAGATGTCCCTCCCCTCTCCAGCAGCACGTAAGTGTCCTTTGGAGCTTGAAGCTCCCTTATGTGCTGCCGCTGCTGCAGGGGAGGAGGGACCTGTGAGCGCACTGAGGGAGAAAGCTCTGGTGCCTGCATGTGGAGGGAGCCGTCTCTCACTGCGCCCCTGGGAAGGAGGAAGTGCGCCGGTAAGCTCCTCCTCCTGCACGTACCAGAGTGTGCAGGAGAGGAGGAGCGCTACATGTCTCACTGCGCTCAGCACTCTGGGAGTGGGACAGGAGGAAGTGCGCCGGTAAGCTCCTCCTCCTGCACGGTACAGTGTGCAGGAGAGGAGGAGCGCTCTGAAGGATGGCCGGGGTCCGAACAACTGGCGGCCGCGGTCCGTATTTGGACCGCGGTCCGCCAGTTGGGTACCCCTGATGTATAGTAATCAGATGATAGTATCCAGGATTACATTATGATGTCACAATGTATTGTCAGCAGATAATAGTATCCAGGATTCTATTATGATGTCACAATGTATGTTCAGCAGATAATAGTATCCAGGATTCCATTATGATGTCACAATTTATTGTCAGCATGT
Source organism: Bufo bufo (assembly GCF_905171765.1). Classification (NCBI taxonomy): domain Eukaryota; kingdom Metazoa; phylum Chordata; class Amphibia; order Anura; family Bufonidae; genus Bufo; species Bufo bufo. Next base: position 246,695,017 of record NC_053389.1, on the reverse strand, counting down.
AATAGTATCCAGGGTTCCATTATGATGTCACAATGGATGGTCAGCAGAAAATAGTATTCAGGATTCAATTATGATGTCACAATGTATGGTCTGCAGGTGATAGTATCCAGGATTACATTATGATGTCACAATGTAAAGGTGAGCAGATGATAGTATCCAGGATTCCATTTTGATGTCACAAAGTATGGTCAGCAGCTGATAGTATCCAGGATTCTATTATGATGTCACAATGCATTTTCAGCATTTAATAGTATCCAGGGTTCCATTATGATGTCACAATGGATGGTCAGCAGATAATAGTATTCAGGGTTCCATTATGATGTCACAATGTATGGTCAGCAGATAATAGTATCCAGGATTCCATTATGATGTCACAATGTATGGTCAGCAAATAATGATATCTAGGATTCCATTGTGATGTCACAATGTATGGTCAGTAGATAATACTATCCAGGATTCCGTTATGATGTCACAATGTATGGTAAGCAAATGATAGTATTCAGGATTCCATTATGATGTCACAATGTATGGTCAGCAGGTGATAGTATCCAGGATTACATTATGATATCACAATGTATAGTAATCAGATGATAGTATCTAGGATTACATTATGATGTCATAATATTTCCGGGATTTCATTATGATGTCACAATGTATGGTCTGCAGATAATAGTATCCAGAATTACATTATGATGTCACAATGTATTGTCAGCAGATAATATTATCCAGGGTTCCATTATGATGTCACAATGTATGGTCTTCAGTTGATGGTATCTAGCATTCCATTGTGATGTCACAATGTATGGTCAGTACATAATACTATCCAGGATTCCGTTATGATGTCACAATGTATGGTAAGCAGATGATAGTATTCAGGATTCCATTATGATGTCACAATGTAAGTTGAGCAGATGATAGTATCCAGGATTCCATTATGATGTCACAATGTATGGTCCGCAGATAATAGTATCCAGGATTCCATTATGATGTCACAATGTATGGTATTCAGATGATGGTATCTAGCATTCCAATGTGATGTCGCAATGTATGGTCAGTACATAATACTATCCAGGATTCCGTTATGATGTCACAATGTATGGTAAGCAGATGATAGTATTCAGGATTCCATTATGATGTCACAATGTAAGTTGAGCAGATGATAGTATCCAGGATTCCATTATGATGTCACAATGTATGGTCCGCAGATAATAGTATCCAGGATTCCATTATGATGTCACAATGTATGGTCAGCAGGTGATAGTATCCAGGATTCCATTATGATGTCACAATGTAAGGTGAGCAGATAATAGTATCCAGGATTCCATTATGATGTCACAATGTATAGTAACAAGATGATAGTATCCAGGATTCCATTATGATGTCACAATGTATTGTCAGCATTTAATAGTATCCAGGGTTCCATTATGATGTCACAATGGATGGCCAGCAGATAATAGTATTCAGGATTCCATTATGATGTCACAATGTATTGTCAGCAGATAATAGTATCCAGGGTTCTATTATGATGTCACAATGGATGGTCAGCAGATATTAGTATTCAGGATTCCATTATGATGTCACAATGTATTGTCAGCATTTAATAGTATCCAGGATTCCATTATGATGTCACAATGTATGGTCAGCAGAAAATACTATTGAGGATTCCATTATGATGTCACAATGTATTGTCAGCAGATAGTAGTATCCAGGGTTCTATTATGATGTCACAATGGATGGTCAGCAATTATTAGTATTCAGGATTCCATTATGATGTCACAATGTATGGTCAGCAGGTGATAGTATTCAGGATTCCATTATGATGTCACAATGTATTGTCAGCATATAATAGTATCCAGGGTTCTATTATGATGTCACAATGGATGGTCAGCAGATAATAGTATTCAGGATTCCATTATGATGTCACAATGTATGATCAGCAGGTGATAGTATCCAGGGTTCCATTATGATGTCACAATGTATGGTCAGCAGATAATAGTATCCAGGATTCCATTATGATGTCACAATGTATGGTCAGCAGATAATGATATCTAGGATTCCATTGTGATGTCACAATGTATGGTCAGTAGATAATACTATCCAGGATTCAGTTATGATGTCACAATATATGGTAAGAAGATGATAGTATTCAGGATTCCATTATAATGTCACAATGTAAGTTGAGCAGATGATGGTATCCAGGATTCCATTGTGATTTCACAATGTATGGTCAGTAGATAATACTATCCAGGATTCCGTTATGATGTCACAATGTATGGTAAGCAGATGATAGTATTCAGGATTCCATTATGATGACACAATGTATGGTCAGCAGGTGATAGTATCTAGGATTAAATTATGATATCACAATGTATAGTAATCAGATGATGGTATCTAGGATTCCATTATGATGTCATAATGTTTCCGGGATTCCATTATGATGTCACAATGTATGGTCTGCAGGTAATAGTATCCAGAATTCCATTATGATGTCACAATGTATTGTCAGCAGATAATATTATCCAGGATTCCATTATGAAGTCACAATGTACGGTCAGCAGGTGATAGTATCCAGGATTCCATTATGATGTCACAATGTAAGGTGAGCAGATAATAGTATCCAGGATTCTATTATGATGTCACAATGTATTGTCAGCATATAATAGTATCCAGGGTTTCATTATGATGTCACAATGTATGGTCTTCAGATGATGGTTTCTAGCATTCCATTGTGATGTCACAATGTATGGTCAGTACATAATACTATCCAGGATTATTCCGTTATGATGTCACAATGTATGGTAAGCAGATGATAATATTTAGGATTCCATTATGATGTCACAATGTAAGTTGAGCAGATGATAGTATCCAGGATTCCATTATGATGTCACAATGTATGGTCCGCAGATAATAGTATCCAGGATTCCATTATGATGTCACAATGTATGGTCAGCAGGTGATAGTATCCAGGATTCCATTATGATGTCACAATGTAAGGTGAGCAGATGATAGTACCAGGATTCCATTATAATGTCACAATGTATGGTCAGCAGATAATAGTATTCAGGATTCCATTATGATGTCACAATGTATGGTCAGCAGATAATAGTATCCAGGATTCCATTATGATGTCACAATGTATAGTAACAAGATAATAGTATCCAGGATTCCATTATGATGTCACAATGTATTGTCAGCATTTAATAGTAACCAGGGTTCCATTATGATGTCACAATGGATGGCCAGCAGATAATAGTATTCAGGATTCCATTATGATGTCACAATATATGGTCAGCAGGTGATAGTATCCAGGATTCCATTATGATGTCACAATGTAAGGTGAGCAGATAATACTATCCAGGATTCCATTATGATGTCACAATGTATAGTAATAAGATGATAGTATCCTTGATTCCATTATGATGTCACAATGTATGGTCAGCAGATGATGGTATCCAGGGTTCTAATATGATGTCACAATGTATGGTCAGCAGAAAATAGTATTGAGGATTCCATTATGATGTCACAATTATGGTTGAGCGAATCCGAACTGTATAGTTCGGGTTCGTACCGAATTTTGGGGTGTCCGTGACACGGACCCGAACCCGAACATTTTCGTAAAAGTCCGGGTTCGGTGTTCGGCGCTTTCTTGGCGCTTTTTGAAAGGCTGCAAAGCAGCCAATCAACAAGCGTCATACTACTTGCCCCAAGAGGCCATCACAGCCTTGCCTACTATTGGCATGGCTGTGATTGGCCAGTGCAGCATGTGACCCAGCCTCTATATAAGCTTGGGTCACGTAGCGCTGCACGTCACTCTGCTGATACAAGCGTAGGGAGAGGTTGCAGCTGCGACGTTAGGGCGAGATTAGGCAGATTAACTCCTCCAAAAGACGTAATTCAGTGATCGATCTCCAGCTGTGGATCATTGAAGTGCTGATATTGAATTGCTCACTTTTTTTAGGCTGCTCACTTTTTTTTCTGGGGTGATCTGCGGCCATTTTGCGGCTTGTGGTGCGCCAGCGCAAGCTACCACCAAGTGCATTTAACCATCAATAGTGTGGTTATTTTTTGCTATATCCTACATCAGGTGCAGGCTGAGCCTGTGTCACCCAAGTGCATTTAACCATCAATAGTGTGGTTATTTTTTGGCCATATACTACATCAGGTGCAGGCTGAGCCTGTGTCACCCAAGTGCATTTAACCATCAATAGTGTGGTTATTTTTTGCTAGATCCTACATCAGGGTCAAGCTTTCATCAAGTGCATTTAACCATCAATAGTGTGGTTATTTTTTGGCCATATACTACATCAGGTGCAGGCTGAGCCTTTGTCACCCAAGTGCATTTAACCATCAATAGTGTGGTTATTTTTTGCTAGATCCTACATCAGGGTCAAGCTTTCATCAAGTGCATTTAACCATCAATAGTGTGGTTATTTTTTGGCCATATACTACATCAGGTGCAGGCTGAGCCTTTGTCACCCAAGTGCATTTAACCATCAATAGTGTGGTTATTTTTTGCTAGATCCTACATCAGGGTCAAGCTTTCATCAAGTGCATTTAACCATCAATAGTGTGGTTATTTTTTGGCCATATACTACATCAGGGGCAAGTTGAGCCTGTCACCCAGCGTCTAAAAAATAGGCCTGACATTTCTATTCCTCCAAATCAGTACAGATTTAGCTGGTCAAGTTATATTTAGTGACCGTAAAAGAACAGTTTTTGTTCTGGTTTAAAAAACTATTCCCAAATTTGCCATTCTCAAAATTAGTAGTTTCTGCTATATCAGGCCTACTTTAAATCTATCCCAAAAAGGATATCTTAGATTCAAGGTGCCGATAGTGTCATTCTGAAAAACTTAACACACACGCTACAGTGCAGATACAAGTCTAATTCTGTGATTAAAGGTATATCTGTCACACAGCGCGTAAAAAATAGGCCTCACATTTATATTCAACCAAATCTGTACTGTTTTAGCTGGTCAAATTATTTGTAGTGACCGTAAAAGCACAGTGTGGCAAAACCAACCTCGCCACTGGGTTTTGGAGAGGACTGGCTGCTGGCCTCTTGCCCCTGGATTATGGGCCATATACTAACTTTTAAACCCCTGAACCGATTCAAGTGAATTTTGGATAGGTTTGTCCCCAAGTTATACTGTTTAAATTAATGTAAGTTATATGTATGGCCAATGTAAACTCACAAAGTTATAACAATTTATAATAAGTGTAACTTGTCAGCTTGGGAGGAAAATGCTGGGTGTGTTTCTATTGTGCCATTGTCCCATTGTGTGTTTAAATGGTGATGTCTGTTCTGTTGTCCTCACATGTGTATTGGCGATCTCCCTTTGTCCTCAGAGATAATTGGTTTGCTCTTCAGGTTGTCTGGACAGAGAGGAGGAAACCATGATGCATTGTGGGGATATGTTGTCCTATGTCACAGTCTTCATTCTGGTCCTCTGGGGGCGTGAACGATTGGTTGCTGTAGTTACATTGTATGTGTTGTAAATTACTGATTGGTTGTATTTCAAACCCCTGTGGGCAGTACTATGTTTGTGTTTTATGAATAAAAGAGGCTGTACGTGAAGTACAGTCAGACCACTGTTTGACCCTCAACACGGAGCCTTGTCTCGTTATTGGGGGGATTCACTGTATGCTGTTAGAAGACCGATTGCCAGGATTGTATGCTTTTCCTGTTCGTCTTCTAGCAGCTATTCGTGAGGTTCCAGTTTGGAGTGCTACTTTGTATCCAGTTCGGGAGTTTGTGTTCTGCAGTAGCTGTGCCTGTCTCTCAGAAAGGGGCTTATCGCCTAAACTGATTTTAACCCCTTGTCCGCGGAAATGGTCCGTTACACACAGTTTTTGTTCTGGGTTGAAAAACTATTCCCAAATTTGCCATTCTCAAAATTAGTAGTTTCTGCTATATCAGGCCTACTTTAAATCTATCCCAAAAAGGATATCTTAGATTGAAGGTGCTAATAGTGTCATTCTGAAAAACTTAACACACACGCTACAGTGCAGATACAATTCTAATTCTGTGATTAAAGGTATATCTGTCACACAGCGCGTAAAAAATAGGCCTGACATTTATATTCAACCGAATCTGTACTGTTTTAGCTGGTCAAATTATTTGTAGTGACCGTAAAAGCACAGTTTATGTTCTGGGTTGAAAAACTATTCCCAAATTTGCCATTCTCAAAATTAGTAGTTTCTGCTATATCAGGCCTACTTTAAATCTATCCCAAAAAGGATATCTTAGATTCAAGGTGCTGATAGTGTCATTCTGAAAAACTTAACACACACGCTACAGTGCAGATACAAGTCTAATTCTGTGATTAAAGGTATATCTGTCACACAGCGCGTAAAAAATAGGCCTGACATTTCTATTCAACCAAATCTGTACTGTTTTAGCTGGTCAAATTATTTGTAGTGACCGTAAAAGCACAGTTTTTGTTCTGGGTTGAAAAACTATTCCCAAATTTGCCATTCTCAAAATTAGTATTTTCTGCTATATCAGGGGGTTTTCTATCCCAAAAAGGATATCTTAGATTCAAGGTGCTGATAGTGTCATTCTGAAAAACTTAACACACACGCTACAGTGCAGATACAAGTCTAATTCTGTGATTAAAGGTATATCTGTCACACAGCGCGTAAAAAATAGGCCTCACATTTATATTCAACCAAATCTGTCATTACTTGTGTGCCTGTATTAGTGTAATACGGTACCTAAATAGATAGCCAGACAGTGTTAGGTGTCTGTAAAAAAAAGGCCTGAATTTTAATTCAATACATTGGCCCGAATAATATTTTTCTTATTGTGGTGAACGGTAACAATGAGGAAAACAACTAGTAAGGGACGCGGACATGGTCGTGGTGGTGTTAGTGGACCCTCTGGTGCTGGGAGAGGACGTGGCCGTTCTGCCACAGCCACACGTCCTAGTGTACCAACTACCTCAGGTCCCAGTAGCCTCTAGAATTTACAGGGATATTTGGTGGGGCCCAATGCCGTTCTAAGGATGGTAAGGCCTGAGCAGGTACAGGCATTAGTCAATTGGGTGGCCGACAGTGCATCCAGCACGTTCACATTATCTCCCACCCAGTCTTCTGCAGAAAGCGCACAGATGGCGCATGAAAACCAAGCCCATCAGTCTGTCACATCACCCCCATGCATATCAGGGAAACTGTCTGAGCCTCAAGTTATGCAGCAGTCTCTTATGCTGTTTGAAGACTCTGCTGCCAGGGTTTCCCAAGGGCATCCACCTAGCCCTTCCCCAGGGGTGGAAGAGATAGAATGCACTAACGCACAACCACTTATGTTTCCTGATGATGAGGACATGGGAATACCACCTCAGCACGTCTCTGATGATGACGAAACACAGGTGCCAACTGCTGCGTCTTTCTGCGGTGTGCAGACTGAACAGGAGGTCCGGGATCAAGACTGGGTGGAAGACGATGCAGGGGACGATGAGGTCCTAGACCCCACATTGAATGAAGGTCGTGCCACTGACTTTCACAGTTCGGAGGAAGAGGCAGTGGTGAGACCGAGCCAACAGCGTAGCAAAAGACAAAGAGGGAGCAGTGGGCAAAATCAGAACACCCGCCGCCAAGAGACTCCGCCTGCTACTGACCGCCGCCATCTGGGACCGAGCATCCTAAAGGCAGCTTCAAGGAGTTCCCTGGCATGGCACTTCTTTAAACAATGTGCTGACGACAAGACCCGAGTGGTTTGCACGCTGTGCCATCAGAGCCTGAAGCAAAGCATTAACGTTCTGAACCTTAGCACAACCTGCATGACCAGGCACCTGCATGCAAAGCATAAGCTCCAGTGGAGTAAACACCTTAAAAACAAAGAAGTCAGTCAGGCTCCCCCTGCTACCTCTTCTGCTGCTGCCGCCTTGGCCTCTTCCTCCACCTCTGGAGGAACGTTGGCACCTGCCGCCCAGCAAACATGGGATGTACCACCAACACCACCACCTGCGTCACCAAGCATCTCAACCATGTCACACGGCAGCGTTCAGCTCTCCATCTCACAAACATTTGAGAGAAAGCGTAAATTCCCACCTAGCCACCCTCGATCCCTGGCCCTGAATGCCAGCATTTCTAAACTACTGGCCTATGAAATGCTGTCATTTAGGCTGGTGGACACAGACAGCTTCAAACAGCTCATGTCGCTTGCTGTCCCACAGTATGTTGTTCCCAGCCGGCACTACTTCTCCAAGAGAGCCGTGCCTTCCCTGCACAACCAAGTGTCCGATAAAATCAAGCTTGGCGGCGGAGAGCTGTTTGGCGCACGTCCTTCCGCCGCCAAGGATCGCAGGGCAACATTCTTTGCCTCCTGTCTCCTCCTCCTACTCAGCTTCCTCCTCCTCTTCTTCCACCTGCTCATCCAGTCAGCCACACACCTTCACCACCAACTTCAGCACAGCCCGGGGTAAACGTCAGCAGGCCGTTCTGAAACTCATATGTTTGGGGGACAGGCCCCACACCGCACAGGAGTTGTGGCGGGGTATAGAACAACAGACCGACGAGTGGTTGCTGCCGGTGAGCCTCAAGCCCGGCCTGGTGGTGTGCGATAATGGGCGAAATCTCGTTGCAGCTCTGGGACTAGCCGGTTTGACGCACATCCCTTGCCTGGCGCATATGCTGAATTTGGTGGTGCAGAAGTTCATTCGCAACTACCCCGACATGTCAGAGCTGCTGCATAAAGTGCGGGCGTCTGTTCGCGCTTCCGGCGTTCACACCCTGCTGCTGCACGCCTGTCTGCGCTACAGCGTAACTTTGGCCTTCCCGCTCACCGCCTCATATGCGATGTGCCCACCAGGTGGAACTCCACCTTGCACATGCTGGACAGACTGTGCGAGCAGCAGCAGGCCATAGTGGAGTTTCAGCTGCAGCACGCACGGGTCAGTCGCACTGCGGAACAGCACCACTTCACCACCAATGACTGGGCCTCCATGCGAGACCTGTGTGCCCTGTTGCGCTGTTTCGAGTACTCCACCAACATGGCCAGTGGCGATGACGCCGTTATCAGCGTTACAATACCACTTCTATGTCTCCTTGAGAAAACACTTAGGGCGATGATGGAAGAGGAGGTGGCCCAGGAGGAAGAGGAGGAAGAGGGGTCATTTTTAGCACTTTCAGGCCAGTCTCTTCGAAGTGACTTAGAGGGAGGTTTTTTGCAACACCAGAGGCCAGGTACAAATGTGGCCAGACAGGGCCCACTACTGGAGGACGAGGAGGACGAGGATGAGGAGGAGGTGGAGAAGGATGAGGATGAAGCATGTTCACAGCACCCAAAGCAGCTCGGGCCCATCACTGGTGCGTGGCTGGGGGGAAACACAGGACGATGACGATACGCCTCCCACAGAGGACAGCTTGTCCTTACCTCTGGGCAGCCTGGCACACATGAGCGACTACATGGTGCAGTGCCTGCGCAACGACAGCAGAGTTGCCCATATTTTAACGTGTGCGGACTACTGGGTTGCCACCCTGCTGGATCCCCGGTACAAAGACAATGTGCCCACCTTACTTCCTACACTGGAGCGTGATAGGAAGATGCGCGAGTACAAGCGCACGTTGGTAGACGCGCTACTGAGAGCATTCCCAAATGTCACAGGGGAACCAGTGGAAGCCCAAGGCGAAGGCAGAGGAGGAGCAAGAGGTCGCCAACGCAGCTGTGTCATGGCCAGCTCCTCTGAGGGCAGGGTTAGCTAACTGCACCACCACCTGATACGGAACGTGTTAGCAGGAGGCAACATTTCACTAACATGGTGGAACAGTACCTGTGCACACCCCTCCACGTACTGACTGATGGTTCGGCCCCATTCAACTTCTGGGTCTCCAAATTGTCCACGTGGCCAGAGCTAGCCTTTTATGCCTTGGAGGTGCTGGCCTGCCCGGCGGCCAGCGTTTTGTCTGAACGTGTATTCAGCACGACAGGGGGCCTCATTACAGACAAACGCTGCCGCCTGTCTACAGTCAATGTGGACAAGCTGACGTTCATAAAAATGAACCAGGCATGGATCCCACAGGACCTGTCCATCCCTTGTGCAGATTAGACATTAACTACCTCCCCTTAACAATATATTATTGTACTCCAGGGCACTTCCTCATTCAATCCTATTTTTATTTTCATTTTACCATTATATTGCGGGGCAACCCAAAGTTGAATGAACCTCTCCTCTGTCTGGGTGGCGGGGCCTAAATGTGTGACAGTGGCCTGTTCCAGTGGTGGGAGACGTTAAGCCTGATTCTCTGCTATGACATGAAGACTGATTCTGTGCTGACATGAAGCCAGATTCTCTGTTACGCGACCTCTCTCCTCTGCCTGGGTGCCTGGGCCTAAATATGTGACAGTGGCCTGTTCCAGTGGTGGGTGACGTGAAGCCTGATTCTCTGCTATGACATGAAGACTGATTCTGTGCTGACATGAAGCCAGATTCTCTGTCACGGGACCTCTCTCCTCTGTCTGGGTGCCTGGGCCTAAATATGTGACAGTGGCCTGTTCCAGTGGTGGGTGACGTGAAGCCTGATTCTCTGCTATGACATGAAGACTGATTCTCTGCTGACATGCAGCCTGAATCTCTGTTATGGGACCTCTCTCCTCTGCCTGGGTGCCTGGGCCTAAATATGTGGCAGTGGCCTGTTCCAGTGGTGGGTGACGTGAAGCCTGATTCTCTGCTATGACATGAAGACTGATTCTGTGCTGACATGAAGCCAGATTCTCTGTTACGGGACCTCTCTCCTCTGTCTGGGTGCCTGGGCCTAAATATGTGACAGTGGCCTGTTCCAGTGGTGGGTGACGTGAAGCCTGATTCTCTGCTATGACATGAAGACTGATTCTCTGCTGACATGATGCCTGAATCTCTGTTATGGGACCTCTCTCCTCTGCCTGGGTGCCTGGGCCTAAATATGTGACAGTGGCCTGTTCCAGTGGTGGGTGACGTAAATCCTGATTCTCTGCTATGACATACAGACTGATTCTCTGCTGACATGAAGCCAGATTCTCTGTTACGGGACCTCTCTCCTCAGCCTGGGCCTAAATATCTGACAATGGACTGTTCCAGTGTTGGGTGACGTAAAGCCTGATTCTCTGCTATGACATGCAGACTGATTCTCTGCTGACATGAAGCCAGATTCTCTGTTACGGGACCTCTCTCCTCTGTCTGGGTGCCAGGGCCTAAATGTGTGACAGTGGCCTGTTCCAGTGGTGGGTGACGTGAAGCCTGATTCTCTGCTATGAAATGAAGACTGATTCTCTGCTGACATGAAGCCTGAATCTCTGTTATGGGACCTCTCTCCTCTGCCTGGGTGCCTGGGCCTAAATATGTGACAGTGGCCTGTTCCAGTGGTGGGTGACGTGAAGCCTGATTCTCTGCTATGACATGAAGACTGATTCTCTGCTGACATGAAGCCTGAATCTCTGTTATGGGACCTCTCTCCTCTGCCTGGGTGCCTGGGCCTAAATATGTGACAGTGGCCTGTTCCAGTGGTGGGTGACGTAAAGCCTGATTCTCTGCTATGACATGAAGACTGATTCTCTGCTGACATGAAGCCAGATTCTCTGTTACGGGACCTCTCTCCTCTGTCTGGGTGCCAGGGCCTAAATGTGTGACAGTGGCCTGTTCCAGTGGTGGGTGACGTGAAGCCTGATTCTCTGCTATGACATGAAGACTGATTCTGTGCTGACATGAAGCCAGATTCTCTGTTACGCGACCTCTCTCCTCTGCCTGGGTGCCTGGGCCTAAATATGTGACAGTGGCCTGTTCCAGTGGTGGGTGACGTGAAGCCTGATTCTCTGCTATGACATGAAGACTGATTCTGTGCTGACATGAAGCCAGATTCTCTGTTACGGGACCTCTCTCCTCTGTCTGGGTGCCTGGGCCTAAATATGTGACAGTGGCCTGTTCCAGTGGTGGGTGACGTGAAGCCTGATTCTCTGCTATGACATGAAGACTGATTCTCTGCTGACATGCAGCTTGAATCTCTGTTATGGGACCTCTCTCCTCTGCCTGGGTGCCTGGGCCTAAATATGTGACAGTGGCCTGTTCCAGTGGTGGGTGACGTGAAGCCTGATTCTCTGCTATGACATGAAGACTGATTCGGTGCTGACATGAAGCCAGATTCTCTGTTACGGGACCTCTCTCCTCTGTCTGGGTGCCTGGGCCTAAATATGTGACAGTGGCCTGTTCCAGTGGTGGGTGACGTGAAGCCTGATTCTCTGCTATGACATGAAGACTGATTCTCTGCTGACATGATGCCTGAATCTCTGTTATGGGACCTCTCTCCTCTGCCTGGGTGCCTGGGCCTAAATATGTGACAGTGGCCTGTTCCAGTGGTGGGTGACGTAAATCCTGATTCTCTGCTATGACATGCAGACTGATTCTATGCTGATATGAAGCCAGATTCTCTGTTACGGGACCTCTCTCCTCTGCCTGGGCCTAAATATCTGACAATGGACTGTTCCAGTGTTGGGTGACGTAAAGCCTGATTCTCTGCTATGACATGCAGACTGATTCTCTGCTGACATGAAGCCAGATTCTCTGTTACGGGACCTCTCTCCTCTGTCTGGGTGCCAGGGCCTAAATGTGTGACAGTGGCCTGTTCCAGTGGTGGGTGACGTGAAGCCTGATTCTCTGCTATGAAATGAAGACTGATTCTCTGCTGACATGAAGCCTGAATCTCTGTTATGGGACCTCTCTCCTCTGCCTGGGTGCCTGGGCCTAAATATGTGACAGTGGCCTGTTCCAGTGGTGGGTGACGTGAAGCCTGATTCTCTGCTATGACATGAAGACTGATTCTCTGCTGACATGAAGCCTGAATCTCTGTTATGGGACCTCTCTCCTCTGCCTGGGTGCCTGGGCCTAAATATGTGACAGTGGCCTGTTCCAGTGGTGGGTGACGTGAAGCCTGATTTTCTGCTATGACATGCAGACTGATTCTCTGCTGACATGAAGCCAGATTCTCTGTTACGGGACCTCTCTCCTCTGCCTGGGTGCCTGGGCCTAAATATCTGACAATGGACTGTTCCAGTGGTGGGTGACGTAAAGCCTGATTCTCTGCTATGACATGAAGACTGATTCTCTGCTGACATGAAGCCAGATTCTCTGTTACGGGACCTCTCTCCTCTGTCTGGGTGCCAGGGCCTAAATGTGTGACAGTGGCCTGTTCCAGTGGTGGGTGACGTGAAGCCTGATTCTCTGCTATGACATGAAGACTGATTCTGTGCTGACATGAAGCCAGATTCTCTGTAACGGGACCTCTCTCCTCTGTCTGGGTGCCAGGGCCTAAATGTGTGACAGTGGCCTGTTCCAGTGGTGGGTGACGTGAAGCCTGATTCTCTGCTATGACATGAAGACTGATTCTGTGCTGACATGAAGCCAGATTCTCTGTTACGGGACCTCTCTCCTCTGCCTGGGTGCCGGGGCCTAAATATATGACAATGGACTGTTACAGTGGTGGGTGACGTGAAGCCAGATTCTCTGCTATGGCATGAAGACTGATTCTCTGCTGACGTGAAGCCAGATTCTCTGCTATGGGACCTCTCTCCAATTGATATTGGTTTATTTTTATATATTTTATTTTTATTTTTATTCATTTCCCTATCCACATTTGTTTGCAGGGGATTTACCTACATGTTGCTGCCTTTTGCAGCCCTCTAGCTCTTTCCTGGGCTGTTTTACAGCCTTTTTAGTGCCGAAAAGTTCGGGTCCCCATTGACTTCAATGGGGTTCGGGGCGAAGTTCGGATCGGGTTCGGATTCCGAACCCGAACATTTCCGGGAAGTTCGGCCGAACTTCTCGAACCCGAACATCCAGGTGTTCGCTCAACTCTAGTCACAATGTATTGTCAGCAGATAAAAGTATCCAGGGTTCTATTATGATGTCACAATGTATGGTCAGCAGGTAATAGCATACAGGATTCCATTATGATATCACAATGTATGGTCAGCAGATAATAGTTTCCAGGGTTCTATTATGATGTCACAATGTATTGTCAGCAGGTGATAGTATCCAGGATTCCATTATGATGTCACAATGTATGGTCAGCAGGTGATAGTATCTAGGATTCCATTATGATGTCACAATGTATTGTCAGCATATAATAGTATCCAGGGTTCTATTATGATGTCACAATAGATGGTCAGCAGGTGATAGTATCCTGGGTTCCATTATGATGTCACAAAGTATGGTCATCAGATAATAGTATCCAGGATTCCATTATGATGTCACAATGTATAGTAATAAGATGATAGTATCCAGGATTCCATAATGATGTCACAATGTATGGTCAGCAGATGATGGTATCCAGGATTCCATTGTGATGTCACAATGTATTGTCAGCATATAATAGTATCCAGGGTTCTATTATGATGTCACAATGGATGGTCAGCAGATAATAGTATTCAGGATTCCATTATGATGTCACACTGTATGATCAGCAGGTGATAGTATCCAGGGTTCCATTATGATGTCACAATGTATGGTCACCAGATAATAGTATCCAGGATTCCATTATGATGTCACAATGTATAGTAATAAGATGATAGTATCCAGGATTCCATTATGATGTCACAATGTACGGTCAGCAGATGATGGTATCCAGGATTCCATTGTGATGTCACAATGTATGGTCAGTAGATAATACTATCCAGGCTTCCGTTTTGATGTCACAATGTATGGTAAGCAGATGATAGTTTTCTGGTTTCCATTATGATGTCACAATGTATGGTCAGCAGTTGATAGTATCTAGGATTACATTATGATAGCACAATGTATAGTAATCAGATGATAGTATCCAGGATTACATTATGATGTCATAATGTATCCGAGATTCCATTATGATGTCACAATGTATGGTCTGGAGATAATAGTATCCAGGATTCCATTACGATGTCACAATGTATTGTCAGCATATAATAGTATCCAGGGTTCCATTATGATGTCACAATGTATTGTCAGCAGGTGATAGTATCCAGGATTCCATTATGATGTCACAATGTAAGGTGACCAGATGATAGTATCCAGGATTCTATTATGATGTCACAATGTATGGTAAGCAGATAATAGTATTCAGGATTCCATTATGATGTCACAATGTATGGTCAGCAGGTGATAGTATCTAGGATTACTTTATGATATCACAATGTATAGTAATTAGATGATAGTATTTAGGATTACATTATGATGTCTGTCACGGGGTTCCGAAGGTGCACTCGGTCCCCCATTGCCCGCAGAACTGTTGCTTAGCTTTTGGAATGAGGTTCTGTGTTTGACCTCATTCCCAGGGCGGCTTTACTAGCTGGGTGGCTCCCTGCTCCTAGTCTGCCTTGAGCGCCGAGCTGATCACTCGGTGCTCGACTGGTTGGTCTGTCGGTCATGTGACGCTGGCCACGTCACATGACCCTCACTCCCCACTATATATACAGGCAGCCTGCTGGCTACAGGTTGCCTGTTAATTTCTAGGTTCCTGGCTATTTGTTGGACTACTGAATATTTACCTGATCCTGTTCCCTGACGATCCTCTGCCTGCTCCTCCTGTACTGCGCATACATCCTGGTATTGTGACCTCGGCTCCCACCTGACTACTCTCTTAGGACTCCTCTTGTACTTCGCTACTCTCCTGGTATTTGACCCCGGCTTCTCCTGACCATTCTTTGCTTAATCCGTTGTACTGCGTAGCTCTCTTGGTTCTGACCCGGTCCGTTCATGTTCCGTATTTTGTCTTGTCTGTCTTCCCTGCACATATCCTAAGTTAGGGACTGCCGTCCAGTTGTCCCCTGTCATCAGGACTCGTGAGGCAAGTAGGCAGGGCCAGGGGTGAGGGTGGAGCGCAGTGGTAACTACCCTTCCCCCCGTGTGTGTGTGTGGACGTGACCGTTACAATGTCATAATGTATCCGGGATTCCATTATGATGTCACAATGTATGGTCTGCAGATAATAGTATTCAGTATTCCATTATGATGTCACAAGGAATGGTCAGCAGAAAATAGTATCCAGGATTCTATTATGATGTCACAATGTATTGTCAGCAGATAATAGTATCCAGTATTCCATTATGATGTCACAATGTATGGTCAGCAGATAATAGGATCCCGGATTCCATTATGATGTTACAATGTATGGTCAGCAGGTGATAGTATTCAGGAATCCATTATAATGTCACAATGTGAGGTGAGCAGATGATAGTATCTAAGATTCCATTATGATGTTAGAATGTATGGTCAGCAGATGATTGTATCCAGGGTTCTATTATGATGTCAAAATGAATCGTCGGCAGGTGATAGTATCTAGAATTACATTATGATGTCACAATGTATGGTCAGCAGGTGATAGTATCTAGGATTCCATTATGATGTCACAATGTATTGTCAGCATATAATAGTATCCAGGGTTCTATTATGATGTCACAATGGATGGTCAGCAGATAATAGTATTCAGGATTCCATTATGATGTCACACTGTATGATCAGCAGGTGATAGTATCCAGGGTTCCATTATGATGTCACAATGTATGGTCACCAGATAATAATATCCAGGATTCCATTATGATGTCACAATGTATAGTAATAAGATGATAGTATCCAGGATTCCATTATGATGTCACAATGTACGGTCAGCAGATGATGGTATCCAGGATTCCATTGTGATGTCACAATGTATGGTCAGTAGATAATACTATCCAGGATTCCGTTATGATGTCACAATGTATGGTAAGCAGATTATAGTTTTCTGGTTTCCATTATGATGTCACAATGTATGGGCAGCAGTTGATAGTATCTAGGATTACATTATGATATCACAATGTATAGTAATCAGATGATAGTATCCAGGATTACATTATGATGTCATAATGTATCCGGGATTCCATTATGATGTCACAATGTATTGTCAGCATATAATAGTATCCAGGGTTCCATTATGATGTCACAATGTATTGTCAGCAGGTGATAGTATTCAGGATTCAATTATGATGTCACAATGTAAGGTGAACAGATGATAGTATCCAGGATTCTATTATGATGTCACAATGTATGGTCAGCAGGTGATAGTATCTAGGATTACATTATGATATCACAATGTATAGTAATTAGATTATGGTATCTAGGATTACACTATGATGTCATAATGTATCCGGGATTTCATTATGATATCACAATGTATAGTAATTAGATAATAGTAATTAGGATTACATTATGATGTCATAATGTATCCGGGATTCCATTATGATGTCACTAGGAATGGTCAGCAGAAAATAGTATCCAGGATTCCATTATGATGTCACAATGTATTGTCAGCAGATAATAGTATCCAGTAGTCCTTTATGATGTCACAATGTATGGTCAGCAGATAATAGGATCCCAGATTTCATTATGATGTTACAATATATGGTCAGCAGGTGATAGTATTCAGGAATCCATTATAATGTCACAATGTAAGGTGAGCAGATGATAGTATCTAAGATTCCATTATGATGTTAGAATGTATGGTCAGCAGATGATTGTATCCAGGGTTCTATTATGATGTCAAAATGAATCGTCAGCAGGTGATAGTATCTAGAATGACATTATGATGTCACAATGTATGGTCAGCAGATAATAGTATCCAGGGATCCATTATGATGTCACAATGTATTGTCAGCATATAATAGTATCCAGGGTTCCATTATGATGTCACAATGGATGGTCAGCAGATAATAGTATTCAGGATTCCATTATGACGTCACAATGTATGGTCAGCAGGTGATAGTATCTAGGATTACATTATGATGTCACAATGTATGGTCAGTAGATAATACTATCCAGGATTCCGTTATGATGTCACGATGTATGGTAAGCATACGATAGTATCCAGGATTCCATTATGATGTCACAATGTATGGTCTGCAGATAATAGTATACAGGATTTCATTATGATGTCACAATGTAAGGTGAGCAGATGATAGTATCCAGGATTCCATTATGATGTCACAATGTATGGTCAGCAGATAATAGTATTCAGGATTCCATTATGATGTCACAATGTATGGTCAGCAGATAATAGTATCCAGGATTACATTATGATGTCACAATGTATTGTCAGCATATAATAGTATCCAGGGTTCCATTATGATGTCACAATGTATTGTCAGCAGGTGATAGTATCCAGGATTCCATTATGATGTCACAATGTAGGGTGACCAGATGATAGTATCCAGGATTCTATTATGATGTCACAATGTATGGTAAGCAGATAATAGTATTCAGGATTCCATTATGATGTCACACTGTATGATCAGCAGGTGATAGTATCCAGGGTTCCATTATGATGTCACAATGTATGGTCACCAGATAATAATATCCAGGATTCCATTATGATGTCACAATGTATAGTAATAAGATGATAGTATCCAGGATTCCATTATGATGTCACAATGTACGGTCAGCAGATGATGGTATCCAGGATTCCATTGTGATGTCACAATGTATGGTCAGTAGATAATACTATCCAGGATTCCGTTATGATGTCACAATGTATGGTAAGCAGATTATAGTTTTCTGGTTTCCATTATGATGTCACAATGTATGGGCAGCAGTTGATAGTATCTAGGATTACATTATGATATCACAATGTATAGTAATCAGATGATAGTATCCAGGATTACATTATGATGTCATAATGTATCCGGGATTCCATTATGATGTCACAATGTATGGTCTGGAGATAATAGTATCCGGGATTCCATTACGATGTCACGATGTATGGTCAGCAGATGATAGTATCTAAGATTCCATTATGATGTTACAATGTATGGTCAGCAGATGATTGTATCCAGGGTTCTATTATGATGTCAAAATGAATCGTCAGCAGGTGATAGTATCTAGAATTACATTATGATGTCACAATGTATGGTCAGCAGATAATAGTATCCAGGGATCCATTATGATGTCACAATGTATTTTCAGCATATAATAGTATCTAGGGTTCCATTATGATGTCACAATGGATGGTCAGCAGATAATAGTATTCAGGATTCCATTATGACGTCACAATGTATGGTCAGCAGGTGATAGTATCTAGGATTACATTATGATGTCACAATGTATAGCAATAAGATAATAGTATCCAGGATTCCATTCTAATGTCACAATGTATGGTCAGCAGATAATAGTATCCAGGATTCCATTATGATGTCACAATGTATGGTCAGCAGATAATGGGATCCCGGATTCCATTATGATGTCACAATGTATGGTCAGCAGGTGATACTATCCAGGAATGCATTATGATGTCACAATGTAAGGTGAGCAGATGATAGTATCTAAGATTTCATTGTGCTGTCACAATGTATGGTCAGCAGATAATAGTATCCAGGATTCCATTATGATGTCACAATGTATTGTCAGCATTTAATACTATTCAGGGTTCCATTATGATGTCACAATGGATAGTCAGCAGATAATAGTATTCAGGATTCCATTATGATGTCACAATGTATGTTCAGCAGATAATAGTATTCAGGATTCCATTATGATGTCACAATGTATGGTCAGCAGATAATGGTATCCAGGATTCTATTATGATGTCACAATGTATAGTAATAAGATGATAGTATCCAGGATTCCATTATGATGTCACAATGTATGGTCAGCAGATGATGGTATCCAGGATTCCATTGTGATGTCACAATGTATGGTCAGCAGATAATAGTATCCAGGATTCCATTATGATGTCACAATGTATTGTCAGCATTTAATACTATTCAGGATTCCATTATGATGTCACAATGTATGGTCCGCAGATAATAGTATCCAGGATTCCATTATGATGTCACAATGTATGGTCAGCAGGTGATATTATCCAGGATTTCATTATGATGTCACAATGAAAGGTGAGCAGATGATAGTATCCAGGATTCTATTATGATGTCACAATGCATGGCCAGCAGTTGATAGTATCTAGGATTACATTATGATGTCATAATGTATAGCAGGGGTACTCAACTAGTTTTATTCAAGTTCTACAAACCTGGGTCTGCAGTCAGGTGAAGGTCCGAGCTGAACGCCAACAGTAAAGATGCCATGCGATCATGTGATCAATGCGCGTGGGGCACTCTGCCGTTATAGTGGAGTGCCCCGGGTAAGTCCCAGAATTAGTAATGGCCACATTAGTGCCCCAGTAAGAATAATGTCCCCATTAGTGCCCCCAGTAAGAGTAATGCCTCCATTAGTGCCCCCCTTCTCTGCTTTTGCAAAAAAAAATAAAAAAATTTGCATTCACCTGGCTGCGGTGAACATTCGCTGCTTACTGCAAGCTCAGGACCGGTGCTCCAACGTGATGACGTCTTGTAGGTCCTGTCCTGAGCTTCTAGTCAGCAGGGAGTGTTCTCCACAGCGTGAGCAAATGGAGGTGGAGGTACCGTAATATATATTTTTTTTTACTAGCACAAGTAGCGGTGGAGGTAAATGCTGTACTAATGGGCGTTCCATGATGGAAGCGCTCATTAGTAAGGGTACTTACACACTTGCAGCAGGACGGATCCGACAGGCTGCTCACCCTGTCAGATCCATCTTGCCACTACTTCGCCGTGCCGCTGCACTGTGCCCATCGACTATAATGGGGATGGGGCAGAGCTACGGCGCAGCACGGTGAGAGGCCGCCAGACTAAAAGTACTACATGTCCGACTTTTTCGTCTGGCGGCCTCACGCCGTGCACTGCCATGCTGCGCCGTAGCTCCACTCCCGCTATAGTCAATGGGGAGTGGCAGTCCGGCAAAATAGTGGCAGGACGGATCTGACAGGGTGAACAGCCTGTCGGATCCGTCCTGCCGCAAGTGTGAAAGTACCTTAACAGTCCTTACAGGAAAATTCTGGCACCGGCAAGGGAACTAAAATACCAGCCTTGCTGGTGAACTACTGGCCGGGTGGCAACCCAAGCCACAGAACAGACATATGATAGTTTTGCTCCGCATCCAATTCCCATTATTGGGGGATTGGATGCGGACCCCTTAATTACAATGGGGCCACAAGAGATGCAGACAGCACACTGTGTGCTGTCTGCATCTTTTTCCGCTCCATTGAAACTAAGGGGTCCGCATCCAATGCCCTGTAAGGAAAATTTACTCTCTTCCCTAACGGTGTGTCCCTGACACATGATTTCAGTGGCCAGCTTGAATTAAGTCTTACCGGTACCGGGAGAATGAAGAAGATTGACCACATGAACACATGTCTATTTCCAATCCATTCTGGTTTATTCACAGCTGGCAAACAGTTTTAATAGAGGGGGTTGAGCTTCCTTTACATCCAATCATATGTTAGCATTAGTATTTGACCAATAGTATGGTCACACATAAGCTCTGCATTAACATCATAGCTGACTCATAGTAACAGCATTTGACCAATCAGGTATATACACATAAGCTAGTATACAGTTGAGCCAGATGTCCTTTTATGGCTAGAAGGCTGTTCATACTTTCAAACTGTATGGATTCCATGAAACAGTTTAAGGAAGTGTCTCACATTCCATAGGGGGGAGGGAGGTTTTGTAGTGCACTAACCAAATGTAATACACGTGGCTAAATGAGACAAAATGGAGTCACATATATCCCATCAAATCCCCTCTTAGAACCTTATATATATACCTTATACTATATGGTTCTTTCTCTGCTCTTCCTTGGTTTGCTTATAAGCCTTTAGGTATTCCATATACCCTTCAGCAGTATAATCCTCAGGTTTTGTTGAGGTTGGGTTTACCTCTTCTACCTCTACCGGAGTATAGAGGAATGTTGAGTGTACCCCTCTTTCGGCCACCTTTTTGACATATGGTAAGAAGGGAGGGCACACACTACAGACAACAGCAGAGACACACTATTGCAGCGACCACGGCGAGTGCCACTCCTAAAACATATCTTATTTGACCAAAGTCAGGTATTCAGCCAAAAAGCCAGTCCCACCAACCTTGGTCAACATCCTGTTTTATATGTTTTCTCATCTCCTCTAATTGGCCTATTTTATCTTTTATTCCACGGGAGTGATCTAATAAATTGAAACAACACATCCCTGCGAACGCTGAGCATCCTACACCATGTTGGAACAATAAATAGTCAATAGTTGCCCTATTCTGCAAGATAGCCTTTTCATACGATTGTATATCCAGCAGCATATCTTGCAGAACTGCACTAGTGACATTTATCTGTTTTACCATAAAACAGGCAAGTTTTGATATTGTCCTGTGGTTATATATGGCCAACCCTGGTACTCCTATCAAAGATACCCCTAAACTCATATATTCTGATCTAGAGAGGAGATTCACATTATAATCACAATTTTCCGGTAACTGTAGGGAAGTGTCTCTCGTGTGTCGTGTCTGCATTGCTGGGAATAGTGGTATCATTGCTAATGTCAGCCTGGCTATTGTACAGGGTCCCTCTGTAATATTGGCCGGTATGTATGTGTAACTAGTATTCCCACAGGCCAATACCCATCCTGCTGGTAGAGGTACATGTTTGTCTAGGGATGGTACTGTTTTTGTAATATTACATTGCATATTCTTTCCTGATATTATCTTTTTACAACTACCTAAATCTCTATCACAAATATTTGGCTTAATCTTATTCTGCATTTTTGCTTGTATGCAGGGAGGCAATAGTGTCTCATCACAGGTGAAGTTATAACATATTTCTGCTGCTGTGACAAGACCTGTAATTACTTCTATCATATTACTCTGCAGATTCTCATATGTAGGACAGTCATAACAAGCATGATAAGGATTTACATATCCATATTTAACATCATGATCCTCCATATCTGCGTCATTCCATTGGGAACGTAGGAGCTCCGTCCATACGTCTAGTGGGGTGGGGACTGCTACCAGACATGTCTCCAAAATGTTAGATGCCGATAAAGTGGTTTGGAGACAAAAGTCAGTTAAGTTCAGAGTTTTGGCCAGGTACAGCCATAAGTTCTCCTTTGTCTTGCATAGACTGTCTTCCCCTCTGCATTCTGTTTCCAGGTATATCTGTCTGTTCCACAGCCATGGGACAGTAAGTAGGAGACACAAAATTACAATTATTAAGGCACTACATCTCAGCCATCTCAAGGAATTTCCCGACTGCGTCATCTTGTTGGGGGTCAAGGCTGTCTGCCTCCGTTAGTACCCCTTCTGTATCTTCTTCGAGGTCAAGGCTGTCTGCCTCCGTTAGTACCTCTGGGCCTCGTTGGAGGTCAGGGCTGTCTGCCCCCGTTAGTACCTCTCTTTTCTTCACCAACTTAATTCTTGTAGCGTGGATCCACGTGGGCGATTGTTCAGTGAGGACCGCTGTTCTGGTGATCGCGACTACCTCGGTGGGTTGTCCGTAGGTGAAACTTCCTGGTTCCTTTCCCTTCTTTAAGATCTTGATCATCACCTGGTTGCCTATCCGGAATGGACGGGTTGATTCCTGTGAAAGAGAAGGAGACTTACAAGCCACTTTTTCTTCAGTTTTACTGAGGACTTTGATCAGATTAGTACTTCTCTCTGATCAGGTCCAAGTCCCCTTCCTGCACCACCAGGGGGCGTCTTGCCCATGGTGTGGGGAAAGGCCTACCCATGAGTATCTCAATGCTGTTTATGTCCTACTCTGTGGAAATGTGCTACTTAAGATGGAAGCACTGTGTTGGGGGAATGCATAACTTCCCCTCTTCGCAGACTAATCCTATCTCAGGATTTTTCTGCAATACTGGATAACACCAGTCCTGCTGTTCCTGTTCAGTGACATACCACTGAAGATCAGTAAGTATTTGCAGCATCTCAGGGGTTGGAGATGCCAAACATGGCATCTCCCAATGGTTATACAAACCTGTGAGGTTGCTTTTGGCAACTCATTTCGCCATCTTAACTGCCAGCGCATTGCCCTGTGAGACATGATCCTTACCATCTGCTGCCGTAAATCCTCTCCTCTGTCAGATCATACCATGGTCCCACACTACCCCATGTGTGTACCTACTCTCAGTATGAATGATGACAGGTCTATCAGCATGTAGAATACATGTCCTAGTGAGTGCAATAAGCTCAGCTGCCTGCTGTGTTGAGTGCGGATGTCCTTGAGTAGGCCTACAACATCATGAGTGGTGTGCAAAATGGTGTAATGTCACATTGTGAAAGAATTTGCCGACTCTACCATCATAGCACAGGCTGCAAGAGAACGCAGACATGCCGGCATCCCCTGGACAGAGGTGGGCATTACCTTTGAGAAAAACACACAAGGGCGCAACTTGCCTCCGTTTTATTGTGTCAGTACACCCGCCATGGTTTTACAATTTTGGCGTGCAAACATGTGGAAGGGCATATTATAGTCAGGGAGGCCCAGCCCTGGACTCGACATGAGCGAACATTTCAGATAATCAAATGCATTGTACATTTCAGAAGACCATTTAATCAAATCTGGATTTCCATCCAGAGTGGCTTGCCTCAAAACATTGTCAATAGTGGGAGCAACCAGTAATCCATTGTCTACCGTTTATCATACCAAGGAAAGATAACATTTCTTTCTTGGTGTGCGGGGCGACCAAACCCGCAATAGACTGGACTCTTTCTGCGCTGATTCTCCGTTCACCTTTTGTGAGGACAAAGCCCAAGTATTCAACCTGCATTTTACACCATTGCATTTGCTTAAGTGTCACTTTGTGACCACATCCTGACAACCATTATAACAGTGATAAACCATCCTGAATGCTGGCCTCCGCTGACATGCTACACAGTAATAAATCATCGACATATTGCAGCAACACAGAACCTTGGGGGGATGTACCATGACTCTAACATCGCTCGGAGGACTATGCTGTACACTACAGGTGAATCAGCATATCCCTGGGGCATCTCTGCACCAGGTCAGTTGGCGTCTGTCAAAGGAAAAAGCAAAAAGTAGTCTGGTTATCTTATCAACTGGGATAGAAAAGAAAGCATTTTTCAGATCTATCACACTGAACCAAACAGCGTCTGCTGGAATGGCAGATAATAATTAAGTGACATCAGGTACAACAGGGGCTATAGGCACAATGATGTTGTTGATGGCCCTTAAATCCTGTACAAAGCGGGCAGCACCATCTGCCTTTGTCACTGGATTCACGGGCGTGCTGTAGGGTGAAATCACCTCTGCCAGGATTCCCTTTTGTAGGAATTCCTTTATCATTGGCCTAAGTCCATCAAGTTTCTCTTTTAACAGCAGGTATTGTTTCTGGAACACTGAGATGACACCTGGTTTCACAGTAGCTTTGTAAGGTGTGCAATCTATGAATCCTGTGTCATATTCATTTGAGGACCATAATGCAGGGTTAATGTTATTCTGGGTGGTCCTGTATGTTTGCAAGAATCAGTGGCACTGGTGTAGAGACTGGAATGAGACCTGAGTGTACTCTTATGTCCTGATTCTTTGCTGATACCTGCAAGTTAAGCCTAATGAACAAATCTCTCCCTAATAGGCTGACTGGGCAATCTAGTATAATGCTAAATACATGACATGATGTATTCCCTGTCCATGGTTTCTACTGGTAAGGAATCTGTTCTGTATGTCCTTGTCAGTACCCCATTTATTCCCATAGAGGGCTCACATTTCCTTCCTGACACTCTGAGTCACCTAAGTCCGCCCCTTTTGGTGGACGCTTTGGTCTGTCTTCTGTTCTGCCATTAGTATCTTAGCTGTCCCTACGAGCAGAGCTCTGATGTTAAGCACAACACTGAACATGTAACATGTAACTGCAAACATTGAAACAAACAGATCTGACAATACAGACATGAACACACAAAGGGCCCATAAAAACTTTTCATTGAAATAAAAATGTACAGCTTGATCAATGCTGTTGGTACCAATAAAAAACCCAAAAACTTCCAATAAAATAAAATAAAATTCTTAATGCGCATATTTAAAAACAAATACCGTATTCCATACGCATTCATATACATTTTCATGTACTCACCTTCACAAACCAGCTCATAACCACGCCCTTATACATAAAATATGAATTACACACACAGCTCTGCTACGTACATATAACTCAGAGCCACACCCATTCACATTCCACTGAATCATGTATCTTTCACCCATTCACACAATCTCTTTGTTACATCCCAAAACTTGCAGCACAGACAAACACAGCAATTGCTGATGGTCTGTCGCTGTAAAACAATATACATGTTAATCATACAGTCATTTTGTTAAAATTAACAAATCATCTTATATGCCATGTCGTTTTTTTTTTGTTTTTTTTTTAGTGTTACACACATCGCCACTTATTGTATATAACTAACACTTCCCCCATTTCCTCTGCCTTGCGTCTCCTATTTCAGGAGTGTTGAAACAGGGGAAGTAAAGCAATACATCAAGACGTTCAGCTGTACCACATGTTCCTCAAACTTTTACTCACATCTGAATAAGAACTTATTGGGTGCAACCTTAGATTGATACGAGTGGACACTTCCAATTAGCATCATCACTGCAGGCACATTTTAAACCATCGGAACATACAATTTGGAAAGATACAATTAATACTGGAGCCCTGTCTGGAATATCTTATAGATAACACAGGTTAGTATCTTCACATTGCTGCTTATGCAATACCAATTAGCAGCCCCCCTCCCCCCTCAACCCCCATATGAAATTCCTGAGCAGAGGAGGGGGGTGAGATGGGAGGGGGCTCTCTCTGAAAACACATCTCAGACAGAACAGGAAGAAATTTTTTGTAGGACTACAAGTGACATTTTGGAATGTGGTGGGGGGGAGGGATGCCTCATGGCAACCTTTGTTCTCTATAGGATTCAAAATCCTCCATCTTGAAATAAGAAATGCTGCTCATTTCATTTCTCTAACTTCAAGTTCTCTCAGTCACTTCCATATACACTTTTCCACCATAACTCAGCTTGCACCAGGCTATTATTATCCTTCAACAACTTCTCTCTTCAACTATCAATACACTTATGCATTAACTGTCCATCTTTTAGTGCTGTAATCTCTAATTCCAGGGACTATAAATCGTCACTATTTAAACACACACAGATCATTAGGGCAACAAAACTTAACCAGTTCATTTCTGAACGTTTAACACAAGCCCTTTCTAATTGCAAACACTGAGACACTTTTTCCCTTGCCATGAATTAACTTCCTGACTCTGCTGTGTCTTCTCACTCACAATAGCCCCCCTTCACAATCACGGGAGTTCTGATGTAACTGATTTTCATCCCTGCCAGCCTGGCATAACATTCTGTTTCACATTTTAACTGTCAATTCTCAAATCTTGCCCAATTGTCTACTCATGTGTTAACTAGGAAATAATTTGTGGGACTAGACCGTGCAACAAAGTTTACATGTTGGCAGTGATAGAAACAGAATGATTTCAAAGCGGGATGCGACCGTAAACTTACCACCCGGCCAACATCTCACACAGACAGATAATCTTAATACCTCTAAAATACTTATACTATATATACATAAGAGTTAATTCAAGCTTGTATCCTTCTGTTCCCGGAACAGATATCCTTATATAGTGCACTATCTCTTAACGATACGGACTCAAATGAGCCTCTTACAATCAACATTTTATAACGATATGGACTCAATGATATGAGCCGCTTACAATCAACATTTTATAACGATATGGACTCAATGATATGAGCCGCTTACAATCAACATTTGCGTGAACCAGACATCGCAATCCACTGAAATCATAAATAGATGGTTGACTTACTTGAATGGGATTTTTGGTCATTGCTCCCAGGTCCAAGGCGGACAAAAATTGATGTCTTTCACGGTAGACCTGAAGAGTTGACCCTCCCAATCCCGGAAACTGAGCCCCCAAATCTGTAAGGAAAATTTACTCTCTTCCCTAACGGTGTGTCCCTGACACATGATTTCAGTGGCCAGCTTGAATTAAGTCTTACCGGTACCGGGAGAATGAAGAAGATTGACCACATGAACACATGTCTATTTCCAATCCATTCTGGTTTATTCACAGCTGGCAAACAGTTTTAATAGAGGGGGTTGAGCTTCCTTTACATCCAATCATATGTTAGCATTAGTATTTGACCAATAGTATGGTCACACATAAGCTCTGCATTAACATCATAGCTGACTCATAGTAACAGCATTTGACCAATCAGGTATATACACATAAGCTAGTATACAGTTGAGCCAGATGTCCTTTTATGGCTAGAAGGCTGTTCATACTTTCAAACTGTATGGATTCCATGAAACAGTTTAAGGAAGTGTCTCACATTCCATAGGGGGAGGGAGGTTTTGTAGTGCACTAACCAAATGTAATACACGTGGCTAAATGAGACAAAATGAAGTCACATATATCCCATCATGCCCCAATAATGGGAATTGGATGCGGAAAAAAACTATCATGGTTTGATGGGGCTTAATCACTTTATTTAATCAGGTTACCTAAAGAAGATGGCCCAGGAGAGATGGGAACACGACACTGACTGGAGTCCTTTCCTGCAGTCAGTGACGTGTCCCCGCCTCTCAGTAGCCCTCCCTCGCCACACCCCCCTTCTTTCCCAAATGTGACATTTATTTCATTGGTGGCAGTGGTGATGTCCCTCCCCTCTCCAGCAGCACATAAGTGTCCTTTGGAGCTTGAAGCTCCCTTATGTGCTGCCGCTGCTGCAGGGGAGGAGGGACCTGTGAGCGCACTGAGGGAGAAAGCTCTGGTGCCTGCATGTGGAGGGAGCCGTCTCTCACTGCGCCCCTGGGAAGGAGGAAGTGCGCCGGTAAGCTCCTCCTCCTGCACGTACCAGAGTGTGCAGGAGAGGAGGAGCGCTACATGTCTCACTGCGCTCAGCACTCTGGGAGTGGGACAGGAAGTGCGCCGGTAAGCTCCTCCTCCTGCACGGTACAGTGTGCAGGAGAGGAGGAGCGCTCTGAAGGATGGCCGGGGTCCGGACAACTGGCGGCCGCGGTCCGTATTTGGACCGCGGTCCGCCAGTTGAGTACCCCTGATCTAGAGACTGCATAATTGTACTGCTGCAACCAAGAAACATCCAAAGTAAAAGTTGTGAGTGGCATCTTACCATTGTCTACCTCATTATTACTACCTATGGTTGTACCACCATTAACGGTACTGGCGTCATGACAAAAACCATCAAGGGACTCAGCCGCAACAAGCACCCTAAGCACCCCTAACATCAAGGGCACCACAACCACCATCTTGGCTAATGCTTCCTACCACAGAGCGTGCCCCGGAGGATTTCGTGCTGTCCACCTCAACACTGTGCTGCCAGCCCAGGGAGGCTATCTGCTAACCGTGAGTAAACTGATGAACTGTGTGTTATACTATTTGACCCCTCATCGGTCCACCGTGCACCTCACGTGTTGCCCCTGCAACTGGCTGGCTGCATAACTTTTTATTGGCATTACGAACAGGATAATTAACCCTTGCGCCATATTTGAGAGACTGTTGCATGTGAATAAGCCCCTTTATTTGCTTGAGAGACTTTTGCTTATTGTGCGCTGTTTTGGGGTCCAGAACTGTCAAAATTAATTGCAAAGTATATGGAAGTGCTATACTAATCCCCAGCATCAAAATCGCTGTGTCAAAAGTGAGAAAATTCAACATTTGTGTGTCACTATCACTGCTTGCTGTCAGTGAATAGACTGTTACTGTTCAATTAATATGGCCGCCGGAGCTCCGATTTGAAAAATAACACTGCGCCATCACTGTGTGCAAATTGGCGACACCCCCTGCAGAGCGGGAAAAACAGTTTGCCGCCCCTTTATGCAAAGTTGTCCGGTTAAAGCCCACCCTACCTGTACTGTGTGGGTTCTGAGAGGCGGACCCTGTATGCAACACCGCACCGCCCTCCTTGCCCTAGGAAGAGTCCTACCATTGAAACAAAATGGGTGGAACCATGTGTGGCTTGACAATGTGCCTACCTATAAACAGTTGGGACTTAAGCGCAGACACAGATATAGTCCCCTATGAACCTCTTTATGCACAAAAGACTGCCCCAGTATTGTGCGTCACCAAACAACCAAATCCAATAGGGGTACTGACCGATATTGTGCCAAAGGTCCGACTTGCTGAGACCACCCCCCGTGTGGTGGATGGTGGTTACGCCGCTCCCGTCATTCAAACAGACCTGGGAGGCGGGCCTGGAACTTTGGAGGAGCGTGACGTGCGTGCGCACGCTAGAAGCAGAAGTACCGATCGCTGCAGAGAGAGAGAAAGTGCAGGAGCAGCATGGCTGAAAAATCTGAGGTCTTTGCATCTGAAAGTGATTCCGGACGGAAACCGGTCACCGCTCTACCTTGGACCCCCACAGAGATGACTCCGGAGCTGCAGGTTCGAGTGCAGGAGTTGTGGGATCTTTTATTTACAATTGGTCACTAGGACCATTAATGTCCCTGGTTGACACGTGTTACTAGATATAAAATTTAACATTTATTCCTTGTCCTTAAAATAACTAGAACTCTGCGATTAAAATAATCAGCTATGCCTGCTTTGTGTGTGTCAATAGTAACAATGGGTCTGACTATTAAGTGAATCCACTAGGGGGCACTTATCGCTTGTGGCTGTTTAATCTCACTTTCCTTTTATTATAGCATCACAATGCTCAGTTAGTGCGCTCTGTTATTTGCACAGTGCTCTGCCTCCTAACATCAATTGTCCTCATGGGATACACTATTTCTACTCATGTTCCTATCAGACCTCTATCTTAGCTGGGCATAATCTGGCTAAAACGCACTATCTGCCCCCCAACATGTTTCGCCAAACACTTGGCGTCTTCAGGGGTTTAGGCAGTGAAGTGTGTGTTGGGGGCGGAGCCAGGCTTATAAAACCTCCCTATGAGCGGAATGGTTCTGTTATCCAATGTGTGTCTCTGTTACTATGAACCAGGACAATCGACCAATCCTTATATGTCTACTAGGGCTGCACGATATATCGAAAAAATAATCGAATCACGATAATCGGCAAATGCAATATGGCGATTCGGCCGACCCGAAAATGCCGCGATTATATATGAAGGGGCCCCTATTTATAAAATGTCCTCTGTCCTATTGATAAAATGGCCAGCCTCTGTACTTACTTTCACGATGAATGCACTGCAGCGAACGGGAGCGAGCGAGGCGGCCGGCCGGCGCGTGACTGACGTCACTTAGTCACGCTCCTGCTTCCTGAATTAAGTGGGAGGAGCGTGACAGTGACGTCAGTCACGCGCCGGCCGGCTCACTCGCTGCCGCTGTCTGCAGTGCATTCATAGTGAAAGTACAGAGGCTGGCCATTTTATGAATAGGAGAGTTATGTGCACAGTTTAGGACACATGAGGGGACACATAGGGCCATGAGGGGGACCAGTTTAAGATGCTATATGTGTGTCTTATGCTGGCCCCCCTCGTGGCCCCATGTGTCATAGCACACATCCCCCACAACAGTGCCCTCCGCAGATCCCCCACAACAGTGTCCTCCGCAGATCCCCCACATAACCGCGTCCTCCGCAGATCCCCCACATAACTACAGCGTCATCCGCAGATACCCCACATAACTACAGCGTCATCCGCAGATACCCCACATAACTACAGCGTCATCCACAGATACCCCACATAACTACAGCGTCATCCACAGATACCCCACATAACTACAGCGTCATCCACAGATACCCCACATAACTACAGCGTCATCCACAGATACCCCACATAACTACAGCGTCATCCACAGATACCCCACATAACTACAGCGTCATCCACAGATACCCCACATAACTACAGCGTCATCCACAGATACCCCACATAACTACAGCGTCATCCACAGATACCCCACATAACTACAGCGTCATCCACAGATACCCCACATAACTACAGCGTCATCCACAGATACCCCACATAACTACAGCGTCATCCACAGATACCCCACATAACTACAGCGTCATCCACAGATACCCCACATAACTACAGCGTCATCCACAGATACCCCACATAACTACAGCGTCATCCACAGATACCCCACATAACTACAGCGTCATCCACAGATACCCCACATAACTACAGCGTCATCCACAGATACCCCACATAACTACAGCGTCATCCACAGATACCCCACATAACTACAGCGTCATCCACAGATACCCCACATAACTACAGCGTCATCCACAGATACCCCACATAACTACAGCGTCATCCACAGATACCCCACATAACTACAGCGTCATCCACAGATACCCCACATAACTACAGCGTCATCCACAGATACCCCACATAACTACAGCGTCATCCACAGATACCCCACATAACTACAGCGTCATCCACAGATACCCCACATAACTACAGCGTCATCCACAGATACCCCACATAACTACAGCGTCATCCACAGATACCCCACATAACTACAGCGTCATCCACAGATACCCCACATAACTACAGCGTCATCCACAGATACCCCACATAACTACAGCGTCATCCACAGATACCCCACATAACTACAGCGTCATCCACAGATACCCCACATAACTACAGCGTCATCCACAGATACCCCACATAACTACAGCGTCATCCACAGATACCCCACATAACTACAGCGTCATCCACAGATACCCCACATAACTACAGCGTCATCCACAGATACCCCACATAACTACAGCGTCATCCACAGATACCCCACATAACTACAGCGTCATCCACAGATACCCCACATAACTACAGCGTCATCCACAGATACCCCACATAACTACAGCGTCATCCACAGATACCCCACATAACTACAGCGTCATCCACAGATACCCCACATAACTACAGCGTCATCCACAGATACCCCACATAACTACAGCGTCATCCACAGATACCCCACATAACTACAGCGTCATCCACAGATACCCCACATAACTACAGCGTCATCCACAGATACCCCACATAACTACAGCGTCATCCACAGATACCCCACATAACTACAGCGTCATCCACAGATACCCCACATAACTACAGCGTCATCCACAGATACCCCACATAACTACAGCGTCATCCACAGATACCCCACATAACTACAGCGTCATCCACAGATACCCCACATAACTACAGCGTCATCCACAGATACCCCACATAACTACAGCGTCATCCACAGATACCCCACATAACTACAGCGTCATCCACAGATACCCCACATAACTACAGCATCATCCACAGATGCCCCACATAACTACAGCGTCATCCACAGATACCCCACATAACTACAGCGTCATCCACAGATACCCCACATAACTATGTCATACCCAGCCGCGTCAGCGGCTCATATGGAAAAATCCAAGCAAATAGACCTCTAGCACAATTCCCTTAAAATATCGCATCGCATATCGTTATCGCAATTTTTAGGGCCCTAATCGCAATCGCACAAAATTCCCATATCGTGCAGCCCTAATGTCTACCAAATCATATTGAGTGATAGCTCCTCCCAGTGTCTCATCAGCCAATGAGCGTTCATCTGCGCCGTCTATGTTGCGCTAACACTTAGTGCCAGTTGCTGGTATTATTGATTAGTTGCGCATGTCTGGGCACTTAGTTGCTGACTGATATTGGTCCTGTATGTGCGCGCTCTTCCGCTCTTGGTGACGTGTGAACTGTGCGACTGTCGCATATTCGCGCATGTCATCTGACTTAATCTTTTCTCAATCCAGTCATGGGATATATTGCGGCTGCTCAAGATGATAGAGCAGGTATCTGGAGTTTCTAATTCGCTTGCGTTTCCAACTAATGTCCTGTAGGTCCTACTGCGCATGTCAGAGCACTTCAATTCACTTCGATGCTTCATACATTTCTCTTTGGTTTGTTAGAATGACACATCTCCGTATAATCATCCATCTATTAATGTGCATCCATGCTCTTCCTTATAAGGTAGTAAGATATTATTATATTTGTGAAGACTTATACATATACTTTATACAGGGACATATATGCCATCACTATATATTCCTATCATAGCGAGACTCCCTTCATCGTCTCATTTACTGACGCTTGCTGATTTAATTTTTTGGGGCTTATCTGGTATATCGCCTTCTTTTTATGTCAGTTGTAGTTCCGGGATCTAGATGGATAGTATATTCCTGTTATTATCCATATTTCTCCTCCATATCTTTCTCCTTATTTTATTGGATACTATCTACTCTCTATTTATATCTACTCTCTCTTTTGTGTATTATAGGTTCCTGTGAAGACACCATGATTCCCAATATTCCCTCACCGGTCCACCAGGTAAGTGTTTAATAATAATTGTGTTTGTACAGATAGACTCGTGTATATTTCTATGTCTATTGTATCTAATTTTTCTTATATTTTATTATTATTATTATTTATATTCTTTATTTTGTTATTTTGTGACACCTTGAATCCCTTTTCCACTGATCTCATATAGAATCAAAATTACTTTCTATTTATATGTTTATTCATTTCCCCACTTTGTGATTATTGTGAATTATAAAATTTTTACTATTTAGTATCACTTTGTGTTTTTTGAATCTGTTGTGGTGTGAGGGTTCAGATTCACATGGGCACCTTTGGTGGTTTAGGTATTCTACTTTTCTATTATTAATTTCTTCACAATTTTTTTTTATTTTTTATACTTATTTATTTTAGGAATTTATTTTCCTGAGATGTGTCACCTTATGTCATCTAGTCTCTGCTATTTGGTGGTCACATATATTTACTTGGTCATATTGCATATTTAACAGAATAATTTTGCAGTATTGTTGTTGTATTACTGGTTTTTAATTGGCTTATCCGCTCTGTGCTTTAAAAATATCATATGGTTCTATTTATCTCTTCTACATTCCTCATAATTGATTCATATTTCAGGAATCTCTCTCATAGAAATGAGGCATAGGTAAATCCCTTGTTTAGACCATGTGGAGCTAAGCTCCCTAAACGATATATCCATCGGGTTTCCTCTTGTTGTAGCCTCTGGTCCAGATTGCCCATTCTTGGGCCTGGTTTGAGTTTTTGTATACCCCATACTTTCAGATTTTGGACATTCCCATTATGTATATGGTGCATATGTCTTGAGAAGGGTGTATCACTGGTGGTGTTAATAATGCTAAGATGTTTGGAGATGCGCCTTCTGAGTTCTTGCGTGGTTTTACCCACATATATCTTTGGGCAGTCACATTGGATGGCATATACTACTCCCATGGATTTACAGTTGATGTACTCTTTAATCTGATATTTTTTGTTGTCACTAGGATTTATGAATTCCTTCTTTGGTGACATCATCCTGCAGAAGCTACAGTCCCCACACGGATATGACCCAAGCCAGGTGGGTTTTTCTTGTTTTTTATCCTGAATAAAGTGACTGTGCACTAGTTTTTCTTTTATGTTCTGCCCCCTTCTATATGTGATGACGTGTCAGAATCTTACGTATCTTTTCATGTTGTCCATCATATGTGCCAATGCAGCGTATTACTTTGTCATCTTGTGTTTTTGTTTGTCTATTACCAAGGAGTAGATTCATTCTACTATTTTTTTTAGCTCGGTTGTATGCAAAATGCAGATTCTTTTTCAGATATCCTCTTGCTAGGAACTTATCATATAGGAGCCCACATTCTATTTCGAAATCTTCAATTGTCGAACAATTCCGTTTGGCCCTTAGGTATTGTCCAATTGGGATTCCTTTTTTAAGGCTGGTTGGATGATGGCTTTCCCAGTGTAGGAGGCTGTTTGTAGATGTGGGCTTCCTATAAATAGTAGTTTTGATGCTGCCATCCTGCTCCAGGGCAATCGTGAGATCTAAGAAGTTGATAGTTCTCTGATCTATTTCAGCTGTAAATTTGAGGCCTAGTAAATTATTATTCAGTTCACTGACAAACTCATTAAATTGTGTACTAGTGCTGTCCCACAAAATTAGAATGTCGTCTATGAAACGACCCCAGTATAATATGTGATCTGTAAACTGTTGATTATCCTCTCTGAAAACTACCTGTTCTTCCCACCACCCTAAAAATAAATTTGCAAAGCTAGGTGCACAAATTGTCCCCATAGCTGTCCCAGTGATCTGTAAATAATACTTGCCGTTGAAGGTGAAGTAGTTATGAGTCAACAAAAAATTTAATAGTGATAAAACAAACTCATTGTGCTCTTGAAATTGTATACCCTTCTTATTTAAATAATATCTGATTGCCAAGATCGTGTTTTATGCTGGTATAGAGAGCCTCTACATCCAGACTCGCTATAAGTGTGGTCTTATTGACCTGGATGCCCTGGAGCTTCGTCAGCGTGTCCTTAGTATCTTTAAGGTAAGAGGATAGACTAGATAAAAAATGGCGATATCATCTGGTCCACATAGCTGCTGATCCCCTCACATAGACTCTGGTTACCTGACACTATTGGCCTCCCTGGGATGGGGTCCTGTTTTTTATGTACCTTAGGGATAGCATAGAAGGTAGCTATAGTTGGATGAGGATTATAGAGAACTCTCATCTCTTCCTTAGTGATGAGATCTCTCTCTTTTGCCTCATCCAAGATAGCTTTTAGATCTTGTTTAAACTTCTCTGTAGGGTTTTCTTTTAATGGTCGATATGTGTTAGTATCGTTCAGGAGGATCATCACCATACGTACATAGTACTCTTTATCAAGGAGCACTATGTTTCCTCCTTTATCAGAGGGCTTAATCTCCAAGTTTTCATTTTTTATCAAACTATCCAAAGCTCCTTTCTCCTGTAGAGTTAGGTTGGACCCCAGGGAGGTTTTGCTAGTCTTTATTTTTTGAAAATCCTTTGTGACCAGGTCCACAAACGACTATTTTCCCATATTTCGTAAATGGCGGAGTAAATCTCGATTGTGGAGTTAATGTACTATGAGGTGCCCTAGGTGGTACTATCTCTCCTTGGTGCTCCCTCTGAAGATCTTCTAAGACTTGTATCGCTTGTGCTTCTTTAGCACTTTGTTTTGTTGGGTCTCTTTCCAAGTTTTTATATTCTTTATATAGGGCCAGTTTTCTCGCAAATAAATTTACGTCCTTGACCCAACTGAAACAATCGAAATAGGGTAGTGGTGTAAACGATAGGCCTTTGCTTAACATGGTCTGATATTCTGGGGTAAGTGTCAGGTCAGTGAGATTGATGATTTGCATATCAGTAGATGGTGTAGCAGCTATGTCCCCTGACGATAGCCCCATTTGTCTCTGTCCCTGAGCTGTATCCCAGGCACTAAAAAATGGGGCATAAATGTCTGGGTAGTATTTCCTGCTTGGGTAGTGGTTCCTACTGGGCCACTCCCAGTCGGTTGAGGCAATGATGAACAAGATGATGACTATACTGTAGTTGACTGTCCTCCTCCTCCTCCTATTGCTCCACTTATACTTGTTGGTACTGGGTTGGGACATCTTGAGGTGTCCTGTGAGTACCCTCTGTTATAGGCCTGCTTATAGTTGGATCTATTGTTTCCTCTCCGTTTGTATCTGGGTCTATAACTAGTTTTGTATGTGGAGGTATAGCTCTCAGGTTCAGATATGTCTGACTCTGATATGTCAGTATATTCGCTACGGTTATAATTGCTGCTGTAGTTGGTTTGGTTATTTTTAACATATATCTTCCTTGTGTCAAAGTCCTTTCTATCCCTATTATACTTGCAATGTTTTCTTTCTTTGACTTCGCTTTGCAGGTATTCAATATTTTTTTGGAGTTTGGTCTCTAAATTTATAAAATCTGTTTGGGACCGAAATGTTTGCATATCGTTAATCTCCTTCTCTAGCTGTATTGCTATTTTACTCAATGACTGTTTCTCATACTCTAACAGGTATGTCTGCATGAGCAGAGAGCATTCAGTCAACAGATCTTCCCAGCCTTTCAGGAACTCTGAATCGTCCTGATGGGCGTTCGGTCTGATGTTAATCCTAATACCTCTATACACGATATTTTGCTGTAAGTAAGTCTCCAGACTGGTTATTTCCCAGATTGATCTTTTGTATTGTTTATATGTTCTATTTAGCTCTTTAAATGCAAAGTTGATGTCTAGAGCATTGACAGGTAGATTTTGTGTAGAAAATACTCTGCTTGCCTCTGATAGGAAGGCCGATGTAGTAGGTTGATTAGACAGAAAACTGGCCATACTCCCTCTTAGCTAGCCCTCTATTGTTGAGATTCCTTTTTCTGGGGAGTCATTAATTGGGGTTTTCCCCCACTTGCTTAAACTAACTCGCTTTACATATAGCTCCCTAACACGTGTTGGGACTGTACATACATTTTATTTACAATTGGTCACTAGGACCATTAATGTCCCTGGTTGACACGTGTTACTAGATATAAAATTTAACATTTATTCCTTGTCCTTAAAATAACTAGAACTCTGCTATTAAAATAATCAGCTATGCCTGCTTTGTGTGTGTCAATAGTAACAATGGGTCTGACTATTAAGTGAATCCACTAGGGGGCACTTATGGCTTGTGGCTGTTTAATCTCCCTTTCCTTTTATTATAGCATCACAATGCTCAGTTAGTGCGCTCTGTTATTTGCACAGTGCGCTGCCCCCTAACATCAATTGTCCTCATGGGATACACAATTTCTACTCATGTTCCTATCAGTTGTGGGATCGTCACTGGAGGGAGCGCAGTGAAGACCGTGGCCCTGAGTCTGCAAAAGACAGTGCAGGTCAGCATGCAGCCACGACGCCGCGACCCCAGTCTCATAAATCAGCCGAAAGGTCCGGTCACTCTGAGAAGGTACCCACCATAGCGTGGCCCACCATGGAACATACTGCGCTCTGGGCAAAGTTGTAAGCAGAGATAAAGTCTGCCCGGCTGCCGCGTAATCATGCTTGTAAGCATTATAATGAAGGACTTACTCGTAAACTGTTGGAGGCACCCGTAAAGGATTTCCCGGTACCAGTACGCAAACTGGGCCGAGTACTGGATTTCTGTAAGCAGAGAGGATTCGGGTTCATTCGTGACTTATCAACAGATCGTGAGTACTACGTGAACCGCCGGTCTGTAAAGAGAAAGAAACTTCCCCCTTGGCTGCATAGCCTGTATATTGGCGAGGTGGTTGAGTTCACCCCTGCAGAGGGTACACGTGGGCCCTATGCCACTGCAGTCCGAAGGCCAGGGCAACCTATAGAGCCCCAGGAGCCTACTCAAGACTCTGAATCCGAGGAAGTGTCAGAAAACAAACTTCCAACTGCCCCTGCGCGGCCGCCTGATGCAAAGTACATACCACCCAGTACAATCCAGAACCAATACGCTACTGGGTTTGCAGGAACTAATATCCTTTGGCAACCCGCCATTGTCACCAAAGATCCAGACACCAAACCCAAACCCCAAAGGGAAAGGGTTAGAAGAAAAAGGCCAGAGCCACAAACCCTCAATACTACTGCAGAGGACTGTGAAATGTTGTTTCAGCAGCTAGCTGTACAGCCCCCACAAAGAATCGTAGTCCCACTTTATGGAGGGTGTAACTGATCTCCTGGCACCCCGACCGGGTACCTCCGTCGATGGATGCTCCTAGTGCTTCCCGAGGACTCCAAGCACTCCACTTGACACCGTAAGCACTGCAGACCCCACGAACTGCCGAAGCTTGGTTGAGGTCTCGCCGTCTCCTACCCACCCTGGACCTACGACAAGGCTCCAGTGGGTGAACCTCTCCTAAATCCAGAGAGCAGAAACAGCTCTTACAAGAGCTAGTAGTTATAGCCAGGGGAATATACAGCGTATAGCAATCCCCATACACATTAGACGAGGCTCTATGTTGAATGTAAAACAGGAACTCTTTATTGAACACACAGCATTGACTTATATACACATGACATACTGAGGACATGACATAGCAGCCAACCCTGTACAGTTTAAACACAAAACTGACCCTATTCAACAAACACAATGGCATTGTCTGTGACGCAATTAACAAACACACTGGCATTGTCTTTGACGCAATCAATAATGAACATGCAAACAGATATCTTCACCCCCTCCATAATGAATGAATGGGAAGAGGAGACACATGTGATGGGATTATCTCCTGAGTGTATCATAGGAGTCGGCTGCTATTATAATCAACTATCTTAATCCCATCACTAACACAATCAGTGGGAGTCTCAGTGCAGAGTTAACCCTATTTGTGTTGCTGAATCCACACCATGCCTTTTTAATTTTCATTAAAATGAACCAGGCCTGGATCCCGCAAGACTTGTCTGTACCTTGTGCAGAATTGACAGTTCTAACAGCCTCAACCATTCATCCTTGTACTCAAGTGCACTTATTCCTTTTTTTTTTTTTTATATGTCCCAATATTTTGGGGGATACCCCTATGTAAAAATGCAAAATAACACACATCTGTGTTGGCTACCTGTTTCACCTTTGCCGCCGCTTCCACCTAGACCGCCACATGAGCCTACATGGTCACATCCACTCATTCACCGGCTCCTCAACCTCTATCTCCTATATCATTCCAATTATTTTTTTTTAAGGTCTTTTATGTTTTTTTAATTAATTTCCCTATCCACATTTGTTTGCAGAGCATTTGTCATGCTCTTAAGCACATTTTGCTGCCTTTTGCAGCCCTCTAGCTCTTTCCAGGGCAATTTTAGAGCCATTTTAGTGGCCAAAAGTTCGGGTCCCCATTGACTTCAATGGGGTTCGAGTTCGGGGTCAAGTTCGGGTCCCGAACCCGAACTTCTTTTTTCAAGTTCGGCCGAACCTGCTGAACCCGAACATCCAGGTGTCCGCTCAACTCTATGTGTGAGGCCTATATTTAATCCAAATAGCAGTTACAGTCAGTTTCTGTATTGTTCAAACTCTGCTTGCTGTGACCAGTGAGAAGCAAATATACACTTTTTTCTAGACAGTGTGTGAGGCCTATATTTAATCCAAATAGAAGTTAGTCAGTTTCTGTATTGTTCAAACTCTGCTTGCTGTGACCAGTGAGAAGCAAATATGTAAGGGCTCTTTCACACTTGCGTTATTGTCTTCCGGCATAGAGTTCCGTCGTCGGGGCTCTATGCCGGAAGAATCCTGATCAGGATTATCCCCATGCATTCTGAATGGAGTGAAATCCATTCAGGATGCATCAGGATGTCTTCAGTTCCGGAACGGAACGTTTTTTGGCCGGAGAAAATACCGCAGCATGCTGCGCTTTTTGCTCCGGCCAAAAATCCGGAACACTTGCCGCAATGCCGGATCCGGAATTAATGCCCATTGAAAGGCATTGATCCGGATCCGGCCTTAAGCTAAACGTCGTTTCGGCGCATTGCCGGAGCCGACATTTAGCTTTTTCTGAATGGTTACCATGGCTGCCGGGACGCTAAAGTCCTGGCAGCCATGGTAAAGTGTAGCGGGGAGCGGGGGAGCAGCATACTTACCGTCCGTGCGGCTCCTGGGGCGCTCCAGAGTGACGTCAGGGCGCCCCAAGCGCATGGATCATGTGATCGCATTGGACACGTCATCCATGCGCATGGGGTGCTCTGACGTCACTCTGGAGCGCCCCGGGAGCCGCACGGACTGTAAGTATACCGCTCCCCGCTCCTACTATGGCAACCAGGACTTTAATAGCGTCCTGGGTGCCATAGTAACACTGAAAGCATTTTGAAGACGGTTCCGTCTTCAAATGCTTTCAGTACACTTGCGTTTTTCCGGATCCGGAGTGTAATTACGGCAAGTGGAGTACATGCCGGATCCGGACAACGCAAGTGTGAAAGAGCCCTTAGAAGTAAAAGTAAAAACAGGCACTCACCAGCTGGCAGGTCTATAAGTAGTAACTTTATATGATAATAAAAATATATATAAAATTGTACATAAAAATTACACGTAAGGTGTTTATAAAATATGGAAAGCACTGGGGACAATATATCAGTACATACAGATATATTCCTATAGATTCCCTGTAATGGCTGTCTAAATGGATATACTGCTCTTTGTCAATTCATAACAGTGCAAATAAATGTGCAAATAAAATAAATGTGCAGATAATACAAATAATACACTTGTGAATAAAGTTCCGTAAACTGTGAATAAAAATTCAATAATGCAGTTAAAGTCCTGTATGAAGGAAATATCCCAGTAAATGGCTTGTGAAAAATATATCCTGTGAAAAATATATATCCTGTAAAAAATATATATGTGCAGAGAAAAAAGAAGATATATAAATCCTGTGTGATTGGTGATCAGTGAAGAGTCTTATGAAGACCTAGTAGCAATTCCTTAAATGAAAAGATGTAACTGTTTCCATTCAATACAGCACTTTTGTATCGATTCCTCTGTGCGTCAAATATGCAGTTAGGGTTAGGTAGAATGTGGTCGGGTTTTAGAACTGGGGCGTCCCCCTAGTGGCTAGCCACTGAGGAAGAGGGCGGACCCTCGAAACGCGTCTGGCTGGTCCTGCGAGTGTTAAACTACCTACCCAAACCCGAACATATATCCACTAATCATAGTATTAGTCATCGGAAGATTACCATACAGCTAACAAAGCTGGCCCAAGCTATCGCGGACCCTGCAGATTACTTCCTGGTCGGTGACACGCAAGAAAGCAACCACGTGGAACGCCGAGACCAGCGAGCGGTAATTCTGGAGTATCGGATCCCGTGCTAATTCGGGAGATACAAGAGATCCAACGTCCATCAGAGTGACACCCCCATAGAGGACAGTCACATTTAAGGGCAAGGTAAGAGGGTTTGAAAAACTAGGGGGACGCCCCAGTTCTAAAACCCGACCACATTCTACCTAACCCTAACTGCATATTTGACGCACAGAGGAATCGATACAAAAGTGCTGTATTGAATGGAAACAGTTACATCTTTTCATTTAAGGAATTGCTACTAGGTCTTCATAAGACTCTCTTCACTGATCACCAATCACACAGGATTTATATATCTTCTTTCTTCTTTTTTCTCGGCACATATATATTTTTTACAGGATATATATTTTTTCACAGGATATATTTTTCACAAGCCATTTACTGGGATATTTCCTTCATACAGGACTTTAACTGCATTATTGAATTTTTATTCACAGGTTACGGAACTTTATTCACAAGTGTATTATTTGTATTATCTGCACATTTATTTTATTTGCACATTTATTTGCACTGTTATGAATTGACAAAGAGCAGTATATCCATTTAGACAGCCATTACAGGGAATCTATAGGAATATATCTGTATGTACTGCTATATTGTCCCCAATGCTTTCCATATTTTATAAACACCTTACGTGTAATTTTTATGTACAATTTTATATATATTTTTATTATCATATAAAGTTACTACTTATAGACCTGCCAGCTGGTGAGTGCCTGTTTTTACTTTTACTTCTTACAATTTGCCACACGAGATGAACAGGTGAATCATCCAAAAAACAGAGCACCTTAACCATAGTAACAGATACGGGTGAGCCACGATATACATACTGTATATATTCGAGAAGCAAATATACACTTATTTCTAGACAGTGTGTGAGGCCTATATTTAATCCAAATATCAGTGACATGACATCCAGTGTCAATATGAAGAAGGCGAGTATTAAGGGACGGGGAAGTGGACGTGATTCTGATGGTTTATGCAGAGGCTGTGGCTCAGGGCGCGTTGCAACTGTGCCTGCTGCCAGAGCACAAGGAAAAGAGTCATTCACGATACCTAGCTTCATG
The DNA here is from genome assembly GCF_905171765.1 of Bufo bufo. Taxonomy (NCBI): domain Eukaryota; kingdom Metazoa; phylum Chordata; class Amphibia; order Anura; family Bufonidae; genus Bufo; species Bufo bufo. Next base: position 246,651,477 of record NC_053389.1, on the reverse strand, counting down.
TCCCAGTTTGCAGGGCGTCGCAAGACAACACTCTTGAAGTCAGACCAGTGCGACCAGGTGGTCGGTTGGATTGCAGCAGATAATGCTTCCACTGGGTTAAGCACCACCTTGTCTTCCACCAAGTCCAGTCTCAGTAGCCAACAGTCTGGTCAACAACACAATCCTCACCCTGATCATCCTTCCTCCCACCGTGTAGAGTCTGGCCAAACAAGCGATCCGGTACTCGGATGCTCCGAGGAGCTATTTTCACCCCCATCACTTAACTCCTTAAGGACACAGCCTTATTTCACCTTAAAGAGGACCTTTCACCATAATAAAACCTCTAAACTAACTATACAGACGCGTAGAGCGGCGCCCAGGGATCTCCCTGCACTTACTGTTATACCTGTGCGCCGCTCCGTTCTCCGGTTATAGCCTCCGGTATCTTCATAGTTAGGCTCCACCCTGGGGAACCTGCCGGCGTCTCATTCTTCCATGCTGTAGCGCTGGCCAATCGCAGCGCTCAGCTCATAGCCTGAGAGAAAAAAAACCTCTCAGGCTATGAGCTGAGCGATGCGATTGGCCAGCGCTACAGCATAGGAGAAAGAGACGGCGTCAGGTTCCCCTGGGTGGAGCCTAACTATGAAGATACCGGAGGCTATAACCGGAGAACGGAGCAGCGCCCGGGGATAATAGTAAGTGCAGGGGGATCCCTGGGCGCCGCTCTACACGTCTGTATAGTTAGTTTGGAGGTTTTATTATGGTGAAAGGTCCTGTTTAAGGACCCGGCCATTTTTTGCAAATCTGACCAGTGTCACTTTAAGTGCTGATAACTTTAAAACGCTTTGACTTATCCAGGCCATTCTGAGATAGTTTTTTCATCAAATATTGTACTTCATGACACTGGTAAAATGAAGTAAAAAAAAAAATCATTTTTATTTATAAAAAAATACCAAATTTAGCAAAAATGTGTAAAAAATTGCAAATTTCCAAGTTTCAATTTCTCTACTTCTATAATACATAGTAATACCTCCAAAAATAGTTATTACTTTACATTCCCCATATGTCTACTTCATGTTTGGATCATTTTGGGAATGATATTTTATTTTTTGGGGATGTTACAAGGCTTAGAAGTTTAAAAGCAAATCTTGAAATTTTTCAGAAAATTTCAAAAACCCAATTTTTAGGGACCAGTTCAGGTCTGAAGTTAATTTGCGAGGCTTACATAATAGAAACCACCCAAAAATGACCCCATTCTAGAAACTACACCCCTCAAGGTATTCAAAACTGATTTTACAAACTTTGTTAACCCTTTAGATGTTCCACAAGAATTAATGGAAAATAGAGATACAATTTAAAAATTTCACTTTTTTGGCAGATTTTTTTCAGTTACAAAGTAAGGGTTAACAGCCAAACCAAACTCAATATTTATGGCCCTGATTCTGTAGTTTACAGAAACACCCCATATGTGGTCGTAAACTACTGTACGGGCACACCGCAGGGCGCAGAAGGAAAGGAATGCCATATGGTTTTTGGAAGGCAGATTTTGCTGGACTGTTTTTTTTTACACCATGTCCCATTTGAAGCCCCCCTGATGCAACCCTAGAGTAGAAACTCCAAAAAAGTGACCCCATTTTAGAAACTACAGGATAAGGTGGAAGTTTTGTTGGTACTAGTTTAGGGTACATATGATTTTTAGTTGCTCTATATTACACTTTTAGTGAGGCAAGATAACAAGAAATAGCTGTTTTGGCACCGTTTTTATTTATTGTTATTCACAAAATTCATCTGACAGGTTAGGTCATGTGGTATTTTTATAGACATAGGTTGTCACGGACGCGGCGATGTGTACTTTTTTTTTATTTATGTAAGTTTTACACAATGATTTAATTTTTGAACCAAAAAAAATCATGTTTTAGTGTTTCCATAGTCTGAGAGCCATAATTTTTTCAGTTTTTGGACGATTACCTTGGGTAGGGTATGATATTTGCGGGATGAGATGACTGTTTTATTGGCACTATTTTGGGGTGTGTGTGACTTTTTGATCGCTTGCTATTACACATTTTGTGATGTAAGGTGACAAAAAATGGTTTATTTAGCACAGTTTTTATTTTTTTATTTTTTACGGTGTTCATCTGAGGGGTTAGGCCATGTGATATTTTTATGGTGGCGTTCGATACGGACGCGGTGATACCTAATACATAAATAAAAGTATATGTAAGTTTTACACAATAATATCATTTTTGAAAAAAATAAAAATCATGTTTTAGTGTCTCCATAGTCTGAGAGCCATAGTTTTTTCAGTTTTTGGGCGATTATCTTAGGTAGGGTCTCATTTTTTGCGGGATGAGATGACGGTTTGATTGGCACTATTTTTTGATAGCTTGCTATTACACTTTTTGTGATGTAAGGTGACAAAAAATGGTTTATTTAGCACAGTTTTTATTTTTTACGGTGTTAATCTGAGAGGTTAGGTCATGTGATATTTTTATAGATACATAAATAAAAAAAAGTATACATATTAGGTAAGTTTTACATAATAATATTTTTGAAACAAAAAAAATGATGTTTTAGTGTCTCCATATTCTGAGCCATAGTTTTTTTTATTTTTTGGGCGATTGTCTCAGTTAGGGGCTCATTTTTTGCGGGATGAGGTGACGGTTAGATTGGTACTATTTTGGTGGGCAAACGCCTTTTTGATCGCTTGCTGTTATACTTTTTGTGATGTAAGGTGACAAAAAAATTGTTTATTTAGCACAGTTTTTATTTTTTACGTTGTTCATTTGAGGGGTTAGGTCATGTGATATGTTTATAGAGCCGGTCGATACAGTGGCGGCGATACCTAATATGTCTAATTTTTTTATTCCCCTATTTTTTACTAATGCTTTTTTATTTATTTGGGGGAAATGAAGTTTTTATTTTTTTTTATACTTGAAACCTTTTGTTTTTTGGGGGGGAAATTTAATTTTTCAACTTTTTTTACTTTATTTTTTTGTCCCACTTTAGGACTTCAACTTTTGGTGTCTGATCCCCTTTACAATGTATTCCAATACTTCCGTATTGGAATGCATTGGCTGTATGAGTAATACAGTGCGTATTACTCATACAGCTTCCGGCCTGTGAGATCCTGGGGGCTGGATCTCACAGGCTCGTTACCGGTAGGCAGCGCCGGTGTTTAAGGAAGGCATCGCGCTGCCTTCCATGCCATCAGTTCCCCCCCAACAGCCGCACGGGGACCCGATGGCACCTCCCACCGCCGCCGCAACCTCCAGTAAAAGCCGCAAACCGCAGGTTTGAATTGACCTGCGGTTTGCGGCGATCGCCGACACGGGACCCCCCCCGCGCATTGGCCCAAGGTGCCCTTGATGGTGGATGTTTGTTGAGTGCCTGGGTGGCTGGGCCCCTGGTTTAAATAATGTCGTGACGCCAGCACCTTCATGGTGCAAGAGATTAAGAGGGTAATAGTGGTGTGGAGTTGGAAGAATGAGGCAGGTTTGAATAAACTTTACTTTAGCCAGGTTCTTGATAACAGTTTACATCCAGCAATAATACATCTCTGATACACATGCAAGTAGGATGTGATAAATTCTAGTAACAGGCTGTGCTGATGACACTGTGTCAGGCTAGGGTGATAAGTTATGTACTTACTGGAAAAACAGCTCTTGACCTTGCTTCAGTCTTAGTTGAGGTAGTCCCAATCTTGAGCTTCTACACAAGTGATATGACAGAATCCTTATCTGTCTTTAGAATAACGGTGAGGCTGCCTGAAGCTATTAAGTCCTTCACCAAATTACAAAGGCGCCTAGAGCCTATAACAAGGTCTTTGTCCTTCTTTTGTCTTGATCCACTAAATATCAGAAATCCACTTGTTGCTCCTGAAGAATAAAGATAGACTTCCCTCCGCCTGTCTTCCTGGCTTAGATCCTAAGGTATAAAGGATTGAACTGGCACTCATATATGGAATATAAACCTGGTTTAATAAAATAAGAATAGAGATAATATCACCTGTCACAAATATACCTTCAATAAAATACAATATCAATAAAATAATAACAAAACCAATATATTAAAATATATATCATTCAATGGTGCAGAAGCCGGTAGCACCAGACGTCTATGGACCTAATATGGTCCTAGGTGGAGTGATATAGACAGTAGTCTACCCCACACGTGCCCCCCCTTATTCTACTGTTTATGATCCTCAAAACATCCACAAGAAGCACTCAAATAAAAATCTCCCCACAACAGGAGAAAGAGATATTAGTTTTTATAATGGATGTCATTTAGTGCTTCAAAATGTAGTTATAGTGATGTATGTGATTAAAACACTATTAACATCTGACCTGCACTATATTTATTTATATTTTTAAACATATTTTTATTATTTTTATAATATTATTATTGTATATATGTATATATATGCATTCCCACACGGCAAGTTATTCTTTGCCATGTGGAGACTGTACAATTTATAACTCATGATATATCTGTATGGTATTTATTTAAAATACAATGAGATTGTGACAATGTACCATAACCTGCTGTTTTGTATATAGAAAACAGCACATACAAAACAAAAAACGCATCAGAATACGAAAAAAACGCATCACAACCGCAATGGAAAAATATGTATGTTTAGAAGTCCGGACCGGACTTTAGATATAACCAGGATCCAGAACGGATTTTTAGAAGTACCGATGACAACTATATAATCTGCAGATAATGGAGTCGGGGTAGTACCACTGAGGAAGGGGACAGCGTCTCCCCGAAACGCGTTTGGTGAGAATCTTGGCAACAATCCTGGACTAGACACCCCGAATCCCATTTGGAGTAAAAGTGCACTTTTTATTAAGAGAAGGATCCCCTTGATATATACCGGAAGAGGATCAGACACATCACCCCGTCAGCGCTCGGAAACAATAGGCCGCCTACCTCACACAAGAACATCACGTGAGGAGTAGCGGTGAAAGACACGAGGGACGCTAACACCGCAGCCGGGACGCCGGCATTCTAAGCGGAATAAGACTATCACCACAGTCCCATCGAACAAAGCGCAGAGGGAGGTAAGCCCACACTTGTGGGAAGTTATACAGGAGATATTCCTCTATAAAAAGCAGAACTTACTCTGGCAATTTTAGTTGCGGTTACATGAGGAACGAATTGAGCCATTAACCAGCATCTATATGGCAGCATATTTGTGCGCAACTAACTAACAGTGACTCAGCTGATACTCTTCTATTACGGACTCACGGGGCCGACAATTATAAATAACAGACCATCAGCTTACAACAATATACATTGCAAATACAGTTATACCGACTTATTCTGAAAGTTGTGACAGTGCAAGCATCGGCCTATTGGAAACATTGTTTATAGGTATCTGTTTGCAACGGCGCAATAGCCAGTGTGGCTATAGATACATTTCTTCACTGAAAGTTGCTTTATAGAAAGTATCAGCTTATTGAAAGCATTATATTCTGTTGATGCGGGACATTGCTAATATATAGGAAATCTATGGAATCCAATTGATTGTATATGAAATCCTTTATGCACAGAGAAATTACCATTTGCAGCTGCAGAGACCGACAGCACTACTGTCTATATCACTCCACCTAGGACCATATTAGGCCCATAGACGTCTGGTGCTACCGGCTTCTGCACCATTGAATGATATATATATTTTAATATATTGGTTTTGTTATTATTTTATTGATATTGTATTTTATTGAAGGTATATTTGTGACAGGTGATATTATCCCTATTCTTATTTTATTATACCATGTTTATATTCCATATATGAGTGCCAGTTCAATCCTTTATACCATTTAGACTTTATTTTGAGGGGTGTCTCAATTTTTCAGCTAGAGCACCTACCCTGAGGGGACATTGGTGAGCGGGTCCCTTTCTCTAACTATTCTTTAGATCCTAAGGTGTATGGTGGCTTCTATGGGCCATAAAGCTCCAGAGAGCTGGGAGGAGAGGGAACCTCTCCTTCCCCCTGTAGCTCCTCACTCCATCTCCTTAGAGAGAACCCGCAATCTCCCCTAACTAAGCCTGAACTGCACTATTTATACTGCGGTGCTACTCCCATCTAGTGTTGGATGTCTGTAGTGCACCTGACAGCCTGGTAAATAGGAATATCACAGGATAACACAATACAGCATGATATACAGATGATAACAAAAAGCTTTTGCAGTTACCACACAAGCTAGTGGGACGCTGCACCTTTATGTTCAGCCGCTTTCCTCTGGTGGAGTAGAGAAGTCAGGGGAAATCCATGCTTTGTTTATTTTGATAAGAGTTAACCTGTCAGCATTTTCAGTTGACAGTCGGATGCGCTTATCAGTTATTATGCCCCCAGCAGCACTAAATACCCGCTCTGACAAAACGCTGGCGGCAGGGCAGGCCAGCATCTCCAAGGTGTAGAGCGCCAGTTCGTGCCACGTGTCCACCTTGGACACTCAATAGTTGTAATACACAGAGGGATCATTGAGGACACTATAGTTTACAGAACCGTTTTTAAGTGGGTCAGGCTACAGTAACTAAATAGTGAGCTAAACCCTTTTTAGTCTAGAGAGAATTAACAGGTAATGGGTAGCTTATTTCATTTAATTTAAAACTTAACGTTTATTTTATGTCAATTATAAAAAGATAGGCCCTTAGATATAAACACTCAAAGAAAAAATGTCTGTAACCACTGGTTACACTAATCTCCTGAAAGAATGGACGGAGATGGGAAGGAACCATATACAGGGATAGCGTTTGAAACAGATAGGGTGAGGGGTACGCAAGTACCAAGATAGAGACACACTGCTGGGACCAAACCCTGGATGTCCCTAACTCTATCTAATTCACGCCACTATCTGATGCCAGATCCCTGCATTCGCCCTCCCTGAAGATGGACTGCCCAGCTTTGCCCGATAGACAGAATAAATGGTCCTGTGATGACTAGGTACTCTACCGGGTGTGGGCACTAAAGTTGGCAGAAAGGACGTGATGATTGGAGTCCAGTTAGATTTACAGTACCGATGTATAGGGTCACAACTCCTGGTCTAAATCAATCACGTACAAGTGTGTTAATCAGAAAGATACAGTGTTCCGACGCGTTTCCTCAGTGATGTCTGATTCATCAGGGGACAAAATTAAAGAGGCTCCCTGATATAGGGATACCTCTTTCAGCCAAAGCACGTGACACAGGATGGTGTCTAATTTGTAGTCTCGAGTCCTGTGTAGACCCTGACTATATATAAACCGCCAACCGGTTATATGTCACAAACCGGATAGCGAGTCAAGAACAATCCTGTGTCACTTAATCACAGCCGTGGCCTCTTCTACACGCGGGACGCCAGGGAGCACCTTCCACCTACCGTCATCTGGGAACAGTTGCCATTTAGAACTGGACAGATAAGTGTACCACGCTGACATACTTGCTTACCACAGTGACTCAGTATGGTTAAGTATATAGCACTGCACGGATCGTCGACTTATGCTGGGGGTTACAACTAGCATGGATCTGTTACATTGCTAACCAAATTGACACTTTGACCCATTGTGATATGTATGTAACTTTATATGTGGTGCTTTCACTATATTTGGATTAAAGTCACAGCAGTTTATGCATCTTTATAACGGCTGTGATTAAGTGACACAGGATTGTTCTTGACTCGCTATCCGGTTTGTGACATATAACCGGTTGGCGGTTTATATATAGTCAGGGTCTACACAGGACTCGAGACTACAAATTAGACACCATCCTGTGTCACGTGCTTTGGCTGAAAGAGGTATCCCTATATCAGGGAGCCTCTTTAATTTTGTCCCCTGATGAATCAGACATCACTGAGGAAACGCGTCGGGACACTGTATCTTTCTGATTAACACACTTGTACGTGATTAATTTAGACCAGGAGTTGTGACCCTATACATCGGTACTGTAAATCTAACTGGACTCCAATCATCACGTCCTTTCTGCCAACTTTAGTGCCCACACCCGGTAGAGTACCTAGTCATCACAGGACCATTTATTCTGTCTATCGGGCAAAGCTGGGCAGTCCATCTTCAGGGAGGGCGAATGCAGGGATCTGGCATCAGATAGTGGCGTGAATTAGATAGAGTTAGGGACATCCAGGGTTTGGTCCCAGCAGTGTGTCTCTCTATCTTGGTACTTGCGTACCCCTCACCCTATCTGTTTCAAACGCTATCCCTGTATATGGTTCCTTCCCATCTCCGTCCATTCTTTCAGGAGATTAGTGTAACCAGTGGTTACAGACATTTTTTCTTTGAGTGTTTATATCTAAGGGCCTATCTTTTTATAATTGACATAAAATAAATGTTAAGTTTTAAATTAAATGAAATAAGCTACCCATTACCTATCATTGAGGACACTGACACGGTCTGCTACGTACTCCTTCACCATCTTCCAAAACTTTTCTCTCCTTGTGACACTAGGCCGCGCATCAGGGTGAGGTTGCTGGCGGGGTGTCATGAAACTTTTCCAGGCCTTGGAGAGTGTTGCCTTGCCTCTGTTGGAACTGCTGTGTGTTCCCCTTGTCTTCCCTCCTCGGTTGCCAAGGAACTACGTGTTCTGCTGCCAGAGTTGTCAGCTGAAATTTTTTTTATCAATTTTTCCACAAGGACCTTCTGGTATTGCACCATTTTGCTAGACCTCTCCACCACAGGAATGAGAGATGAGAAGTTCTCTTTGTAGCGGGGGTTCGAGAAGGGTGAACAACCAGTAATCGGTGTTGGCCAAAATGCGTATGATGCGAGGGTCACAGGAAAGGCAGCCTAACATAAAGTCAGCCATGTGTGCCAGAGTCCCAACAGACAAGTCTTCGCTGTCCTCATCAGGAGGATGACTCTCAATCTCCTCATCCTCTTCGGCCTATCCACACTGAACAGATGGAATAAACCTGCTGTGGGTACTACCCTCTGTAGAGGAGGCAACCGTCTCCTGCTCCTCCTCCTCATCATCATCCAATTGATGATGAGAAGACAAACGGAGGGTGGTCTGGCTATCACCCTGTGTACTGTCTTCCCCCATTTCCACCTCTTCCATATGCAAAGTGTCCTCCTTCATTGTGAGCAGAGAGCGTTTCAGTAGAAACAGATGTGGGATGGTTACACTGATAATAGCGGCATCACCTCTCACCATCTGTGTTGATTCATCAAAGTTGCGTAAAACCTCACAGAGGTCAGACATCCATGCCCACTCGTGAAGAGTGGAACCTGACTGGAAAGGTGACGACCATGTTGCAGCTGGTATTCCACTACTGCCCTCTGGTGCTCACAAAGCCTGGCCAACATGTTGAACGTGGAGTTCCAGTGTGTGCTCATGTCGCACAACAATTGGTGAGCTGGCAATTGCAAGTGCTGCTGCAGCGTTGCCGGACGGGTGGCAGCTGTAGATGACTTTCGGAAATGGGCACACACGCGGCGCACCTTCAACAGTAGCTCAGGCAAATTGGGGTAGGTTTTGAGAAACCGCTGAACCACTAAGTTGAACACGTGGGCTAGGCATGGTATGTGTGTGAGATTGCTGAGCTCCAAAGCCGCCACCAAGTTACGGCCATTATCAGACACAACCATGCCTGGTTCTAGGTTGAGTGACGAGAGCCACAGCTCAGTTTGGTCCCTTATACCCTGCCACAGCTCTGCGGCGGTGTGCTGTTTGTCACCTAAACATATTCGTTTCAGCACGGCCTGTTGCCGCTTCCCCACTACACTGCTTCCAGCTACTGACTGATGGCTGACTGGTGCTGCAAGATGATAATTTAGTGGTCGAAGTGGAGGAGGAGGTGGAGGAGGAGGAGTTGCAGCCACTAATGTAGGTGGTGCCGGAAATCCTGATGGAAGTAGGGCCCACAATCGTTGGCGTCGGTAGTACGTGTGCCATCCCAGGGTATGACTCGCTCCCGGCCTCCACAACGTTCACCCAGTGTGCAGTCAGGGAAATGTAGCATCCCTGGCCACAAGCACTTGTCCATGCATCTGTCGTTAAGTGGACCTTCCCAATAACTGCTTTGGTCAGGGCACGGGTGATGTCACAAGACACATGCTGGTGTAAGGCGGGGACAGCGCACCAGGAAAAATAGTGGCAGCTGGGGACTGAGTAACCAGGGACTGCTGCCTCCATCAGGCTGCGAAAAGCCAGTGTCCACAAGCCTAATTGGCAACATTTCCAGGGCCAACAATTTGGAAAGATGTGGGTGGGTGGCTGGGTATTTGCGCTTTAGTTCTAAGGCCTGGGGTATAGACATCTGTACGCTGCGCTGGGACACAAAAGTGGATGTGCTAGCTGATGGTGCTCGCGAAGGTCCAGGTGCAGGGTGGGAGGCATCCGGGCCTGCTTCTTGGACAGGGGATTAACCAGCACGTAACACAGGGGAAGAGGAGGCAATGGTGTAACCCGCAGACACTGATTGTGGACCCAGTCGTTCGGCCAACCTATTAGGGTGCTTTGATGCCATGTGGCGGATCATGCTGGTGGTGGTGATGTTGCTAGTGTTCACGCCCCTGCTCATTTTGGTACGGCACAGGTTGCAAATGACAATTTTTTTATCGTCCGCACTTTCCTACTCCTTGGCAAGGGAGATTGCCGCAAGGGGGTGCTCCGGGGAACAGTTTTGGGCCTGTTTGCTGGGGCCTGCCTCTTCCAGCCTGTTGTGGTGCTGCGGATCAATCCCCCACTGTACTGCTGTCCTCGCTTTGCACCTTCCCAAGTTGGGTCAGTGATTTCATCGTCCACCACCTACTCTTCCACTTCCTCACTCTGGTCATCCTCCTGACTTGTTGACCTAACAGCAACCTCACTTATTGACAACCGTGTCTCATCCTCATCATCAACCTCTTGAGAGACTAATTGCCGTTGACTTATTGGCAACTGTGTCTCCTCATCATCTTCCACCTCTTGAAACACTAATTGCCGTTCCCCACCGTCATCTTCTTGTGACTGTGGATGCTCAAGAGTTTGGGCATCGGTGCACACAATCTCCTCATGTCCCTCTTCAAGTGGGCTTGGCGAGAGGCCCAAATGAAGGAATGGCGATAAAAAGAGCTCCTCGGAATATCCAAGTGTGGGATCACTTGTTTGGCAAGACCCTCCATGGTGGGAGGAAGGAGGATCAGGGTGAGGATTCTGTTGACCAGACTCTTGGCTACTGAGACTGGACTTTGTGGAAGACAGGGTGGTGCTTAACCGACTGGACGCCTTATCGGCTGCAATCCAACCGACCACCTGGTCACACTGGTGTGACTTCGATAGTGGTGTCCTGCACCACTGTGCTAACTGGGACATAAAGCTAGGTATCGTGGATAAGTGTGTTTCTTGTGCTTTTGCAGCAGGCGCAGTTTTACCACGCCCAGGGCTACGGCCTCTGTGTGCACCGTCATCAGCACGGCCACTTTCCTGTCCCTTACTGCTCGCCTTCTGCATATTAAATGGTATATATGCTTGCAAGTATGTCACACGTACACTAGCGCAGGTTTTCTAAGTGTATGCGCAAATAAATTCAACTGAATGTCACTGATATTTAGGATGTGCAAACGTTATACTGTAGATGTAGCGCAGGTAAAGAAGGAGCCGGACTTAGGGCGCAGCATAGGAGGAGGCAAGCATGACAGGGGGTGATTTAAGGAGACCCCTCCCTGTGGATAGTTAGGGATTGGTGGGTTGGATTTAGTGGGGCGGAGCCAGAGGGGTGAAAAGGGGGAGCGAGGCAGGAGAGAGGGGCCATTTTGATGTGTACTGACCGCCATCCGGACGCATCATGGAGGCGATCATCGCACAGCTTCGAATAGCGGCGGCCGAGAAGGGTGAGGACTAGCTGCAAGGTCGGGTCCAGGAGCTGCTGCAGGGGGTGGCAGAGGCTCCCGCTTTGTCTCTGCCTCAGACGCCCCGGCCGCGGGGGTCCGTACCGCCGGCGCGCCTTAGTCCCGAGATGGCGCCCCCTAGGGCTCAGCGCCGAAAAAGGAGCCCCTCAAGGGACCCTTCACGCCTGTGGCCGTCGGTACCTGTGCCTCCCCGGACGCCCAGGCGTGGGAGGAATCCTGCTCAGCGGCGGAGCTCTGCTGCAGGCTGTGCCAGGCCTGCCCGGCGTGACGGTCGGCGTGTGGAGGTGGGACCCGATACGGCAGGCCCAGTCCATGGAGCGGGGACTGGGGCCTCTCAGCGAGAGAGCGGTGGAGAGCATGGCGGAGCTGCTGCAGGCCACGTGGCAGGAGGCAGCAGGCTCCCGGCGGTGACTTCCAGCAGAGCAGAGGGAGAGGGGCCGGCCCTCCTTGAAGAAATTGCCAGCAGCAGTGGATCCACGGCTAATGGAGGGGTGCGACGCCTGGAGGAAGATGCCCCTGGAGGATCGGCGCAGAGATCAGCTCATCTGGATGCAGGATCTGCGGCTGGTGGGGTCACAGCACCCCTGCAGCCAGGTGAGACACCTTGGGGACCATTAGTACAGTTGGGGGCTAGTTTGGCTGGGGGTGGGGGTGGGGGGTCCCACCTTGATTTGAGCAGAGGTTTAGGGCAGTTGCTGGGGGGTTTGGCGGGTCTGGCGGCTAGCTGGGGGGCCGGGGGCCTGTCACCGCTGCCGGTTTGGGGGGCCCCAGTGGGGTACAGAGCGGAGGGGGTACAGTATCGGACGTGCGGGCTTCCAGCGTGTCAGATGACCGGGGTAAAGGTGAGGGGTAAAACCGCGGTTAGATGACCGGGGTAAAGGTGAGGTTTATGTTTGTTTTGAGGGGCCGCTGGGGGCCCATCTAAAACAGGAGGTGAGGGATCGGATTTGGAAGGGGGAGTATGTGGATATTTTTTCCCTGCTCCCTCTTGAGAAGTTTAATCTTGATAGGGTAAGGAAGGATGAGGGGAAAAGAGAGGAGGAGGAAAAGCGGAGACATCGGTTAATACCGCGCACGTTTGCAAACTGATTGCAGGAGTTTGCGATCCTGGCCAGTGTTATAGGGGAAAAAGAGCCGGAATGTTGTTCCGCTCTTTTTTGTTACTTGGACGCGATAGGGGAGGCCCATCGGGGGTATGGAGGGCTGGCTTGCCTGCGCTACGATGAGCAGTTCCGGCAGCGCAAGGCGGTGCGGCAAGGGATCCGGTGGGACCACAAAGATATTGCGTTGTGGTTAAAAGTTACGGCGCCGGTTAGAGGGGGACAGTCCTTTCGGGGGGAGGAGGCCAGTCAGGTTTTGCGACAGCATCCGCAGAGGGGCTGTGATTCCTGTTTAATGAGGGAGGATGCAAGTTCGGGGCAAAGTGCAAGTTTAAGGACGAGTGCTCGACTTGCGGGGGGGCGCATGGAGCAGCGAGATGTTTTAAAGGGGGGAAGCAAAGGGGAGGGGATAACTCTGGAAAAGGGGGAGACGCCAGTGCGGCTAGCAAGGATGGTTCCGTACCTAGATAGGTATCCGGATAGGGGAGCAGCGGAGTTGTTGAAAGATGGGTTTGCGTCGGGTTTTCGGATTCCGTTTGTTCCGTCTGACGCTGTTTTGGTTAGGAAGAACTTGCGGTCGGCTATGGAGCACCCGGGGGTAGTCACGGAAAAATTGGAAAAAGAAGTTAGGTTAGGCAGGATGGCGGGCCCTTTTTTGGAGCCACCTTTAGCGGCGTTGCGTTTGTCGCCCTTGGGGGTGGTTCCAAAGAAGGAGGTTAATAAATTCCGGCTGATTCACCATTTGTCCTTCCCTAAGGGAACGTCGGTCAATGATGGTATCGACCCGGCGATGTGTTCCGTGGTCTATACGTCATTTGACGCGGCAGTGGCATTGGTGAAGAGGTGTGGGCGGGGAGCGCTGATGGCGAAGACCGACATTGAGGCGGCATTTAGGCTTTTGCCAGTACATCCCGATAGCCTGCATCTGTTGGGGTGTTTTTGGAACAGGGTTTTTTTCGTGGACCGTTGTTTACCGATGGGGTGCTCCTTATCGTGCGCATACTTCGAGGCGTTTAGTTCTTTTTTAGAGTGGGCAGTTCGGGACGCGTCGGGGTGTGAGTCGGTCATCCATAATCTGGACGATTTCCTTTGTGTGGGTCCGGCCCAGTCCCGGGTGTGTTCAGTTTTGTTGAACACGTTGTTTGCATTGTTTGAGGCGTTTGGGGTTCCGTTGGCGGGGGAAAAAACGGTGGGTCCGGCTACGGAATTGAGCTTCTTAGGGATAGTAATCGATTCTGGGAGGATGGAGTGCAGACTGCCATTGGACAAGGTGGAGGACCTTAGACAGGAAGTGGCGAGGGCGGGGAGATTGTCAAAAATCAAATTGAGGGATTTGCAGTCTCTTCTGGGGAAGCTTAATTTTGCATGCCGGGTAATGCCTATGGGGAGGATTTTCTGTAGGAGGCTGGCGGGGGCCACAGGGGGGGGAAGGGGTTCGGGCTCCTCATCATTTTGTTAGGTTGGGTCGGGAGTTGAAGGCTGATCTGGGGGTTTGGGGTATGTTTTTGGAGCAGTATAATGGACGTTCCTTGTTCATGGAGGATGTTAGCTCGTTTGATTTTGAATTGTTTTCTGATGCGGCCGACGGTTGTGGGTATGGGGTCTATTTGGGGGGCCAGTGGTGCGGACAGTTGGGTCAGTAAGGGATGGGTGCGCAACCTAGCGTTATTGGAGCTGTTTCCGATTGTGGTCGCGGTGTTGTTGTGGGGAGACCTGTTTCGTAACAGGACGGTTCGGTTCCACTGCGACAATTTGGGGGTCGTGCAAGCAATTAACAGTTTGTCGGCTTCTTCATCCTTGGCGCCTGAGACGTGGGATAAGTATGCTGGAGCTTGGCGGGGGTGGGAAGAGTGGAAGGCGAGGTTGGGTGTGGGGGAGCGGGAGGATCTTGAGATTCCCCTCTTGTTGTTTATTGGGCACCATAGGGAGGATGGATGGTCTGTCACCAAGATGAATAGTTGGATCGCGGGAGTGGCTTTTGGGTTTCCTTTACGGGGCATGGTCGACGTTACAAAGGCTTTTTTAGTGAGGAGGGCGTTAAAGGGGTGGCGTAGGGGCGGTACGGGGAAGGATTCTCGTCGCCCGGTGTCATTTTTGATGTTGGGGTTAGGTAGGACGTTGGCGGATGTGTGCACATCGCTGTGGGAGGTTCGTTTGTTCCGCTTGGCGTTTTCGCTGGCGTTTTTCGGTGCATTGAGATTGGGGGAGCTTGTCTGCGTGACGATGTGGATGTTTTTCCGGATCGGATGGAGTTAGTTTTGCGGCGGTCCAAGACCGATGTGGAGGGTAGAGGCAGGCGGGTGGTGTTGTTTAGTGTCCCGGATTGTGAGATGTGTCCTGTGCGCTGCTTGCGGGATTACGGTTGTGAATGGGGTAGGGTGGTTACCCCCCGGTTGGTGCATGCTGATGGTTCTTTTCTCCCTTTCCCGCTTCCATGGACTGTATTGCATCAAGCTGTGGCTTTTGCAGATGCCTTTCTCCAGGCTATGATTTTATGTATGGGTGACTGTAATATGCTATTAGACCCTTTAGCAGTTAAATTCTGCCCAATGGGTAATCCCTTTGATACTTCTCACATCCCCACTCCACTTGCTAACCTGCTGCAGGTGGTTGGGTGGGTGGATATATCACGACAGACACCCTAGTGCTGCCGTCCATTGATGGCCAGTTCGCAGTGTTCGCCATCTTTAGTAAGGTAGACTCACCCGTCCGGCGATGCACAGGTAAGCCCTTACCTGTGCTTGTGTCGGGAGCTGGTCTGAAATCAAATGCAGTCACCGGAAGCAGGCAGTTCAGAGATCAGCCGCCGGGGCATTTCATCGGGCTCTTCTCGGAACTGCCTGCTCCCAGTGATTGCATTCGTTCGTGGGCATGAGCCCAGAGTGTGTTTTTACATACTTTCATATGTACTTTCTTTTATTTGGATCTTGATTATTTTTTCATTTTATCTTTATAATTTTTTACTATTATTAAACTTTGCACCTGGGAAGGTAGCAAGCCGAGCGAGGACAGCAGTACAGCTGGGGCAGGATCCGCAGCAGGCTGGAAGAGGCAGTGGGGTGGCAAATGGGAGAAGGCAGGCCACACCAAACAGGCCCATAACTGTTCCCCAGAACACCCCCTTGCGGCAATATACCTTGCGAATGGGTAGGTATTCCACAGTCTGGATCTTTTTTGAGGAAAGTGCGGACGATAAAATAATTGTAATTTGCAACCTGTGCCGTACCAAAATGAGCAGGGGCGTGAACACTAGCAACAACACCACCACCAGCATGATCCGCCACATGGCACCAAAGCACCCTAATAGGTTGGCCGAACGCCTGGGTCCACAATCAGTGTCTGCGGGTCACACCATTGTCTCCTCTTCCCCTGTGTTACGTGCTGGCCGGATGCCTCCCACCCTGCACCTGGACCTTCGTGATCACCATCAGCTAGCACATCCACTTCTGTGTCCCAGCGCAGCGTACAGATGTCTATACCCCAGGCCTTAGAACTAAAGCGCAAATACCCAGCCCCCCACCCACATCTTTCCAAATTGCTGGCCCTGGAAATGTTGCCAATTAGGCTTGTGGACACTGAGGCTTTTCGCAATCTGATGGAGGCAGCAGTCCCTGGTTACTCAGTCCCCAGCTGCCACTATTTTTCCTGGTGCGCCGTCCCCGCCTTACACCAGCATGTGTCTTGTGACATCACCCGTGCCCTGACCAAAGCAGTTATTGGGAAGGTCCACTTAACAACAGATGCATGGAGAAGTGCTTGTGGCCAGGGATGCTACATTTCCCTGACGGCACACTGGGTGAACGTTGTGAAGGCCAGGAGCGAGTCGTACCCTGGGATGGCACACGTGCTACCGACGCCAAGGATTGTGGGCCCTACTTCCATCAGGATTTCCGCCACCACCTACATTAGTGGCTGCAACCCCACCTTCTCCTCCTCCTCAACTTCCACCACTGAATTATCATCTTGCAGCACCAGTCAGCCATCAGTTAGTAGCTGGAAGCAGTGTAGTGGGGAAGCGGCAACAGGCCGTGCTGAAACGAATATGTTTAGGTGACAAACAGCACACCGCCGCAGAGCTGTGGCAGGGTATAAGAGACCAGACTGAGCTGTGGCTCTCGCCACTCAACCTAGAACCAGGCATGGTTTTGTCTGATAATGGCCGTAACTTGGTGGCGGCTTTGAAGCTCAGCAATCTCACACACATACCATGCCTAGCCCACGTGTTCAACTTAGTGGTTCAGCGGTTTCTCAAAACCTACCCCAATTTGCCTGAGCTACTGTTGAAGGTGCGCCGCGAGTGTGCCCATTTCCGAAAGTCATCTACAGCTGCCATCGGTCTGGCAGCGCTGCAGCAGCGCTTGCAATTGCCACCTCACCAACTGTTGTGCGACATGAGCACACACTGGAACTCTACGTTCAACATGTTGGCCAGGCTTTGTGAGCATCAGAGGACAGTAGTGGAATACCAGCTGCAACATGGTCGTCACCTTTCCAGTCAGGTTCCACTCTTCACAAGTGACGAGTGGGCATGGATGTCTGACCTCTGTGAGGTTTTACGCAACTTTGAGGAATCAACACAGATGGTGAGCGGCGATGCCGCTATTATCAGCGTAACCATCCTACTTCTGTGTCTACTGAAACGCTCTCTGCTCACAATGAAGGAGGACGCTTTGCATGTGGAAGAGGTGGAAATGGGGGAAGACAGTACACAGGGTGATAGCCAGACCACCCTCTGTTTGTCTTCTCAGCGTGAATTGGATGATGAGGAGGAGGAGGAGCAGGAGACGGTTGCCTCCTCTACAGAGGGTAGTACCCACAGCAGGTTTATTCCATCTGTTCAGCGTGGATAGGCCAAAGAGGAGGAAGAGGATGAGGGATTGAGAGTCATCCTGCTGATGAGGACAGCGAAGTCTTGTCTGTTGGGACTGGCACACATGGCTGACTTTATGTTAGGCTGCCTTTCCCGTGACCCTCGTGTTATACGCATTTTGGCCAACACCGATTACTGGTTGTTCACCCTTCTCGAACCCCCGCTACAAAGAGAACTTCTCATCTCTCATTCCTGTGGTGGAGAGGACTAGCAAAATGGTGCAATACCAGAAGGTCATTGTGGAAAAATTGCTACAAAAATTTCCAGCTGACAACTCTGGCAGCAGAACACGTAGTTCCTTGGGCAACCAAGGAGGGGAGACAAGGGGAACACACAGCAGTTCCAACAGAGGCAAGGCAACACTCTCCAAGGCCTGGGACAGTTTCATGACACCCCGCCAGCAACCTCACCCTGATGCGCGGCCTAGTGTCACAAGGAGAGAAACGTTTTGGAAGATGGTGAAGGAGTACGTAGCAGACCGTGTCATTGTCCTCAATGATCCCTCTGTGCCTTACAACTATTGAGTGTCCAAGGTGGACACGTGGCACGAACTGGCGCTCTACACCTTGGAGGTGCTGGCCTGCCCTGCCGCCAGCACCTCCAAGGTGTAGAGCGCCAGCACAGAGGGATACCTGACGAAGAAGCCCGTAGGCTTCGAAACGCGTAGGATCGCTTTTTGGTCTCTGGATCTCTTCGTAGGTCTGTCGTGACGTCACGCTACACGCCCCGGAACCTCGTACCAACATAGCTCCTTCGCGCGCACGCTAGCCACCGGCCGGGGCGGCATACGCGCGCTGAGGTTGAGCAAGAAGCACTGCAAGTTATCCTACCACACCGCTGGACCGGATACCCGCCGTACATTTTACCTGATTGAGTTATTGTCCTGCTGGAATAAGGTAACTGTCAACTAGCATAACTTAACAAATTATCTATTCCCCCTTTTTTTCCAGCGCTGGTACCAAACATCAATTTGACTATCTTTGTATATTTTTTGGATCGGAGCAGCCGATATCCATCCAGGTACCTAGCAGCGGCTCTATCTGCCTTAGCGCATATAGAGATAATTACACAGCGACAGCGCAGGCACAACTATATACATATATATTTTGTCAGAGTGAGTATTTAGTGCTGCTGGGGGCATAATAACTGATAAGCGCATCCGACTGTCAACAGAAAATGCTGACAGGTTGACTCTTATCAAAATGAACAAGGCATGGATTGCCCCTGACTTCTCTACTCCACCGGAGGAAAGCGGCTGAACATAAAGGTGCAGCGTCCCACTAGCTTGTGTGGTAACTGCAAAAGCTTTTTGTTATCATCTGTATATCATGCTGTATTGTGTTATCCTGTGATATTCCTATTTACCAGGCTGTCAGGTGCACTACATTACATCCACCACTAGATGGGAGTAGCACCACAATATAAATAGTGCAGTTCAGGCTTAGTTAGGGGAGATTGCGGGTTCTCTCTAAGGAGATGGAGTGAGGAGCTACAGGGGGAAGGAGAGGTTCCCTCTCCTTCCAGCTCTCTGGAGCTTCACGGCCCATAGAAGCCATCCTACACCTTAGGATCTAAGCCAGGAAGACAGGCGGAGGGAAGTCTATCTTTATTCTTCAGGAGCAACAAGTGGATTTCTGATATTTAGTGGATCAAGACAAAGGAAGGACAAAGACATTGTTATAGGCTCTAGGCACCTTTGTAATTTGGTGAAGGACTTAATAGCTTCAGGCAGCCTAACCGTTATTCTAAAGACAGATAAGGATTCTGTCATATCACTTGTGTAGAAGCTCAAGATTGGGACTACCTCAATAAGACTGAAGCAAGGTCAAGAGCTGTTTTTCCAGTGAGTGCATAACTTATCACCCTAGCCTGACACAATGTCATCAGCACAACCTGTTACTAGGATTTATCACATCCTACTTGCATGTGTATCATAGACTGTTTTATTGCTGGATGTAAACTGTTATCATGAACCTGGCTAAAGTAAAATTTACCGTTGGATTCAAACTTGCCTCATTCTTCCAACTCCTCACCACTATTACCCTCAATCTCTTGCACCATGAAGGTGCTGGCGTCACGACATTACAGGGAGTGCAGAATTATTAGGCAAGTTGTATTTTTGAGGATTAATTTTATTATTGAACAACAACCATGTTCTCAATGAACCCAAAAAACTCATTAATATCAAAGCTGAATATTTTTGGAAGTAGTTTTTAGTTTGTTTTTAGTTTTAGCTATTTTAGGGGGATATCTGTGTGTGCAGGTGACTATTACTGTGCATAATTATTAGGCAAATTAACAAAAAACAAATATATACCCATTTCAATTATTTATTTTTACCAGTGAAACCAATATAACATCTCAACATTCACAAATAACATTTCTGACATTCAAAACCAAAACAAAAACAAATCAGTGACCAATATAGCCACCTTTCTTTGCAAGGACACTCAAAAGCTGCCATCCATGGATTCTGTCAGTGTTTTGATCTGTTCACCATCAACATTGCGTGCAGCAGCAACCACAGCCTCCCAGACACTGTTCAGAGAGGTGTACTGTTTTCCCTCCTTGTAAATCTCACATTTGATGATGGACCACAGGTTCTCAATGGGTTCAGATCAGGTGAACAAGGAGGCCATGTCATTAGATTTTCTTCTTTTATACCCTTTCTTGCCAGCCACGCTGTGGAGTACTTGGACGCGTGTGATAGAGCATTGTCCTGCATGAAAATCATGTTTTTCTTGAAGGATGCAGACTTCTTCCTGTACCACTGCTTGAAGAAGGTGTCTTCCAGAAACTGGCAGTAGGACTGGGAGTTGAGCTTGACTCCATCCTCAACCCGAAAAGGCCCACAAGCTCATCTTTGATGATACCAGCCCAAACCAGTACTCCACCTCCACCTTGCTGGCGTCTGAGTCGGACTGGAGCTCTCTGCCCTTTACCAATCAAGCCACGGGCCCATCCATCTGGCCCATCAAGACTCACTCTCATTTCATCAGTCCATAAAACCTTAGAAAAATCAGTCTTGAGATATTTCTTGGCCCAGTCTTGACGTTTCAGCTTGTGTGTCTTGTTCAGTGGTGGTCGTCTTTCAGCCTTTCTTACCTTGGCCATGTCTCTGAGTATTGCACACCTTGTGCTTTTGGCACTCCAGTGATGTTGCAGCTCTGAAATATGGCCAAACTGGTGGCAAGTGGCATCTTGGCAGCTGCACGCTTGACTTTTCTCAGTTCATGGGCAGTTATTTTGCGCCTTGGTTTTTGAACACGCTTCTTGCGACCCTGTTGACTATTTTGAATGAAACGCTTGATTGTTCGATGATCACGCTTCAGAAGCTTTGCAATTTTAAGAGTGCTGCATCCCTCTGCAAGATATCTCACTATTTTTGACTTTTCTGAGCCTGTCAAGTCCTTCTTTTGACCCATTTTGCCAAAGGAAAGGAAGTTGCCTAATAATTATGCACACCTAATATAGGGTGTTGATGTCATTAGACCACACCCCTTCTCATTACAGAGATGCACATCACCTAATATGCTTAATTGGTAGTAGGCTTTCGAGCCTATACAGCTTGGAGTAAGACAACATGCATAAAGAGGATGATGTGGTCAAAATACTCATTTGCCTAATAATTCTGCACTCCCTGTATTTAAACCAGGGGCCCAGCCACCCAGGAACTCCTCTATGGCAAGTGAGATTCTAGTGGACCTCTCCCATTCCCTGACCGTGGGCACAACACTACCTCCCCAATGCCGAACAATGCATTTCCTTGCTTGAAACAAAAGTTTGGATATAATTTCTCGATGTTGGGCAATAGATTCTTGTGTATACTGTCTAAGGACAAGGCGGCAGCAATTGCCCACCGCTTCCAAGAGAGGAATTTCTATCAGGAACTATATCAATCCCAGGTGACTACTACTCCCGAGGATATAAACCTTTATCTTCATGACCTGGAGATTCCCCAACTATCCCCAGATGACTCAACCCTACTGGATTCCCCTATCTCTAATGAGGAGATAGCTACTGCTATTGCTTCCTTAGCTAATGGGAAGTCCCCAGGCCCCGATGGCATCCAATTGGAAGTACATATATACTAAATACTCAGAAATGCTCTTAAATCCCTTAGGGAAAATGTATGCAGCGGCCTTTTGAATTGGTGCATTACCGCCATCGTTATGGGATGCCACAATTGTGGTCATTCTCAAACCTGACAAGAATCCAATTAATTGTGGGTCATATCGCCCGATTTCTTTGCTGAATCTAGATTATAAGATTCTTGCTAAGATATTGGCGATTAGATTAAATAAATGCATCCTCAGTATTATCCATCCAGACCAAAACAGATTTATGCCAGGTAAGTCCACAACAGAAAATATCAGTAGGGTACAGGTGGTCACTCAGATAGGG
The DNA here is from genome assembly GCF_905171765.1 of Bufo bufo. Classification (NCBI taxonomy): domain Eukaryota; kingdom Metazoa; phylum Chordata; class Amphibia; order Anura; family Bufonidae; genus Bufo; species Bufo bufo. The sequence goes on along the minus strand of NC_053389.1, from coordinate 246,629,295 downwards.
ATTAGACAGCGACAACGACGGGCCTTGGCATCTCTCGACGTGGCTAAGGCCTTTGATTCAGTTCAATGACCTTATCTGCTTGGTACACTCAGACGTTTCGGTTTTGGGCCAGCCTTCATTAAGTGGGTATGTATTCTTTATAGGAGCCCTAGATCCAACGTGTCAATTAATGGCATTAATTTCACTTACTTTAACCTGGGCAGGGGTGCCCTTTGTCCCCCCTGCTGTTTGCCTTGGTCATAGAACCTCTCACAATTCGCCTGCGACAAGATCACATATACGTACCAGGGCATAGCTCTGGGAGATAGAGAGGATAGGGTTGGATTATATGCTGACGACATGTTCCTGTTCATGTCCTGTGCTGAAGATACACTCCCCCGAGCCATGGAAATCATTAATGATTTTGGCTGATACTCTGGGTTATGTATTTATTGGACCAAGTGCTCTTTTCTACCATTATTTGCTGCAGACTGGTCTGACTGTATTCAAGAGTTGCCAATAGTTTCTCACTTTAAGTATTTAGGTATTGTCATAATCAAAGACTCCAACACCTTTCACTCTCTGAATGTGCATCCCATCTTGACTTACTTTAAAGTTTTAAGTTCCGGATTTGGGGCTTGCTCCCATTATCGGTTGTAGGCCGCATAAAACTGATCAAAATTATGTACTCCCCAAATGTTTATATATACTGGAGGACTCTCCCTACATCATGCCTAAAAGCTTTTCCCTCCTATCACCTTTTATATGGGGGTCTACTAGACCTAAGCTCTCTATTTCAACCCTGTGTCACCCAAGATCAAGCGGCAGCAAGTCTTTACTTGATTTTTACTTTTACTATTTGGGGGGTTAGCTTTGCTATTTGAAAGCTTGGTGCACACCATATGCGCAGCTGCCAAATTCAGAGGCTCATCTGGCATTTTATCTAAATCTGAAGTCCCTCTAGCCAGTATTGGAAAAGCCACAACTATTTCCCAGAGTATTACTTCCTATCCACAGGACTGCCATACAGGTATGGACAGCCACAAAGGAATTACATGACTTCAATGATGTGATTATAGATCTACCTCTGTGGGATAATCCCATGTTCCCAGCCCTGGTTCCCAATATTAGAAATCACATAATGTATGCTACCTTAAGGATGAATATCAATATAATGTGGTTCGGCCATTTAGTTACTTTCCGAAGCAGTGCCAGCTGCCCCGTACTGCGTTTTATCGATACTTACAGGTTACACATGCACTTAACGTACAATTCCCTGGGACATTAGTACCTATCTCCAATTATCCTCTTATTGGAGTTCTTTGATCTCAGGGACCCCGTGGTGTTATATCTACCATATATACTTATTTGTTCAATACAACTTACACAGTTGACGGTTCTGGATGAATGGAAGGCCATGGTCCCTGATCTTTCAGATGATATATCTGATTTGCTGGAATCACCTTTAAGTGTGTCTCCCGCAATTAACAATAGGTTTATTTAATTATGTATTATACATCAGAATTACCTATCGCCGTCCCGATTACACAAGATAGGTTGACTTCCCCATAGCAGATGTCACCGTTGTGCCAGGGATGGTGCGGACTTTTGACACTTGATATTGGCTTGTCATCATTTTTGATAATTTTGGGAAGAGATTACTCAATTTCTCGCTAACTTGGTAAATCTCCCACTCACTGCCCATCCAAATGTATACCTTTTTGGTATACTAGATGAATCCATATATTCTCACTACATCAGAATATTTTTGATTGTACACCAAATGTTTAAATTTTTTTATTCATTTGTTCAATAAAACGAGTTAAAAAAACAAAAAAACAGCTCCAAACAATGTTTCAGTGCAAAAAGCGACGTCACAATGCAGAGTGAAAATGGTGGAAAATAAAGAGCTGCCAATCACTAATCATGGGGTTTTAGATGCTGCTGGATTTTTATTAAAGGACTAGTTATGGAAATTGGCCAAGAATTGCTTTCAATAGTCCCTGTAAATACCGCTATCAGGTGGTACATGTGCATTTCAAAATGGGGATAAACACAGCAAAACTACAATAGATAAAGATGGGACTTTGAAAAATGCTAAAATGCATCATTTTTAATTGCAAAGTGCAGATATGATTTATATTACATCTATTTTTAACCTCATGAGACATCTGGATGCTTCAATTGCCCCACTGCAAAACCACTTTAGTGAAACTCCAAATGTAACCTTGACCTAGTGGCATTTTATTTTTAAAAAAATCACTGGCTAAAAAAAAGAAAGAAATCCTACATGTATCTATATAGACATATATCTGAATGCCATTAGTCAGGTACCAGTCACATGACCAGTGGTATGTGGGTAAATAGAACCTTGGCACTTGGCAGTTAGAGAGTGACAGTTGGCGTTGGATGTGGATGGAGCGGAGCTGCCTTCAGCAAAGCAAGAAAATGGATAGCGAAGAGGAGGTCTTCAGGAGGAGAGGAAAGAAGAGGAGAATCGCATTTTTGGAGGATGAGGAATCGTCCAGCAAGAAGAGCCAGGGAGAGAAGAGAACTGGCTCTGAAGAGGGGATCGTCTCCCAAAAGACAGATCACCAAGGCCAGAGAGAAGAACAGGAAGAGGAAAAGGAGGTCCTTGACAGAAGAAATGGAGCCAAGAGGAGAAGAGAAAAGTCTTCAATCAAGAAAGAAGAGGGGAACTCCAGGGGCTTAGGTAAATAATGATATACTGCAGCTTACCATAGGGCACACCATGAAATGTAGCTTCTCATGTACATACTTCTATGTGTCCATGTTAGAGTCATCTTGTGGCACCGTCACTTATAGACAGTGATAAAGCACAGTTCTTTCAAATCAGGGCAATGTTTTTAAGTCTTACCTCTTACCCCAGTACATAGCTTTATAGCGTCAGTATTAGTTAGACAGGCAAAACATTGATGAGTTTATTAATTAGCTTAACGTGTTAACACAAGAAAAACTCATTACAGTTTTATAACAAATTGTGTTAAAGTGACCATCCTGGTGCAGCTGGTGCCGAAATAACGCTATATACATCTGTATATCAAGTAAGGCCTCATGCACAAGGACATTTTTTTTTGCGGTCCGCAAAACGGATTTCCGTTGTTCCGTGACCGTTTTTTCGTCCGTGGGTCTTCCTTGATTTTTGGAGGATCCACGGACATGAAAAAAAAGTCGTTTTGGTGTCCGCCTGGCCGTGCGGAGCCAAACAAATCCGTCCTGAATTACAATGCAAGTAAGTGGTAAGTGAAAGGTCTGTGCGGCGCATTGCTTATAGCACAGACCTGTCACTTACCAGTAGGAGAAGCGCCCGGCCGGTCACAGACATTGCAGGTAAGTATAATGCTTCTAAAAATTGCTAAGTAACCATGGCAACCAGGACTGCAGTAGCGTCCTGGTTGCCATGGTTACTGATCGGAGCCCCAGCGATTAAACTGGCACTCCGATCGGAACTCTCCGCTGCCAACAATGATAGGGGGGGGGGTTTAAATTAGGAGGGGGAGGGAGGGGGGGCCGCACTGGCCACCAATGAATGGACAGTAATACAGGGGAGGGAGGGGGGGCCCGCTGGCCACCAATGAATGGACAGTAATACAGGGGAGGTTTTATGTAGACGGATGTGCGATCCGTCTGTGTGAAAGTAGCCTACGGCCACGGACGCGGATGCCAATCTTGTGTGCATCCGTGTTTTTTCACGGACCCATTGACTTGAATGGGTCCGTGAACCGTTGTCCGTCCAAAAAATAGTACAGGTCTTATTTTTTTGACGGACAGGAAACACGGATCACGGCTGCGGATGAACAACGGTGCATTTTCCGAGTTTTCAACAGACCCATTAAAAGTCAATGAGTCCGCAGAAAATCACGGAAAACGGAACAACGGCCACGATGCACACAACGGTCGTGTGCATGAGGCCTAATGCCACAGTTGATCATGGCTGATCAGTCTGCTACGTTATGCTCAATCATGGTAAAGGGGTTGTGTTAAGTTTAGAAGTTATCCCCATCCACAGGATAGGTGATAACTAACTGATTGCTGGGGGGTGGGGGGCGACCACTGGGACCCCATCAATCCTGAGAACATGGGTCCCGTTCCGCCAATCTGATAAAACGACAGGTCAGGCATGCATCCTGCCACTCAAGTCATTCTCTATGGGGCTGCCAGAAATTGCAGAGCACTGTACATTGTACTATTTTTTTATATGTTAAAAGGGACAAGACTTTAAAAAAAATATTTATGGCTTTTTCACTTCCCCATGCGATCGTTTGATAGCTTATACAAAACGTTGTAGTACTTCTGTATTGCAGTGTATTGTGATGTTACTGTTCGTAGGTACTAAGAGGCTGGTGTTGGGGTCTTCACTCAGCCCCCCCAGCTGTCAGAGCACTGCAAGCAGTTATATTTTTCCTGTCATATTTCACAGAATCTGAGACGTGGCTTTGAACAGAACGTCGAACCTGGGTGTGAATAGAGCCTTACCCTGAATACTAAACTGAACAGCACATTGTAATCAGTCTTCTCTCATCAACAACAGAGATAAATACATGTTCCCAATGCTTCTATGTGAACATTAATCTAAGGATAGAGGCCAACATATTCCAAAACTGAGCAAAACACATGGGGGTCATTTAACAAACTGGTGTAAAGTAGAACCGGTGTTCTGCCAAATCTCTATACCTTGCCAAAAGTCTATACCGGAAGTGACGCAGCCGCACCGGAAGTGACGAGATTGCCAAGGAATCAGCTGGAGGAGAGTGTGCGCGGCGCTGCGCAAGCGCACATCCACCGGCTTAGCAAAGAATTATTGCAGCGCCGCAATAGAAGTTCTTCGTACACCGCGTGTGCGCACTTAGGGGTATAGAGATTTTGCAGCGCAGAATGTTTCATCAGATCTCCCTACCCCTGAGTGCGCACGCGCCCACAAATCATCAGTTGCAGTTCAGCTCTACTATGTGGTGAGCTCGGTATCCAGCACTCAGCTCTGCGGTAAAGATGAACTGCAACTGATGATTTGTGGGGGCGTGCGCACTCAGGGGTGGGGAGATCTGATGAAACATTTTGCGCTGCAAAATCTCTATACCCCTAATGGCGCACGCGCGGTGTACGAAGTACTTCTATCGCGGCGCTGCAATAATTCTTTGCTAAGCCGGTGGCCGCGTCACTTCCGGTATAGACTTTTGGCAAGGTATAGAGATTTGGCAGAACACCGGCTTAGTTGCCCATAGCAAATGAGCTGTCAAAAATGGTGGAATCAACAATGCCAATTCTACTTTGCAACAGTTTGATAAATGCCCCTAATATTTTTCTGCTAAGATTAAAAATAAAATCCAAATCATTCGGAACATACTATAGTAATTTAATTTCTAATCTAGGGAGGCCGTACTGGGCCACCAGTTAGGGGAGGCCGACATGACGGGTTTTTGGCTTCAGTAGGGCAGGTGGCAAGGTTAGGGTTAAAGAATTTGAAAATCAGTTCGGCGCAAGGAGAGGGGGGAGAAGTTGAAAAAAGGCGGGCGATAATGTGATAAAAGGAAGGGGCCAGAGAACTCCCGCCCAATATATATATATACTGGGGTAGGGGCACACGAATATATATATATAAAAAAAAAGGGGGGATTTCCTTTTATATAAAAGATAATAATGAAAAGAGTATGACGGGGGTAGAGAGCCTGAACGGGGACAGTACAGGTGTGTTCGCCCCATATCGGAGATGGATGAGAGGGGTGTGTTCTATTAATTGCCGCATCTGGCAGCACCGACCTGCACCTTTTATACTTCACAGCTCACCTGCAATACGGTTGCACTTAACTTCGGTGCAACCATAACAGGTGAGTCTATCGCATCCACCAGCTCTTTGAAGGAAGCTGTTGTACCTCGATTTACTTACCCTATCAGCGCCTTTCTCACCCTTTGGCCGTTACCTTACTGTTCTATGTCGCGGCAGTCGGGGCGGGGGGAGGTCCTCGAAGTTGGTGACACTGATGCTTATGGAGGATGGGAGGGCCTCAATGGTGGGGGGCTGGACTCCCATGGTTGGTGTAGTTGGCTCGTGGAGAAGGCGTCCGTGAGTTGGTCTCCGAGCTGGCGTTTTATGGCTGGAATCAGGACGGAGGCTCCAGTCTGGCCAAGTGGTAATAAAGTTGGGGCTTCGAGGACCTTCCCCGTCAGGCAAGAGAATACTGTATTTAATGTTATTTCATGTTATTTAATTTTATTGATGAGTTATTGATGGTTATGTATACAATATTTGGGAATAAACGGCTGCTGTGGCCATTAAATCCGAAATCGGTCTCTGTGTTTTTATTATGCAGAAGGAAATAAGTTGGAACGGGGGGAGGTCTGGGGCTGTTGGTAATAGATATGCCCCGAAAGAATAGACAATAACCTGGTCATGTGTTTTATTTCTCAATTAGGAAACAGCAATGGTCGGCCATCCCACCCCACCAGCACAATCTCTGACAACATCCAGAGATTCATTTTCCATCATGTGCTTGGTCGGGGAAGTTTTGGAAAGGTAAGAAACCATAAAACTGCAAGCATATTGTTTGCCTAATAAAGCAGACATGACCCTTTAAGTAATGTCAGAAGCATCGTGCTGCCCTCAAGGGCTTCTGACTGGTGCTACCTCACCAGAGGCAAATCCAGGGAGATTCCCAAATGTGCTGGTGCATATAGCAGAGATGGCAGATATTTTTGCATTAGTGGTTAGTAGTGATGTTCCCTTTAGGAGTAAACACCTAATATCCCTGGTGTTTACCTAGTACAGTTAGAAAATGACACAGGCTTAGCCCGGGGATGGGAGAGGATGTGGATGAAGGAAGACGTATGGCTAAGCTTTATACATCTGTTTCTAAGCTTATAGCACCCCTTGTAGTACCCCAGTCATTACAGTGCTGTCCATGTATTGCCCCCATATCTTTTAGTGCCCCCCATAGTTCCCCTAGACCTTATAGTGCCCCCTTGTAATGCTTCTACTTTATAGTGCCCTTAGTCCTTATTGGGCCCCCCTGTATTGCCCCCACACCTTACAGAGTCCCTAGACCTTTTAGTAGCCCCTGTAGTTATAATGCCCCCTCCCAATTCCATATTGCCCCAATACTATTTTCCCTGACACACAAAGAAGAAAAAAGATACTCACCTGACTTCCCACCACTGTCAGCGATGCAGGCCACAGGCCTCTCCCGGTCCACATCTATGTGACTATCGCTAATGTTCCCATTTTACATAAACTGACATTTATATGTATATATAGCAGCACTGGTGGTATTTTCCTGCTCCCTGTCCACACTTATGAAGATTGTCCAGTAAGAAGTGGTTTTTCTAGGTGGTGCTGGCAGAGGACAAGTATACCCACCAGCAATTTGCCGTAAAAGTCATCACAAAGCGAGACCTGCTTGCTGAAGGAGAAGAGCGCGCAATGGTGGAGCGGCGAGTGTTACAATTTGCATCTGGCTGCCCCTTCCTTCTTCATGGCACATTTGCATTCCAGACCAAGGTAAAATTGTGAATACTACATGAGTATATCATAAACTGCACTGACATATATGTATATATACATATTTATATATATATGGTGTTTTAATGTACTGCTTCTTGTATGTGTAGCTGGCACTACCTATGACAACACTGGACAAACCCTGGGGACCAGGCAATGTGCCTAAAAAATTTGGGCCTGACTTTGGGTTATTGAAGTCTATGGAACATCTTACTTGCGCCTGGAGTGGTCCAACTGGGTCAACTGGTCCAACTGGGTCCTAAAATCTACTACTGTCCTCCCCTTCCCTATGGATGTAGTTCTTAATGAGTGCTTCAAAATGGTGAGAAATGTGCCATTCATGATAATGTAAAGTTATCCAAACATTGAAATGTAATGTCTTACACAATATATCTGCATGGTCTCCATATGCATGCATAGAATATGCCAGACACAGAGAACAACCAGAGGAAAGTCACAGTATTACTGTAATTGCACAACTATATTATCAGGAGTGAGTGGCTTAATGATCTGTTATACAGGGACCATCAGAGGAAGCCAGACCGTCTCCATATGGCCTGTGTCTTGGCTGATGAAATAGCTGGTTACTGTAAATACATAAACTCTACAAACACTTTAACAGATATCTAAACTGTATATATATATAATATATGTATCCATCTGACAGGAGCTTGTTCTACTTGGAATGGAATATGTCACCTATGGAGATTTCCACCAACTCCTGAGGAGGAAGGGGCGTTTTGACATCCCCAGTGCAAGGTACAGTAGTCAAAGCCTAAACAGTACAACTATGTGACAGATTTACTAATGCTATCTAAGATTTAGACAGTGGAAACTTAAGGCCCCGTACACCATAAGCTATTGTCAGCTGAACCTGCCGGGAGAAGATCTCCCGTATATAAGGATCCCCTGAACAGATGAGAACAGATACCAGACACCATCAGTGTCTGGCAGAAGCTTTCTCCTCTCTCCCCATTGACAACACATATGAGTTGGGACAAACTGAGCGTGTATGAGTTTGAGGGAGTCAAGAGATACCGTAGCTCTTAGCAAAAGAGTGTTCAGCCAAAAGCTGTTGAAGATCTGTGGGCACCTTTCGACTAGACAGTCTAAAAAGGTGCCAGAGTTATCACAGTGACTGATGCGGGATAAATAATTTGGCGACCTTTAGACTGTCTAGTCTAAGTTTATACCACCTAATGTTTGGTCTGTCGCAATTATGACACAGTGTTCCATCTTATAGGGAATCTGTCGGCTCTAAAACACCCCCAAACTAGAGTAAGTGGTGTCCAAGTGGTGCTGAGTCGTGTTATGTCATTTTTATCTTCATACTCACCTGCATTCTGACCTTGTCTAATCCACTAATACCTGATAGTTAGATTTAGGGATCAGCGAAGTGAGCTTCAGGTCCTAGATTCAAAGTGAGTTCGCTCAAAACTTCAGTTTACTGCTGTACGGAGATCCGTCTCTATACAAAATTAACATGTATGACCTCCGACCAGGCAAAGTGAGTTATTCCCGAAGTCTCGTGAGAATTCAGTGAATAACTCCAGAATTTGACTTTTAAACTGAAAAAAAAACATTTTAAAACTTAGATCCGAACTCGGCTTCAGTTCCGACAGCATTAAACTGAAGTTTTGAGCAAAGCTTGCTTCGTTCATCCCTAATTAAATCCATTAGCACAGTCCATTATATGCAGTCTAATAGGTAGCACAAAGTCACTTTCCAGGTGACTGTGGCCCTCTATGTTCTGGCCCTCTGTGCAGCTGGATAAGTTATACATGTGATATGTCCACCGCTGATATAATTATTATTACACTATGTCTTAGGTAATGGATACTTTCCATATACCAGGACTTTTTTTTTAAATAAAAACAGCATGAAGATGATCTAATTTGAAGGAATTTACAATTCCATAATTTCTATATTATTGGAAGTATCTCTTCAATATTAACATAAAACAATCTCCTATATTCAGAATATAACAGGTTTAGGTACATATGTGCTATGAAGAGAACGATAAGTGCAGTTGTCCCACCGGGCCATAATAGTAACATAAACTCCAGTCATAAATAACATAAAATCCAGCCGGTCTGGTCTACTGAGCGTTGTGTATTTCTGAGACTATATCATCCACTAAATCCTATTCTTTCCTCTTTCTTTCCTTTCTACCAGATTCTACGCCGCAGAACTTGTGTGTGGAATTCAACATCTGCATTCTAAGGGCATCATCCACCGGTAACCTGAAATATATTCTATCATCCTGATATAGCACCGAGCACCAACATAGTCCACTGCACTGTGCACAGAATGTACTCTTGGTCTTTGCCCATAGTCAGGATCACAGTCTCAATTTCATGTGCTATACTTGCAGCAATTTTATAGAAACGCAAGCAAGGCAAAGGAGAAAATACATGCAATAATCCTAGTGACCCCATGATCCTTTGTGATATAGGCAATGGGACAGATTGATACGCCAGTCTTATCTACCAGTGTGCTGGTAGAAGATCCACCAAATGTATAAATACCTTTGGAAAATCTTCTGGCAGTCAGTGTACCAGAAAACCAAATCTATGCAAGCCGTACCCTCTGCAATTCCCCTCAACCAATATATTTCCAGATAATCTGAAGACTATTAGTCCACTATCTGTTGGGGTTTAATCAGCAGATTCCCTCTTCCTCTAACACAACGCTACATGCAAGCACCCAGTTCCTGCATCCATTCCTGATATCCTACAACAGGCACTTAGAGACTGAGCTTGTGGTAAAGGTTTTCCTTAAAACCCGGATAAAACACCACAAAAAATATTTTTGTCTTACACTGACTAATATAACATTAGCCAAATGCAGCATTATACTCTGATAATTATAGGAGGAACACTGACAACAATTAAGGTGTTTTTTTTATCGTCACAGAGATCTCAAGCCTTCCAACATCCTGGTGACTGAAACGGGCCATATTAAGATTGCCGACTTCGGTCTGGCACTTGAGAACATCTATGGAGACCGAACAGCCACAGAATACACTGGAACACCGGGCTTCATTGCTCCTGAGATCCTGGCTGCGGAGGAGTACAATGCTGGAGTAGACTGGTATGCATTTGGCATCATCTTGAACATCATGATTACCACCAGCCACAAATACCAGCGAGGTCTATTCACTTCCTCCAGCAAAGAGGCGAAGAACATCATTAAAAAGGTTAGTATATTATAAAGTAATATAATCTACAAACTGTAATAGGCCATGTTAACAGTGTGGTTTGAAGGACTGGACTTTTTTTTTTTTTTTACCACACGGCAGCAAAACGGCTAGAAACACCACTGGTAGTAGTAGTAGTACTGAAGTAGTACTGAAGTAGTACTGAAGTAATCTGATATATAACAGCCAACCTTTCCTCTGGTGTTTATAACAGTGCTCAACTTCTTATGGGGACATATTAGTGATATATATTACCTAATTATTGTATGTTTAAAGATAAATCTATTAATATGTTTTTCTAAAAAAAATTGACAATGAAGTTTTGCTATTGGTTTTTTTCATCTAAATTTTTATGAAGCTGTAATATAACTTTAAATTAATATTCCTATTTGTAGCTCCTCCGGGAAGATCCTACCAGGCGTCTCGGAGTCAATGGCAACATCAGAGCCCACAGGTTTTTCCAGTGTATTGACTGGGACTCGGTGGAAGCCCTTAGGATGCGTCCACCACACATTTCTAAACCAGTAAGTAGAAGAAGAAACAATGTACAGGCCTGTTTAGAGACATTTTAAATATAGACACAAATGATAGTGACATATCTTTCATCTCTTTTTCCATATTCATCATGGTACTAATGTAGTGTACGGGAACTGTAATACCCGTCACTACCAAAGTGTCACTTGGTGTGCTGTCGTCCCTCCTAATTATGGAGAAGTTGGTGTATGTCAGTTTTATAAAATGTCATATAATGTAATGCTATGTATTTTCCTGTTACTGAAACTTGCATGTACAGGCCTGCAAGGGGTGTCATTCCAGCTTCTAGTCGTTAGAGGGAGCTAGGGAGCCCTAGTTTATATAAGGCCCAGTTAAGGAAGTAAAAGTCAGTCTAGTGGAGAGCTCAGAAGTTTCTAGAGCCTAAGGAAGCTGAGGGAGACAGAGGCAAAGTGCAGGAAAGCAAGAGGTACTCAAAATAACAGAGGAGGTACTTTTATAAAGCTACAACCAAGGATATAAAGCCAGAACCAGGTTATTGGGCCTTGGAGAAGAATTGCTATATTCCAGGATCAGACAGAAATAGAGTGCAAGCTCCTGTACTGCAAGTCCTGTGTTCAACACTCTGTAATCACCTTGCTCAAGCTGTAATTGCCTGCATCAACCGTATTGCAAAATCGACTGTATGCCAAGGAACTGCGATTCCAATATTGTCTCTGCATGAAAACTACTAAAGTTGGAGTTCTGTTTTAATACCACGTGTTCCTCAATTTATTCCTGCTATCCGCAAACGGCGTGCCACCGTTTACTTGGCACTGGCGTCACGAACTATCTATACCATCACCTGCCCTTGCAGAGAGTCAGCTGTACCAGGTTAGTGTCTATTGCACTACATCACCCAGAAACACCTATTGCACACAACTTGAGTACGCTGCACTAAGAAGAGTAGATATCATTATTGTGTGATAACCTTCTTCTACTATCTCTTTCTTATAGCCAAACAACATCCAGCGTGGCTCAAGACCATTCAATCTCCAAATACTGGAAGCAGCAGAGTCTAGCAACTCGGCCATTTCAGCAAACCACCAGGCCTTATTCACAGGGTTTTCATTTACCAACATCAGCTGGAAAACCCCGGAACATCCACCAGCTCTTTAATACCATCAGAGCAAGCTGTCTTCCTAAGCCCCAAGGAGAGCTTCAGAAAGGAGAAGATCAAGATGGACAAGCAGGACCTGGACAAGCAGGCAAGAAACATCATCATGGCAAGACTAAAGTCAGGATCAGGACCTCAGAGGAACACCAGAGATATTCCTGTTCAAGAGGATGGCCACAGAGATGGATGACACCAAAAAGGTAAGTATCCTTGGGGAAATATTATTTGGCATTATGATGTGCCTGGACATACCAGGCACACTACATGCCCATGACAATTACAGCCTTATGCTACTATATGTATAGTGTTCTGCTATATATATACTACATAAGAGAGCAAAAAAAACCACTACAATTATATTTACCGGTGATGACCGGTAAATATAATTACAATTTTCCCCCTCTTCTATAACAACTGATTGTGATGTTTTGGGCGATGGGGAAATAAGGTGTGTGATGGCTGGCTATTAAGGGGTGGAGGAGGCCAGGCGGGGGGGAATTTACTAAAACCAACATTTCCTAACATGGTCTTGGTGAAAAGCGTGCTAAAGTAAGATGTGACACACAGTCGAGTCTCATTATTATGACTACCAGCTAATATCTAAAGTAACCATTATGTGCAGCACGGACAGCAGCTAGACGACCTTGGAGTGACTCAAAAAGGTAGGTTGTCACAGGTATCTGGAGCCATGCTGACTGCAGTGCATGGAGGGTGCGTGGGGGTGAATCCAAACAGCGAACGCAATGATCGAGGTGGTCCCACAAATGCTTAAAGGGGTTGGCCACTCTTTAAATACTCTCCACTACAGTGTGGCAGGCAGGGAAAAAATTAAGTTCCTAATAAACTTCATTAAACACCTCTGCCTGCTTCTCTTTCAGTTATAAGCCACTGCCCCTTAGTCCTGCTCTACCTTGCAGCTGAGTTCGTCCATGGCTGCACGCGACATGGAGGAGCTTGAGAGGAAGCTCGTCCATGCGCATGTGCAGTCTGCTCCTGTCAGTGGTCGGCTCCAACTGTGACAGGAATCAGCTGCTTGTTCCCTCTCTACAAACAGCTGATTCCTGTCAGAAGCTGGCTGTGAGAAAAACCTGCAGAGTCCCTACTGCAGAAGCTACTTCGTCCATCCCCATCCCCCCCTGCACTATCACCACAGCCGACCCGCTAAGCCACGCCCACCGGTTCTGTTAGGCCACGCCCCCTGCAACCAACAGGGAAAGCACACCTTGGAGTGTTGCCTGCTTTCTGGATTATATATATATATACAAACATCGCGTCCACATGGGTGAATAATCTTTTTTCTATTTTCATCTAATGAGAGTGCTGTAGTTTCGCTTTATATATATATATATATACACATACATATTTTTTTATACACAAAATATAACACACGTGTTTAATATATTTATATGTGTATATACATTGTGGTCCGCAATGCATGGGCGCTGACCGTATGTGTATATATATGTACTGTACATACACATATGTATATATACATATTTATATACATATATTTACACACATGTGTGTGTGTGTATACATTGCAATGCATGGGCGCCCACAGTGCGTCCACTGTCTGCAGACATGAACCCATTCATTTAAATGGGGTCTGCAATCTGCATCCGACAGCACTTTTTCGCAGTGCGGAGGCATAGACAGAAAACCCATGGATGCACTCCATAGGTTTCCGATCTGTGCTTCCATTCCAGACCACACCGTATCTTTCGGATTTCAGACCCATCACTTGATACGGTGCGCACACGGCTGGTGCCTGTATATTGCAGACCCCCTGTTCGCTGGCCACAATACAGGTACAGGCAGGCTATGGTCATGTGCATGAGGCCTAAAGCCATACCTCCTTCCAGTATCCGGCAGGACAATCCCGGATTTCAGTGGCGGTCCTGGTACGGGGGAGGTATGTCGAAAATGGATCAGTTTTGCCCTAATGCATTCTGAATGGAAAAGGATCCACTCAGAATGCATCAGTTTGCCTCCGATCAGTCACCATTCCGCTTTGGAGGCGGACACCAAAACGCTGTCCGCCTGATGAAACTGAGCCAAACGGATCCGTCCTGGCACACAATGTAAGTCAATGGGGACGGATCCGTTTTCTCTGGCACAATAGAAAACTGATCCGTCCCCCATTCACTTTCAATGGTGTTCAAGATGGATCCGTTATGGTTATAGAAGACCTAATACAAATGGATCCGTTTATGACGGATGCATGCGGTTATATTATGGTAACAGAACCGTTTTTGCAGATCCATGACGGATCCGCAAAAAACACAAGTGTGAAAGTAGCCTTGGGCACGTAGTGTCCCTCTTCCTTCTATTCATAGGCGTGCGCAGCCTATTGCATTAGGGTGTGCACCCTAAAGCACAAACACACACGCCCCGCGCACGTGTGTATGTATGTGTAACGGGGTTTTGGTGGCGCCCCCTAGTGTCTATGGGGTCCCTAACCCTAGTTAACTCACTATGCCTGACAGGCGGATCCTGAGCCTCCGCTATCTGGGAGTTGGGGTACATGTCTGCGGCAGTGCCTCCACCCAGTGGAACATCCGGGGTAGGGATGTGAGGCTCCACTGGGAACATACTTGGTGCAAATGAGACTGACACAGCCTAACTGGAATTAACTTTATATAGTGCGTAACAAAATGAACCAACATACATAGGAAAATACAATAGCGTAACACAAATAACAGAGTAATGTGGATTCTTCCTCACCCACCCACTAGCACACCTGCGTCCCACCCCCTATCTTCGCCCTAATGGCCGTTGGTGCACATAGGAGAGTTGGGGCCCTTATAAGCTCTTGCTCCGCAGGGTCACTGAAGCAGCCTGAGCTGTGTAATGTCCGTCACTGGACCTCAGAGTCTTTATTGTGGTGAGGAGACAGGTGCCCTGTGGTGATGCAGGGAGAGGTTTGACTTACCCTCACAACACCATTTACCAGGCCAGTCCGCAGCAATCTCCTTTCACTGGATTCACCAGACGTCTGGACTCAGTGCTTGTCTTTGCCAGCGGTCCCTCTCTCAGCAGGTGTGATCTTGGGTGAAGTAAGTTCTCTCCGCCAGGTTCTATCTCTGTGCTGCAGTCTCTCAATGCCAGACACATGTCCTCTCTCTGGCTGAGCAAATCGTAGCTTCCAGAAACTTTTCCAGGACCTTCCTCTTTAGAGCTGTGCAGCCAGCGTCGTTTTAGGACCTGCGATGATGTCACTAACCATGTGACTCCTTTCAGCCAGTCATGTGATCAATGCTCAATGTCTTATTAACAGCATACTGAGTCCATCTACTGGGCATTTCAGATAACGCAGCCGGTGTAACTTCACAGGGTTACATGCTCCCCCTTGAAAAATACTTGCCTTCCACTGGCAAGTCCGAGCCAGGGGGCTTAACAAAAATTCAACAGAAAAATGTTTAGCATACATACAGTACAGTTAGCACAGTAACATCCTAGCTAGCTATTTATTTAGGGTAAAGAGTCACTAACATTTACCACTTCAGCTAGTGCATGTAGGAAAGTGGCCATTTTAGATGCTGCTTGTGTCAGCGGGGCATAACTGGGCTCTCCTATATTATCATAAACTAAGGCCCTAGGGGGTTGCCGCACTCTGGTACTGTGTCTCAGTTCTCGCTGTGGGAGAGGATCTTGGGACATCAACTGTGGGACTTCGACTCCTGCCTTCGAAGTACTCTAAGGGAAGTTCCAGGCACAAAACATGGACTTTCTGGATTCAACCTTGGAGAACTTTGTGACCCAGGAGAGGTTCCGGGACTTTGTGGAACCACCGGAGTTAAAGGAGGCAATTGCTGTGTTTCTTCTGCGGGTGATGACCACCACTGATCCTCTGCACTGGGAGTTCCCGGGGTCTCCTCTGCCCCATTTCCAGGATTCTCTGCTGGGGTTTCCTCCAGTTCTTCACTACTCTCTTCCTCTTCATCAGCATACACAACTGGAAGCAGATGGTTTCTATGCCAAGCCTTTCTTTATTCGGCCCTCCGGGCCCCTAATGTTGTACACTGGCAGTCCTTCCAGTTTGGACACAACCTCAAACAGGGTATCTTTCCATCTGTCAGCCAGTTTGTGTTTTCCAGGCACACCTAGATTCCGGAGAAGAACTTTATCCCCTGCTTGAATCTCCCGATATCTCACCTTAGAATCATACCTTCTTTTGTTCCGTTCTTCCATTTTTGCTGCAGCTTGGGTGGCCAACTCATAGGCCCGATGAAGGTTTTGTTTGAGGTTCCTCACATATTGAAAGTGTGAAGTTGAATCTGTTCCATCAGGAGACACTCCCAAACGGACATCTATCGGTAATCGAGCTTCTCTTCCGAACATTAGGAAATAGGGTGAGAACCCTGTAGATTCATGCCTTGTACAGTTGTATGCGTGGACCATGGCTTCCACATGTTTACTCCAAGACCGCTTCTCGACTTGCTTGAGAGTCCCTAGCATATCTAGGAGGGTCCTATTGAACCGTTCTGGCTGTGCATCACCCTCCGGATGATAAGGTGTGGTTCTGGACTTCTGCACCTGCAACATGTCCAACAGCTCCTTGATCAACTTACTCTCAAAGTCTCTACCTTGATCAGAGTGTATCCGATTGGGTAGTCCATAGTGAATAAAATACTTCTGCCAAAGGACTTTGGCTACAGTCACAGCTTTTTGATCTTTAGTGGGGAAGGCTTGAGCATATCTGTACCACCAGCACATTTCCAATTCCCGCTGTATCGCTCTCAATGCCGAGATAGTCCATGCACACAAGATCCATGGGTCCCGTACTTTTCAGATGACCCATAGGGGCAGCTCTCACAGGCAGGGTCTTCCTCTGGATACACCTCCTGCATGTCTTTACATGTTGCTCGACATGTTCCCTCATGCGAGGCCAATAGAACCGATCTTGTACTAGGCCATAGGTCTTGTCCACCCCGAGATGCCCATGTTGATCGTGGAGAGCTCTCAGGACCATGCCGCGGTATCTGTGGGGTAGTACCAATTGTTTTCTGTCAGGGTGATCATGATACTTCACGACCCTATAGAGTACTCCATCTTCAAGATGTAGTCGGCTCCATTCTCTTCGGTATAATTCTCTTTGACTCACAGGTAGAGAAGTCAGCAATTTAGGATTCTTAGTCTTTATTGCTCTGATAACTATCCCAATATACCAGTCCTGCGCTTGAGCCTTCTTCTTGTCTTCTGTGGTTATACTGGACCACTGTTGAAGCATGACTGGAGCATGGAACACCTCAGGCACGGCTTCTGGAGAGTGGCTAATGGAGTCTATCCCCCTTAGCTCGGCAAACTCTTCTTGACTCTCGGCCACCACATACATCTGACAAAAGGCTCCTACCCCCGGCCCAGGGATCTCTTCCCACTCCTCTTCTTCTTGGTGAGGAGGGAGTCTAGGTCTGCGGGACAGGGCATCTGCGCTGACATTCTTGGGCCCAGGCTTGTACTTCAGGCTGAAACTGTAGCTTGATAAGGCAGCCAACCACCTATTTCCTGTGGCATCCAGCTTAGCTGTAGTCTGAATGTAGGTAAGTGGATTGTTGTCAGTCCTTACTTCGAATGTTGCTCCATACAAATAGTCATGTAGCTTATCCACGATGGCCCACTTGAGTGCCAGAAATTCCAATTTATGGACTGGATAGTTCTTCTCTGCACCTGTAAGGCTTCTACTTATGTAAGCCACCGGCCTCAATCCTTCTGGATAACTTTGGTGCAGTACACCCCCTAGACCTTCCATACTGGCATCCACATGGAGGATATATGGTTTCTCAGGGTCTGCATAGGCTAAAACAGGAGCTTCTGTAAGTCTCTTCTTCAATGTCAGAAAGGCATCTTCACATCCTGAAGTCCATTTCTCTCCAAAGGGGTCTTTAGGAGATGGTGCCTTAGCACCCGTTACGTCAGAGGTAATCTTCAGTAGGTCATGTAACTCTCGAGCAATCTTTGAGTAGTCTTTCACAAACCTTCGGTAGTAACCACAGAATCCGAGAAAGGACCGCAACTCACTGATGTTATCTGGCCTTGGCCAATTCAACACTGCTTCAATTTTAGCAGGATCTGTGGCTACTCCTTCAGCGGAGACTATATGCCCCACATAAGTGACAGAGTTCTGGGCAAATCTGCATTTGTCCACTGATAGCTTCAGGCCTTCAGCTTGAAGTCGATCCAACACCTTTAGCAATCTTTGTTCATGCTCCTCTGGTGTCTTCCCGAAAACAATTAGGTCATCTAGATACACTAGACACTCTTTGGGATTCATATCCCCCACAGTTTTCTCCATCAGCCTCTGAAAAGTAGCAGGAGCTCCTGTGACTCCCTGTGGCATTCTGGTAAACTGGAAAAACCCCAAAGGGCAGATGAAAGCTGTCTTTTCCTGATCCTCCTTCTTCATGGGTACCTGATAATATCCAGACCTCAAGTCAAGCACACTGAACCACTGGCTGCCAGATAGGGCGTTCAGAAGATCCTCTATCCGGGGCAAAGTGTACTGATCTGGCACAGTCCTCTTGTTCAAAGTACGGTAGTCCACACATAGCCGAACTGAACCATTCTTTTTTCTCACTACCACAATAGGTGAGGCATAGGGGCTCCGAGACTCTGTGATGATGCCTGCTCCTTCCATCTGCTGGAGTATGTCCCGGACATCTTCCACATCTCGAGGGGGTATTCTTCTTGACCTTTCTCTGAAAGGAGTAGAATCAGCAAGTCTTATAGTATGGGTGGCACTCTTAGAACACCCCACGTCCATCTCTGCTCTGGAAAACACTCCCTCTCGGGTGACCAGTTTTGAACGAAGGCTGTCTTTCCACTCCTGTGGTAGAGGAGAATCTTCTAGATCAAAATCTAAAGGTGCTTTCACATGATCCTTCTGTTCTGCACTCACAGACATGATGGACGAAACTTGATCCAAAAGGTGTATCACACCAATCTTCTGATGACGATCAATCCGGATTTCCGTGGGGGTTAAATTCTGTACCATCACAGGAAAGCTCCGACACCACCTTTTCCGCCAATCTTTTACCTCAGGTATGAGAGTCCACCCTTTCTTCTGATCCTCTTCAGGCAGAGACTCAATAAGGTATTGTCCAGTTCCCCCCAACATTTCATGGTGCATTGAGGCTATGGCTCGTAAGGTTTTGGTCTCACCAGGCTTCACAAATGCAGGTTCTGTTCCTGAATAGTGGCACGACCCTGGTTTTGTTTCAAGGGCTAGTCGTCTGCACTCTTTCCCTAGGACAGGGCTGACCTCCATCAGTCGGTCTAAGGAGACATCTCCCACTTCTGTCAGATAGGCCTTGAATACATCCTGTACCATCTTTGCATTAGTGCCCAATATTATTGGGGCACACACTTCCCTGGCTGCAGGGCATATTAAAGCTTCCAGCTCCATAGGACATATTATCCCAGTGTTTAACTGGGGAATAGTTATAGTCACTTTTATGCATCCCTCCACAGGTTGAGCTTGAGAACCAACGCCCCATAGCTGAAACTTTCCTGCAGGTTCCATAGGAATGTGTTTCAAATGACGTTCATAGAAGTCTCGGTAGATAATGGTGACTTGAGAACCTGTATCTAGCAATGCTGAAGCCTGAATTCCTTCTACTTGCACGTGTATCAAAGATTTAGGCCCAATCTTGGCTCCTACAGATAACCCATATGTAGGCCGGGTCTTCCTTCGCTTGTAAGACCTGGTCATTTGAGTCTCCTCAAGCTCGGTTGCCAGCACCTCCACATCCACCTCCATGGAGTTCGCAGGGCACTCCCGCTGAAAATGCCCTGACTTTCCACATTTAAAGCAATCCCCTCGGCGGGGTGAATCCTCAGGAAACAGTTTTTTCTGAGTCTTCCTGTGTTGCCCCCCACTTCCAGGGGGAGGATCTGCTCTCTCTGGTGGTGACTTGCATAAGAACTCCAATTCAGCCACCTTCTTCCTAAGAGCTGACAGTTCTGTATCCTCTTTCTCCTTCTGTAGGGGTGGACACATCTGGTCTTCCAATCTCCTGGCTGTATTTATTAAGGTGGAATAAGGCAGGACTTTATCATCCAACTTGGCTCTCAGCAGAATCATAATTGGATTATTGATTAAGCCACCTCTCTGAATTTGCTTAGATAGCCGAGCATCCAACTCAGAGGCAGGAACTGCTCCTTTATGGAATAACTTTCCAAGCGATAGCTGTAACCGGTTGATATAGTCAGTGGCTTTTTCATGCTCCTTCTGCTTAGTGGCTAGGAACTTAACCAGCAGATCATCCAAATCTTCTGATTTCCCATAAGCATCCTGCAAAACTTGTAGATAGTCGTGCACAGTAGCTTGCCCATTTACTCCCTTGTACAGTCTTATCATGTCTGTAGCGGGAAAACGAAGACTCTCCACCAACCGCTGTTTCTTTATGGTATCGGTACAAGACCATTCCTCCAACAACTGCATAGCATTATCCTTCCAGACCTCAAAAGGCTCTTCTCCTGAAGGAACAGGCTGATTCCCAGAAAACACCTTTAGTTTGCGGTAACTATGGGTGTGGTTTGCCGTCACTATGGCTTCTGAGAGTTTCTGGAGTATGGCCGATACATCACTACCTCCTGTAGGCGGGGTGCGGACTTCAGGGTTGTCTGGTTTCAGTAATGCTGTAGATGGATGAAATTCTGCTTTAGGAGTAATCATCCCCCGTTCTCTAGGAGGATGGGCAGCTTGTTTAGGAATGGCTCCGGCCTTTCCGGAGATGGGAGTCAGGAGCTTAGAATAATTTTCTGTGACATAATCTCTCTGTTCTAATTTAAAGGGTTGTTGCAGCGAGACCCTTTCTTTCTTCTCAAGTAGAGCGTACACTAAAGAGCATCCTTCATCCGGGGCTCCATATAAATGAATGTTGGTAGGCATCTCATGGTCTCCCAAGTCCGTATGACAATATATTAACATGTAAGTTTGGCCTTCAGAATCCTGCAGGATATCCCTGACGGTCGCCATTTCTATTCCCAATCGAAGTTCTATACACAAGATGACGTGATTCATCTCACAGCAGGATGGGACTCTGCATA
Source organism: Bufo bufo (assembly GCF_905171765.1). NCBI lineage: Eukaryota > Metazoa > Chordata > Amphibia > Anura > Bufonidae > Bufo > Bufo bufo. Next base: position 246,607,908 of record NC_053389.1, on the reverse strand, counting down.
ACATCACAGCTTGCTGCAATGGTACATTTCTTTGCTGGGCCCACTCTTTTGCAAAGGAGGGAGTGGCCTGAGGATTTAATCTATTCTCACTGGTTGTACCCCAATTGATCTCAGCAGTGCCTCCATATGTAACGGGGTTTTGGTGGCGCCCCCTAGTGTCTATGGGGTCCCTAACCCTAGTTAACTCACTATGCCTGACAGGCGGATCCTGAGCCTCCGCTATCTGGGAGTTGGGGTACATGTCTGCGGCAGTGCCTCCACCCAGTGGAACATCTGGGGTAGGGATGTGAGGCTCCACTGGGAACATACTTGGTGCAAATGAGACTGACACAGCCTAACTGGAATTAACTTTATATAGTGCGTAACAAAATGAACCAACATACATAGGAAAATACAATAGCGTAACACAAATAACAGGGTAATGTGGATTCTTCCTCACCCACCCACCAGCACACCTGCGTCCCACCCCCTATCTTCGCCCTAATGGCCGTTGGTGCACATAGGAGAGTTGGGGCCCTTATAAGCTCTTGCTCCGCAGGGTCACTGAAGCAGCCTGAGCTGTGTAATGTCCGTCACTGGACCTCAGAGTCTTTATTGTGGTGAGGAGACAGGTGCCCTGTGGTGATACAGGGAGAGGTTTGACTTACCCTCACAACACCATTTACCAGGCCAGTCCGCAGCAATCTCCTTTCACTGGATTCACCAGACGTCTGGACTCAGTGCTTGTCTTTGCCAGCGGTCCCTCTCTCAGCAGGTGTGATCTTGGGTGAAGTAAGTTCTCTCCGCCAGGTTCTATCTCTGTGCTGCAGTCTCTCAATGCCAGACACATGTCCTCTCTCTGGCTGAGCAAATCGTAGCTTCTAGAAACTTTTCCAGGACCTTCCTCTTTAGAGCTGTGCAGCCAGCGTCGTTTTAGGACCTGCGATGATGTCACTAACCATGTGACTCATTTCAGCCAGCCATGTGATCAATGCTCAATGTCTTATTAACAGCATACTGAGTCCATCTACTGGGCATTTCAGATAACGCAGCCGGTGTAACTTCACAGGGTTACATATGTATATATACATATATATATTATATACATACACACAGGCCGGGCCTCACCCTAGCGTTGCCGTGACTCCGCCTCTGCGCAGTGGCGACACTAGGAATAATATATAGGAGTGGCACATAATATATCACAGTCAAAAATGGGGGGCACTAATAATTTTCACCACTTAATCATACTACTGAAAAAAGCAAAATAGGTATATATAAATAAGATTACAAAATACGAGAGTTTTTATTGTACTATCCTAATACTTAAAAGACAAGCTTTCAAGAGTTTTCCTTTCTTCCTCGGTATTGCTTCAGACCTGAGAGAAAGAGAGAAACACTCTCCAAAACTTTTCTTTAGAGTTTAAAGCAGTTTCAGCACTATAATAAAATAATTTACTTCCAAAAGAAGCTATTCAGTCGTCTGCTGTGCCGTCCTCTGCTTGCTTCCGCGGATCTTCCCCTGCTTTCAGTCTCTCCTCAGTGCGCAGGTGCACTGTTATGGGGGATCTGTGGATGACACACTGTTATGGGGGCATCTGTGGATGACACACTGTTATGGGGGCATCTGTGGATGACACACTGTTATGGGGGCATCTGTGGATGACATACATATGGGGGCATCTGTGGATGACACACTGTTATGGGGGCATCTGTCGATGACACACATATGGGGGCATCTGTGGATGACACACATATGGGGGCATCTGTGGATGACACACTGTTATGGGGGCATCTGTGGATGACACACTGTTATGGGGGCATCTGTGGATGACACACATATGGGGGCATCTGTGGATGACACACTGTTATGGGGGCATCTGTGGATGACACACATATGGGGGCATCTGTCGATGACACACATATGGGGGCATCTGTGGATGACACACTGTTATGGGGGCATCTGTGGATGACACACTGTTATGGGGGCATCTGTGGATGACACACTGTTATGGGGGCATCTGTGGATGACACACTGTTATGGGGGCATCTGTGGATGACACTCTGTTATGTCGGACCTGTGGATTACATATGACTGAGGAGGGCTATCAGGGGATATTATACAGGGGCTAATATAACTGAGGGGTATCAGGGTAAATTATACAGGGGGTAATATAACCAAGGAGTATCAGGGTACATTATACAGGGGTAATATAACTGAGGAGGGCTATCAAGGACATTATACAGGGGTGATATAAGTTATATTACCCCTGTATAATGTCCCCTGATAGCCCTCCTCAGTCATGTTACCCCAGTATAATAATGTTCCCTGATACCCCTTAGTTATATTACCCTGTATAATAATATACACTGATACCCCTTAGTCATATTACCCCGCCCTGTATAATTTAACCTGATAACCCTCAGTTATATTATATAACTGAGGGCTATCAGGGTACATTATACAGGGGTAATATAACTGAGGAGGGCTATCAGGGACATAATACAGGGGTGAGGAGTAAGATAAGTTATATTACCCCTGTATAATGTCTGATAGTAGCCTAGCCCTCCTCAGTTATATTACCCCATATGTACCCTGATACCCCTAGTTATATTACCCCCTGTATAATATACCCTGATACCCGTCAGATATATTATATAACTGAGGGGTATCAGGGTAATACAGGGGACAACAGAGGAGGAGTAGCACTGTGGGACAGGGGGTTACAAAGGTACATACTTCTTTTTTTATATGCCCTCAGCCCTCACCCCCACCCCCACCTCACCTCACCAACTTGCAGGCGCGCTAGGTACACACAGATGCAGCGTGACGTCACGTCAACTCACCCTGCGCCGCACAGCACGCACCGTATGGCTCCCTCTCTGTCTCCGCTGGGTCCAGGACTCCACCCCCTATGTGAATACTAGCCACCGCCCGCCCACAGCCAGGTATTGTAAATTAAATCACAGTGCGGCGGGCGGCGGCAGCCAGCATAACAGACAGGGGAATCAGCGGGGGGCAGTGAGCACGGAGGTGACTATTAGGGTGTGCCCAGGCACACCCGTCACACCCCGTGCGCACGCCTATGCTTCTATTCTAAAGTTGGGAGGTATGCTAAAGCACTGATGAAATGACACCTAAGGTGCTGTTGTCACTATGGTATCACAAGTAGGCAGAGATGTCATGTGACCGCTCCCCTGGAGACGCTTTGCTGTGATGCATGCTGGGATTTTTACTTTCACTTTGCAGCTGCTCCGCCCACACAGCCTCTCATTAATGGGAGCATGCTATGCCGAATGCAGTAGAAAAATGATATATATACAGTATATCTGTCATGATACAAATTCCTCTTGGCTTTAGTTATTGTCTGGGGCACTTTATTGTTTTTTATACTTATGGTGGCCAACCCCTTTAATTGAGCTCAAGTCTGGGAAATTCTGGGGACCAGGGTAGTACTTGGAAGTCTCTTCCAAGCAATGTGAGACATTTCTAGCTGTGTGACATGTCACATTGCCTTGCTGGAAGATCCCATCTGCCCAAGGGAAGACAATCAGCTTGTATGGGTGTACGTGATCTGCAAGGATAAATTCTTACCCACATGCATGGCCAACTCTGCCACCACCAGCTTGTGTTATTCCAGTTATGGCTGCAGCGTGTTTGTTCTTTGAGGTTTCTCGTCTGACACACCAATGTCCATCCAGTCAAAAGGCAGAAAACTTGACTCATTGGAGAAGGCAACCCTTTGCCAATCAGCGGAGGTCCAATTTCTATATTGGCACGAAAACTGAAGCCTTTTATGCAGCTTTGTTATCAGAAAGGCAGTGACCATTCATCTGCTTTAGGGCTCAATCAGACACCCGTATAAATGGGTCCGCATCCGTTCATTTTAATGGGTCTGCAAAAGATGCGGTCAGCACACCGTGTGCTGTCCGCATCCGTAGTTCCATTGCGTGGCCCTGCAAAAAAGAAAGAGCTTGTCCTATTCTTGTCTGCAATCTCGGAAAAGAATGGGTAGTTCTATCACAGTGCAGGCCGTGTGCAGTGCGCAAAATGCGGAAAGCACACAGACGGTATCCAAGTTTTTCAGATCCGCAAAACACTATGGTAGTGTGAATGCGCCCTTAGAGCCCCATACACAGTAGGGTTCATTTTGGCGATGAGCTGCTCCTTTGTAGTGTGTCGGTCCGCCCGCGCCCTCCTTCGTAGCCAACGTTGCCCTCTCACATCAATGGTACGTGATGCTCTGCAGTTTCCATGTACCATTTGTCCACTTACGATACACTTTCAACACAGCAGCATACAAACAGTTAACAAAACTGTGCAGTTTCAGAAATACAGCCACCTTTGGCCTAAAAGCCAATAATCATCCCTTTTTTATGAGCTACGCGCTGCCAGCGTCAAAAATAGGAAGCAGCCATAATAATGTGACTGGATTTTGAACAAACTGCATAAAAGAATCTGCAACAACAGCTTCAACACAGATGCCTTTAGGGCGTTCATTTGCTTATTACATCTCAGATCTGTAGATACACTGATCAACTTTCTTTTGTTACAGCATCTTATAAATGCCATAATTAGTGTTGAGCGAACTTGTGTCTTCAAGTTTGGCATACAAGGTTCTAAGAATTCCGTTATGGATTCCGCTATCACACAACATAACTTATGGTCAATGGTAGCGGAATCCATAACAGAATTCTTACATAACCCGAACCTTGTACGCCGAACTTGAAAACAGAAGTTCGCTCATCCGTAGCCATAATAATAAAGGGCCTGCCTAGTGTCCGGAACATTTTAGAGGCTTCTGTTGAAAAGTACAATGCCAGTCATTAAAGGGTTAATACTTGAGCACACTGCGGGTGACTTCATAGTGAAAGTGAATGAGGCATTAAACACCTATAGTTACTATGGCAACTGTGCTGATGTCAGATACATAAGTCTATGACATAAAGAACCCATGGAAGAAGATTCCATATCAGAAGGGCCCACGGCCATATGCAGCACCATGCTTGATGTGTCTGGAGACAAGGAGCTTCATCATCTGTAAGAGAGAAAGGGGAAAACTACCTAGCCAGCCACATCAGCCCTATCCACCTAGCCAGCCACATCAGTCCTATCTGCCTAGCGAGCCAGATCAGCCCTATCAGCCTAGCGAGCCAGCCCAGCCCTATCCACTTAGCCAGCCAGATCAGTCCTATCCACCTAGCCAGCCAGATCAGCCCTATCCACCTAGCCAGCCAGATCAGCCCTATCTGCCTAGCCAGCCACATCAGCCCTATCTGCCTAGCAAGCCACATCAGCCCTATCCGCCTAGCCAGCCAGATCAGCCCTATCTGCCTAGCCAGCCACATCAGCCCTATCCACCTAGCCAGCCAGATCAGCCCCATCCACCTAGCCAGCCAGATCAGTCCTATTTTCCTAGACAACCAGATAAGCCCTATCCGCCTAGCCAGCCAGATCAGCCCTATCCACCTAGCCAGCCTGATCAGCCCTATCCGTCTAGCGAGCAGATCAGCCCTATCCGCCTAGCCAGCCAGATCAGCCCTATTTGCCTAGCCAGCCACATCAGCCCTATCTGCCTAGCGAGCCAGCCCAGCCCTATCCACCTATCCAGCCAGATCAGTCCTATCCGCCTAGCCAGCCAGATCAGCCCTATCCGCCTAGCGAGACAGATCAGCCCTATCCGCCTAGCCAGCCACATCAGCCCTATCCACCTAGCCAGTCAGATCAGCCCCATCCACCTAGCCAGCCAGATCAGTCCTATTCGCCTAGACAACCAGATCAGCCCTATCCGCCTAGCCAGCCACATCAGCCCTATCCACCTAGCCAGTCAGATCAGCCCCATCCACCTAGCCAGCCAGATCAGTCCTATTTGCCTAGACAACCAGATCAGCCCTATCCGCCTAGCCAGCCTGATCAGCCCTATCTGTCTAGCGAACCAGATCAGCGCTAGCCACCTAGCCAGCAAGATCGGCCCTATCTGCCTAGCGAACCAGATCATCCCTATCAGCTCTATCTGCCTAGCAAGCCAAATCAGCACTATTTGCCTAGCGATTAATGGGGTGACAGATGCTGCAGCCAGATTGTCCTCACATCCAATGCTAGCTGCTACACCTTTATTTGTAAGCCCTTTAGTGGTCAAATATCTCCATAAGAGGCTCCCACAGGGGGCCTGCTTTGGCCTTACCTTCTTTAACACTGTGTAACTGCTTACTAATCTGTTCACTGTTTAAAGGGTTTCTGTCACCCCACAAAACTCTTTTTTTTTTTTTTGGTTACTTATATTCCTTATAGCGCGATATAGGAGAATATAATAGTCTTACTTACTTTCATGCGGCCGATTCTTTAGAAAACGAAGTTTTATAATATGCAAATCAGGGCTCTACCAGCAAGTAGGGCGTCTACTTGCTGGTAGCCGCAGCAGAAATCCGCCCCCTCCTCTTGTTGATTGACAGGGCCAGCCGTGATCTCCTCCTCCGGCCGGCCCTGTCAGTATTTCAAAAATCGCACGCCTCTGGTCATTCGGCGCAGGCGCTCTGAGATGAGGAGGTTTGTCTCCTCAGCACTCCCTCAGTGCGCCTGCGCCGATGACGTCTTCTCTTTCGGTGATGTCATCAGCGCAGGCGCACTGAGGGAGTTCTGAGGAGACGAGCCTCCTCATCTCAGAGCGCCTGCGCCGAATGACCAGAGGCGCGCGATTTTTGAAATACTGACAGGGCCGGCCGGAGGAGGAGATCACGGCTGGCCCTGTCAATCAACAAGAGGAGGGGGCGGATTTCTGCTGCGGCTACCAGCAAGTAGACGCCCTACTTGCTGGTAGAGCCCTGATTTGCATATTATAAAACTTCGTTTTCTAAAGAATCGGCAGCATGAAAGTAAGTAAGACTATTATATTCTCCTATATCGCGCTATAAGGAATATAACTATCCAAAAAAAAAAAAAATGAGTTTTGTGGGGTGACAGAAACCCTTTAACCTTTATGACTATGTAATGTCATCATATCTATAGTGGATTTATATTTTGTGGCATTGTAAATGTACAAATTCTGATAAAATATGCTGTTTTATGTTGGCATTACCTTTCTAAGCCCAAGGGAAGGGCAGCGCTCCAGCCACGGTTCCCTAGAGGTTTCCTCCACAGGGGGTTTTCCTCTCCTGAATGCTGGGGGAGTCTCTTCGTGAGTGGGGGGTGTGCCATTTTCATAGTGATTGGTCTGATAATAAATTTGAGGCACTGAAAGAATATACCGTAATTTAATTTTAAATAAATTTTCTCCATTTAAAACCCAATTTAAGTGTGTTGTGCATTTCTTTCATAATCTCTGGTTCGGGTGGTCTTGCTTGGGAGTGATGATCCATTACATATTACCTAGCGATAAAACCAGATATCCACTGGGTGCGGTTTTAATGAGGGTCTATTACATATTACATAGCGATAAAGCCATATATCCAGTGGGTGCATGTTTAATACTGTGCTGGTAAATAGGATGGAGCAGAGATGATAGGATTTACTGCACAGTCAGTACTAATGTGCTCACATCCTTGAATTAAGATAATGGCGGTGGTTTATCAGTAGTGTTATAAGGTGCATTCATTTATTAAAATGTTAAAACTGCCAATTTCACCAAAATTATCAAAAAGGCATGTGTTGTCATAAACCTGGTGCAAATCGTTAGGCAGCTCCACCAGCTTAAAGGGGTTGGCCACTTTTTGGCTACTTGTGACCAATGTGTATGTAAGATGACTATATGGCACTTAGTAATATAGGGGCACATTTATTAAGATCACAGTTTTAGACACCGGTCTTAATAAAGGCCCTGTGCTGGCGGCCAGTTCTAAATGTAAGAAGCCTACCAGGCCGTCCTCTTCCACGCCCACGCCATGCCGACAATTTTAGATAGTGGAGCAACAGTTACACCTAATTTAGGTGTACCGTATATACCGGTGTATAAGACGACTTTTGAGCCCTAGAAAATATTTTCTAGAGTGGGGGGTCGTCTTATACGCCGGGTATGGCGGGCGCTGCAGTGCCGGGACGCCCGAATTATCAACAGAGAGAGCCCGGGCTATTGCCTTGTATCCCCAGCAGCTGAGAGCTGCGATGTAACCCACGGCATATGCCCCCCCTGTGCTGTACCTTGTATACCGTTCCCTGCTCTGTACCTTGTATGCCTCCCCCCTGCTCTGTACCTTGTATGCTCCTTGTACCGCCATCCTCCTGGCCGCTTGCATCTCGCTCCTACGCATGTGCGAGATTTCATGCGGCGAGCGTGGATACACAGGATCCTCACGGCCGCTCACATCTCGCTCCTACGCATGTGCGAGATTTCATGCGGCGAGCGTGGATACACGGGATCCTCACGGCCGCTCACATCTCGCTCCTACGCATGTGCGAGATTTCATGCGGCGAGCGTGGATACACGGGATCCTCACGGCCGCTCGAATCTCGCTCCTGCGCATGTGCGAGATCTCCGTGCGGCGTATCTAAGGGCGGCGCATAAGTGCATATGTGAATGTGAATATGAAGAATAACATAACAAAAACATGTTCAGGGTATAGGTGGCACATGTTTAGGGTCTGGGAGGCATGGAGGGAGGACAAGGAAGGTGGTGGGATGCAGGGATGGTGGTGATACCATGGGATGGCGGTGGTACCTAGGGATGGTGGTGGGATGCAGGGATGGCATGCAAACAGCATGTCATACTTATTTGAATTAAAATTACCATATTGAAATCAGATCTAATGCTTTTTACATTTTTCTTTGGTGTGTGTTGAAAAAGGGGTAGTCTTATACCGCGAGTATATCCCAAACTCTATATTTTCAGTGTAAAAGTTGGGGGTCGTCTTATACGCCGGCATATACGGTATTTCAGTATAGTCTTTGTTGATATTCTGTGTTGTTTGCCACATTTTTAGGCAAATCATCGGAGCTGTCCACATAGAGGGCCTGTCCATAAGATGGCTGCTGATGGAGGGTCATGTGACCAGACACATCACTTAGTCTCCTACATTCAAACACACTGCACCTGCACTAAACTCTCAACAGTGCAGATGGCAGGTAGAGTGGAATTACAGATGGCAGGTGGAGTTTATGGAGGAGACATCACATGGAGATGATTTGCCTTGTCACATGACCCTCCTTCAGCAGCTATTTTATGGACAAGACCTCTGTATGGACAGCAAAAAGGACTTGGTAAAAAAGCTGGCATACCTTATGAAATAAAGAAAATGGCAAGGCTATATTAGTAAGTGCTATATAATCATCTTACAAACACATTGCTGAACAGTAACCAAAAAGGGGCCAAACCCTTTAAGTACCAACCAATGGTTTTCCTGCTGCCTAAATCTTGACTCTTGAAGGCCATGCAAGAGTGGCGGCGGAGTGTAGCTGCAGTGCAGGCCAGGCATGCTAGGCAGAAGGCTTCAATTCTAATATAAGAAAAGGAGACATGGCATCCATGGCAATAAACAGGGAGTAGGAGGGAGTCAGCTATATTCAAGTCTAAAAGCTACATAGTGAGTCCTATATTATCATCTTCAGATAATCCTTTTGGTAGCCATGTGGTGTTCCCATTGTGATCAAATGAACACACATACAAACATACATGTACATTTACCTTACTGGGGAGGACGAGGTTTAGAACAACTTCAGAGGACTCCATGTGATGTTGTATGGACCTGGGGGCTAGTAGAAGAGGATGGAAGGAAAGAGGAGAGAAGGGAGGACAAAGACACCTGAGCTCATCCTCCAAGGTCCGAGCAACTGAATTCTCCTGACAGCTGTTGTACTTTAAACAGGGGGGGCTTTGTGGAAGTTTGGGGGTTGTCTATAGGAGTTCTGTGCTGCAGCCTCCTTGGGTTCAACTCCTAATAGTGGAAGGTGAAGGTGTGGAATGCTGGAGGAACAGAACCTGTAGCTAGGCTGGAGTCTGGCGCCCATTCAGTGCACTGGGGTAATGCGCCCTGTACAATTGCACAGGTTGCATACGTCAAGCAGGGAGCTTCCACTGTCAATACATTTGCAATTTAATCCTTCGAAATACAGAAACGAAATGTTCTCCAAAGAACAACCAGTAATGCAGGTTTATGTATGTGCATTCATTACACATACTAATTGTTTTATAGATGACGGGAGTTATATATGTATTCAGACATAAGAACAAGGACTGCATAATGAGTGTAAGGATCAGCAACAAAGAACCATGGAGAGCATTATAATCTGCAACTGCGCATCTTCCTTGGCTGATTGTAGCCCATTCATTACCTGTATACTATGTAGGAGGGCCAAAAGAGGGTGGTCAAGTGGGATGTTCCCCTTTATAGAAATGGTCAGAGACCAAGAGTCCGATAGATGATTTTACTTTTCTTTTTCAATGAACCATGCTTGTTGCACAGTGTGCGTAGAAGATGCTGTCGACTCTAAGTGGCGTAATGTACTTGAATGTCACAGAACACAACCATTGTTTAACACATACACAATACTCTCTATAGTAAGACAGTCTAAACATACACCGCACCAGATTTACCACAGAGGCTGATGCTGGGCGATACATCTGGTGCACCTATAGACCATCTACTCTCACTTTACACCACCTATATGTTGACTTTGTTTACAAAATGTTGGCGCATGATTTGGTGCACAGGTCAAATTTAAGCTACATCCCTTCCATAAGGCATACCCCCTTGTTCTCCAAGACACAAAAGTGTCTTAAAGTGTCTAAGACCCTTCATAAATGCAGTACAAAGCATGTACTACACTTTATTTTTTAAGGTGGGGGGGGGGGGGGAACTGGAACATTAACAGTAGTAAATCTTCCTCAATGATGATACTCTGACAGGTCACTATCAGCTTTGTTGGGGCCTCATATCTTCGCACAGACCCCCAGAGCACTGTTTACTCCACACAGCTGCACCAAAGCAATATACCCATACCACAGGCAGTAAGGTCTTTTACCATAGATGAGTGTTACCTTGCTGACAGTGCCATCACTCTTCTTATGGTCCTAAACAATCTATATAATGCTGTACTTTATTCTTTCTCTGAGGATGGTAACTGGTGGGGGGTTTAGTAACTAATGAACACCAAACATTAGGAGATGGAAAAGAGAACGCACAAAGTGCACTGGAGTATAACAATGGCTGGGTGCGTCCGGTATACTTCTCTATTTTGCCAATATAAGACATAATAATCTTGAGCCTGGAGGTGGATGTCCAAGTGGAGGAGGAGGCAGACGTGGCGGTGCAGGCTGAAGAGGCGGACATGGCAGTGCAGACGGCGGAGTCGGACGTGGCAGTAAAGGCGGATGCAGCATTTGAGGTGGAAGAGGCGGAGGAGGTCACCACTTTTATTTTTCTTATTTTCGTATTTTTTAGTTTTTTGGTTTATAAAGGCCCCAAAACATATATCAATTGCTGGGTGTGGCCAGTATACCTCTCTACTCTGGCCAAGGTACAGACAAGTCCTGTGGGATCCATGCCTGGTTCATTTTAATGAACATGAGCTTGTCCACGTTGGCTGTGGACAGGCAAATGCGCCTGTCTGTGATCACCCCCCTGCCATGCTAAACATACGTTTGGACAATACACTTGCCGCAGGGCAGGCCACCACCTCAAAGGTGTAAAGGGCAAGCTGAGCCCATGTGCCCAATTTGGAGACTCAGAAGTTAAATGGGGCAGACCCATCAGTCAGTACATTCAGACGTGTGGACACCATGCTGCTGAAAAGCTGCCTCCTGCTAAGATGGTCCGTATTAGATGGTGGTGCTGTATATTGTGGCGTGCAGACAAAGCTTTTCCACATTTCGGCCATTCTAACCTTCCCTTCTGAGGTGCTGACGGTGCTCCTGCTGCGTTGGCGACTTCCTCCTCCTCATCCGTCTCCTCCTCGTGCTTTCAATGAGCCCCTGCTGTCAGGTGGGAACGCCATCAGTAGTGCCTCTACCAGCGTACGCTTGTACTCACGCATCTTCTGTTCACGCTCCAGTGACGGAAGTAAGGATGGCACATTGTCCTTGTAGCGGGGATCCAGTAGGGTGGCCACTGAGTAATCAGCACCGGTTAGAATGTGGGCAACTCATTGCTCAGGAAGTGCAGCATGTAGTCGCTCATGTGTGCCAGGCTGCCCAGAGGGAATGACAAGCCGTCCTTGGTGGGAGGTATATCATCTGTGTCCTCTGTATCCCCGGAGCCCTGCTCCGGTGAAGCCCGTGAGCTGATTTGGGTGCCAACCTGCTGTGAACGGGGATCCTCATCATCATTCTCCTCATCCTCCAAAAATGTGCCCTGGCTGGACAGTTGGGTTCCTGGCCGCTGTTGGTAAAGGAACTCACCATCTGAGTCACCTGTGGACGACTGGTCTGATAACCGTGGGAATGATCACTATTCCTCCTCCTCTTCCTCCCTTGCCACATCCTCATCGATCAGCGCCTGAAGCGTTTTTTCAAGGAGACATAGAAGTGAGATAGTAAGGCTGATGACAGCGTCATCACCGCTGGCTATGTTAGTTGAGTACTTGATTTAGCACAACATGGCACGCACGTCCCGCATGGAGGCACACTTGGTGGTGAAATTGTGCTGTTCCACAGAGAGACTCAACCGTGCAATTGTACTTGCTTTGTATTGGAATTGATGGATGATTTTTAAAATTGTCTGCATTATTTCTAATAAACTATTAAGAGACTTTATTCAGATTTTTTTATTTTATGTATTAAAAACCCACCCATACAACTTAAAAAAATAAAATAATTTTATTTTATTTTTTTCTATGAAAAATTATCCAGCCGATCACTTTTGGTCTGATCATAATGAAGCAACGGCCTTATCATCTGGGGTGTGGCAACATTGCCAACACACTCATAGAGGTGATGATCGCTTCATTGTGATATGCAAGCCCCTTCACCACAACAAGGTAACGATCACGAAGGGGAATTGACACTTGTATGTGCATTTTCTTTTTGTTTTGTTTTTGCAGCCACAGTGCAGCACCAGAGGCCAGAAAAATTAGGCATATACACATGCCTGAAAAATAATGTTATTGTTGCAGACGCTGTAGTAGCAGCAGCCGGAAAAATTGATGTTTTCAAGGCAGAAAGGTGACTAAAACATTGCTGCTTGAACCCTAGTTGGTGGCGGAGAATTCACGAAAGTCATCCAGTATGCAGACATTAAATACAGCAGCGTGGGGACCATTTTGAGGCCAAGGCTTGTCATCAGGCCTTTTGTTAGTCAAACGTATCCCCCACTCTCAGTCCCTTCGGGATCCATGCCTCATTCATCTTAATGAAGGTGAGGTAATCAACACTTTTTTGACCGAGGCGACTTCTTTTGTCAGTGACAATGCCTCCTGCTGCACTGAAGGTCCTTTCTGACAGGACACTTGAAGCGGGGCAGGCCAGAAGTTCTATCGCAAACTGGGATAGCTCAGGCCACAGGTCAAGCCTGCACACCCAGTAGTCAAGGGGTTCATCGCTCCTCAGAGTGTCTATCTGCAGTTAAGGCGAGGTAGTCTGCTACCTGTCAGTCGAGTCGTTCTCTAAGGCTGGATCCCGAAGGGCTGTGACGATGTGTAGGACTGAAAAAGCTCTGCATGTCCTCCATCAACAACACATCTGTAAAGCGTCCTGTCCTTGCCGCCGTGGTCGTGGTAGGAGGAGGATTACTTTCACCTCTTCCCCTGTTAGATTCCCGTTGTGCTGTGACATCCCCCTTATAAGCTGTGTATAGCATATTTTTTTGTTTTGTTTTGAACTGCTGCATCCTTTCTGACTTTCGGTAAGTTGGTAACATTTCCGCCACTTTCTGCTTATACCGGGGGTCTAGTACCGTAACCACCCAGTACAGGTCGTTCTCCTTCATCCTTTTTATACGAGGGTCCCTCAACAGACATGACAGCATGAAAGACCCCATTTGCACAAGGTTGGATGCCGAGCTACTCATTTCCCGTTCCTCGTCCTCACTGATGTCATTGACGGTCTGTTCTTCGACCCAGCCACGTACAACACCACGGGTCCCAGATAGGTGACAACAACGAGCACCCTGACCATGTCTGCTGTGGTTGGTCTTCCTCCTCCTCAAAGCCACATTCCTCCTTTGACTCCTCTTCCTCATACTCCTCTTGCAGCGTTGCCGCAGGTCCGTCAAGCGATGATGACAAGGCTGTTTCTGGTGGTGATGGTGACCACAACTCTTCTCTTCACGCTCATCTACAGCCTGATCCAGCACTCTTCGCAGGGCACGCTCCAGGAAGAAAACAAATGGGATGAGGTCGCTGATGGTGCCTTCGGTGCGACTGACTAGGTTTGTCACCTCCTCAAAAGGACGCATGAGCCTACAGGCATTGCGCATGAGCGTCCAGTAACGTGGCAAAAAAATTCCCAGCTCTGCAGAGGCTGTCCTAGCACCCCGGTCATACAAATACTCGTTGACGGCTTTTTCTTGTTGGAGCAGGCGGTCGAACATTAGGAGTGTTGAATTCCAACGTGTCGGGCTGTCACAAATCAAGCGCCTCACTGGCATGTTGTTTCGGCGCTGAATGTCTGAAAAGTGCGCCATGGCCGTGTAGGAACGCCTGAAATGGCCACACACCTTCCTGGCCTGCTTGAGGACGTCCTGTAAGCCTGGGTACTTAGACACAAAGCGTTGTACGATATGATTCAACACATGTGCCATGCACGGCACATGTGACAACTTGCCCAAATTCAATGCCGCCAACAAATTGCTTCCATTGTCACACACCACTTTGCCGATCTCCAGTTGGTGCGGGGTCAGCCACTGATCCACCTGTACGTTCAGGGCGGACAGGAGTGCTGGTCCGGTGTGGCTCTCTGCTTTCAGGCAAGTCAACCCCAAGACAGCGTGACACTGTCGTATCCAGGATGTGAAATAGCCCCTGGGGAGCTGGGGGGATTCAGTTGATGTGCAGCCAGACACCGCAGCAGAAGAGGACTCAGCCGAGGAGGTTATGGAAGAGGATGGAGTAGGAGGATTAGAGGAGGTGGCAGTAGGCCTGCCTGCAAGTCGTGGCGGTGTCACCAACTCCGCTGCAGAGACACGCATTCCATGCTTGTCAGCCGTCAGCAGGTTGACCCAATGCGCAGTGTAGGTGATATACCTGCCCTGACCGTGCTTTGCAGACCAGGTATCAGTGGTCAGATGGACCCTTGCCCCAACACTGTATGCCAGAGATGCCATGACTTCCTTTTCAATCACTGAGTAGAGGTTTGGGATTGCCTTTTTTGAAAACAAAATTCATCCGGGTACCTTCCACTGTGGTATCCCAATAGCGACAAATTTTTTGAAGGCCTCAGACTCCACCAGCTGGTATGGTAAAAGCTGGCGGGCTAAGAGTTCCGTCAAGCCAGCTGTCAGACGCAGGGCAAGGGGGTGACTCTGTGACATTGGCTTCCTACGCTCAAAAATTTCCTTTACAGACACCTGACTGTGGGCAGATGAGATGGAACTGCTAAAGGTGAGAGGCGGAGTGGCGGGTGGTTGAGAGGGGGAAAGGAGGACAGCAGTGGTTGACGTGGCTGAAGATGCTGGACCAGGAGGAGGATGGTGGCTTTGAGCTTGTGTGCTGCTTCTACTCGTCATCATGTGTTGATCCCATAGGCATTTGTGATGTGCGATCATGTGCCTTCGCAAAGCAGTTGTACCTAGGTGGGTGTTGGATTTCCCACGACTCAGTTTCTTTTGGCACAGGTTGCAAATGGCATCGCTGTTATCAGAGGCAGACACACAAAAAAAATGCCACACTGCTGAGCTTTGCAATGACGGCACTCTGGTGGTGGCAACAGCATGTTTGATTGGCGTGCTGTCTGGCTGACCCCGGGTGCCGATACATGCTGTCTGACTGTGCCACTAGCTCCTTGCCACGACCTCCCCCTGCTTCCAACTCGTCTCCTCCTTCTCTCTGTCTCCCCTTCTGAACTTTCCCCCTCTTCTTCTTCTCTTCGAGCAGGCACCCACGTGGCAATCACGGACACATCGTCATCATCAACCACTTCACTTATATCTGACACCTCAGCAAAGGAAGCAGCAGCGGGTACAACATTATCATCATCATCACACTGTACGTCCATGTGTGTAATGCTGCCTGACTGAGACATATCCCTGTTATCTCCATCCTCTGGCAATAATGGTTGCGCATCACTAATTTCATCCAACTGATGTGTAAATAACTCCTCTGAGGGATCAAGTGAAGCGGCTGTGGTGGCTGTGGTGGTAGTGGTGGTGGTGGCGGCGGGCGGGAGAGTGGTAACTTGAGAGCAGGTGACCAAAGCTGAGCTGGAGGAGGATGGTGCGTCAAGGTTCTTAGCGGAAGCTGTTGAAGATTGGGTGTCCTGTGTAAGCCAGTCAACTATTTTCTTCGAATTTTTTGGGTTCAGGGTACGTGGCCTCTGAACACTGGGCATTATTCCAGGGCCAGTGGAAATCACAGCACCATGAACACGACGGCCCCTGCGGCGTGGCCTGCCTCTGCCTGTCATTTTTTATTAGATAAGTGTTACTATGCGTGCAAGGTACTGTGCCACCCTATATAAGTGGTGGGCAGTGGGCACAGTACAGTCTGTGTGGGCCTGACACACACTGGCTTGCAACTGGGATTAGATCAGAGAAAAATATTAAATATAATTTTTTTTTATCTGCGAGGTATTTGTGAGTGAGTGACACCCTGTAACAGTATAAGTGGAGGCCTAGCCACTAGCCAGTGGCCACAATACAGTCTGTGTGGGCCTCTCACACATGGGCAGGCAACTGCAATATATATATATATATATATATATAAAAATAAAAAAAAAGCAGACTGATGTACCAGCCCTGAAAAGGGCTTTTTGGGGTGCTGTCAGGACGCTGTACTTACAGCAGATGAGTCTGTGGACACAGAACAATGCCCTAGCTAACGATTTCCCTATTGAATCAGCAGCAGCACTGTCCCTCCTCTCACTGAGAATGCAGATTCCGAATGAATCTAAAATGGATGATGTCCAGGAGGTGGGAGGGTCTGATAGGGAGGGTCTGCTGCTGATTGGCTGGAATGTGTCTGCTGACTGTGAGGTACAAGGTCAAAGTTTACTCAATGATGATGTATAGGGGGCGGACTGAACATCGCATATGTTCACCCGCCGCGGCGAACGCGAACAAGCTATGTTTGCCGGGAACTATTCGGGCCATCTCTAGCTGTGACCAGTAAGACGCAAATCAGCACTGATATCTAGGCCATGTGTGAGGCCTATATTTAATCCAAATTGCAGTTACAGTCAGTTTCTGTATTATACATACTCTGCTTGCTGTGACCAGTGAGACGCAAATCAGCACTGATATCTAGGCCGTGTGTGACGCCTACATTAAATCCAAATTGCAGTTACAGTCAGTATCTGTATTATACAAGCTCTGCTTGCTGTGACCAGTGAGACGCAAATCAGCACTGATATCTAGGCCGTGTGTGTCGCCTATATTTAATCCAAATTGCAGTTAGTCAGTTTCTGTATTATACAAACTCTGCTTGCTGTGACCAGTAAGAAGCAAATCAGCACTGATATCTAGGCCGTGTGTGACGCCTATATTTAATCCAAATTGCAGTTACAGTCAGTTTCTGTATTATACAAACTCTGCTTGCTGTGACCGGTGAGACGCAAATCAGCACTGATATCTAGGGCGTGTGTGACGCCTATATTAAATCCAAATTGCAGTTACAGTCAGTTTCTGTATTATACAAACTCTGCTTGCTGTGACCAGTGAGAAGCAAATCAGCACTGATATCTAGGCCGTGTGTCGCCTATATTTAATCCAAATTGCAGTTACAGTCAGTTTCTGTATTATACAAGCTCTGCTTGCTGTGACCAGTGAGAAGCAAATCAGCACTGATATCTAGGCGGTGTGTGACGCCTATATTAAATCCAAATTGCAGTTACAGTCAGTTTCTGTATTATACAAACTCTGCTTGCTGTGACCAGTGAGACGCAAATCAGCACTGATATCTAGGCCGTGTGTGACGCCTATATTAAATCCAAATTGCAGTTACAGTCAGTTTCTGTATTATACAAGCTCTGCTTGCTGTGACCAGTGAGAAGCAAATCAGCACTGATATCTAGGGCGTGTGTGACGCCTATATTAAATCCAAATTGCAGTTACAGTCAGTATCTGTATTATACAAGCTCTGCTTGCTGTGACCAGTGAGACGCAAATCAGCACTGATATCTAGGCCGTGTGTGACGCCTATATTAAATCCAAATTGCAGTTACAGTCAGTATCTGTATTATTCAAGCTCTGCTTGCTGTGACCAGTGAGACGCAAATCAGCACTGATATCTAGGCCGTGTGTGACGCCTATATTAAATCCAAATTGCAGTTACAGTCAGTTTCTGTATTATACAAGCTCTGCTTGCTGTGACCAGTGAGAAGCAAATCAGCACTGATATCTAGGGCGTGTGTGACGCCTATATTAAATCCAAATTGCAGTTACAGTCAGTATCTGTATTATACAAGCTCTGCTTGCTGTGACCAGTGAGACGCAAATCAGCACTGATATCTAGGCCGTGTGTGACGCCTATATTTAATCCAAATTGCAGTTACAGTCAGTTTCTGTATTATACAAGCTCTGCTTGCTGTGACCAGTGAGACGCAAATCAGCACTGATATCTAGGCCGTGTGTGACGCCTATATTAAATCCAAATTGCAGTTACAGTCAGTTTCTGTATTATACAAGCTCTGCTTGCTGTGACCAGTGAGAAGCAAATCAGCACTGATATCTAGGGCGTGTGTGACGCCTATATTAAATCCAAATTGCAGTTACAGTCAGTATCTGTATTATACAAGCTCTGCTTGCTGTGACCAGTGAGACGCAAATCAGCACTGATATCTAGGCCGTGTGTGACACCTATATTAAATCCAAATTGCAGTTACAGTCAGTATCTGTATTATACAAGCTCTGCTTGCTGTGACCAGTGAGACGCAAATCAGCACTGATATCTAAGCTGTGTGTGACGCCTATATTTAATCCAAATTGCAGTTACAGTCAGTTTCTGTATTATACAAACTCTGCTTGCTGTGACCAGTGAGAAGCAAATCAGCACTGATATCTAGGCCGTGTGTGACGCCTATATTTAATCCAAATTGCAGTTACAGTCAGTTTCTGTATTATACAAACTCTGCTTGCTGTGACCAGTGAGAAGCAAATCAGCACTGATATCTAGGCCGTGTGTGACGCCTATATTTAATCCAAATTGCAGTTACAGTCAGTTTCTGTATTAGACAAACTCTGCTTGCTGTGACCAGTGAGAAGCAAATCAGCACTGATATCTAGGCCGTGTGTGACGCCTATATTTAATCCAAATTGCAGTTACAGTCAGTTTCTGTATTAGACAAACTCTGCTTGCTGTGACCAGTGAGAAGCAAATCAGCACTGATATCTAGGCCGTGTGTGACGCCTATATTTAATCCAAATAGTAGTTACAGTCAGTTTCTGTATTATACAAACTCTGCTTGCTGTGACCATTGAGACGCAAATCAGCACTGATATCTAGGCCGTGTGTCGCCTATATTTAATCCAAATTGCAGTTACAGTCAGTTTCTGTATTATACAAACTCTGCTTGCTGTGACCAGTGAGAAGCAAATCAGCACTGATATCTAGGTCGTGTGTGACGCCTATATTTAATCCAAATTGCAGTTACAGTCAGTTTCTGTATTATACAAACTCTGCTTGCTGTGACCAGTGAGAAGCAAATCAGCACTGATATCTAGGCCGTGTGTGACGCCTATATTTAATCCAAATTGCAGTTAGTCAGTTTCTGTATTATTCAAACTCTGCTTGCTGTGACCAGTGAGAAGCAAATCAGCACTGATATCTAGGCTGTGTGTAAGGCCTATATTTAATCCAAATTGCAGTTACAGTCAGTTTCTGTATTATACAAACTCTGCTTGCTGTGACCAGTGAGAAGCAAATCAGCACTGATATCTAGGCCGTGTGTGACGCCTATATTTAATCCAAATAGCAGTTAGTCAGTTTCTGTATTGCTCAAACTCTGCTTGCTGTGACCAGTGAGAAGCAAATAGCACTGATATCTAGGCCGTGTGTGAGGCCTATATTTAATCCAAATAGCAGTTACAGTCAGTTTCTGTATTATACAAACTCTGCTTGCTGTGACCAGTGAGACACAAATCAGCACTGATATCTAGGCCGTGTGTCGCCTATATTTAATCCAAATTGCAGTTACAGTCAGTTTCTGTATTATACAAACTCTGCTTGCTGTGACCAGTGAGAAGCAAATCAGCACTGATATCTAGGCCGTGTGTGACGCCTATATTTAATCCAAATTGCAGTTAGTCAGTTTCTGTATTATACAATCTCTGCTTGCTGTGACCGGTGAGACGCAAATCAGCACTGATATCTAGGCCGTGTGTGACGCCTATATTTAATCCAAATTGCAGTTATTCAGTTTCTGTATTATACAAACTGTGCTTGCTGTGACAAGTGAAAAGCAAATCAGCACTGATATCTAGGCTGTGTGTGACGCCTATATTTAATCCAAATTGCAGTTACAGTCAGTTTCTGTACTATACAAACTCTGCTTGCTGTGACCTATGAGAAGCAAATCAGTACTGATATCTAGGCCGTGTGAGACGCCTATATTTAGTCCAAATAGCAGTTACAGTCAGTTTCTGTATTATACAAACTCTGCTTGCTGTGACCAGTGAGAAGCAAATCAGCACTGATATCTAGGCCATGTGTGACGCCTATATTTAATCCAAATAGCAGTTACAGTCAGTTTCTGTATTATACAAACTCTGCTTGCTGTGATTAGTGAGAAGCAAATCTACACTTATTTCTAGACAGTGTTTGAGTAGAGTTGAGCGAACCCGAACTGTAAAGTTCAGGTTCGTACCGAACTTTAGGTTTTTCGGGACCCGAACCCGAACATTTACGTAAAAGTTTGAGTTCGGGTTCGGTGTTCGGCGCTTTCTTGGCGCTTTTTGAAAGGCTGCACAGCAGCCAATCAACAGGCGTCAGACTACTTGCCCCAAAAGGCCATCACAGCCATCCTTTCTATTGGCATGTCTGTGATTGGCCAACTGCAGCATGTGATGCAGCCTCTATTTAAGCTGGAGTCACGTAGCGCCGCCCGTCACTCTGCTCGGATTAGTGTAGGGATAGGCTGCAGCTGCTGTGAGGGAGAGATCAGGGAGAAATCTTATGAAGAACTGCTTCTTTACTCAGCGATCTACAGCAAATGTGTTTTGTGGGTGCAGTGCACAATTGTTTTAAGCCTGCCCTGAGCCAACTACTACTGAAAACAAACTTTTTTCCTTCAGTTAGTCAATATCAATAGATAATCGGCAGCCATTTTATGCAACGATAGTGCACCAGCACAGGATATCTGCATGCCTGCAAGTCCAGAAATACTGCTTTGAGACACTGGGGTTAAAAAACAACAGCTTTTTTTCATATAGTGCACATCTAGGATTAGACGTGCATAAGTGAGTGTCACATTTAGGCCAAAAAATACAGCTTTTTGGTTACTAGGGTTATAAAAACCCTCTGATATACTGCACATCTGGGATTAGACATGCATAAGTGATTGTCACATTTAGGCCAGAAATTCAGCTTTTTGCTTACTGGGGTGAAAATAAAAACATCTGTTTCATATAGTGCACATCTAGGATTAGACGTGCATAAGTGAGTGTCACATTTAGGCCAGAAATACGGCTTTTTCGTTACTGGGGTTATAATAACCCTCTGATATACTGCACATCTGGGATTAGACGTGCATAAGTGAGTGTCACATTTAGGCCAGAAATACGGCTTTTTGGTTACTGGGGTTATAAAAACCCTCTGATATACTGCACATCTGGGATTAGACGTGCAAAAGTGAGTGTCACATTAAGGCCAGGAATACGGCTTTTTTGTTACTGGGGTTATAATAACCCTCTGATATACTGCACATCTGGGATTAGACGTGCATAAGTGAGTGTCACATTTAGGCCAGAAATACGGCTTTTTGGTTACTGGGGTTATAAAAACTCTCTGATATACTGCACATCTGGGATTAGACGTGCATAAGTGAGTGTCACATTTAGGCCACAAATACAGCTTTTTGCTTTCTGGGGTTAAAAAACCCTCTGATATACTGCACATCTGGGATTAGACGTGCATAAGTGACTGTGAAATTTCGGCCACAAATACCGCTGTCATATAGAGTTTTAAAAAATGGAGTGCAATACCCTACATCAGGGTTTTTATTGGCGGTTAATTATTTTTAACAGACTTAACCACTTTTTACTTTGCTTGGTGAACGCTAACTATGAGGCAAACATCTAATTAAATAGTTAGTAAATAAGGGACACGGTCATGGTCGTGGTGGTGGTATTGGTGGAGCCTCTGGTGCAGGGAGAGGACGTGGCCGTTCTGCCACAGCTACACGTCCTACTGAACCTACTACTTCAGGTCCCAGTAGCCGCCAGAATCTACAGCGATATTTGGTCGGGCCTAATGTCGTTCTAAGGATGGTAAGGCCTGAGCAAGTATAGGCGCTAGTCAATTGGGTGGCCGACAGTGTATCCAGCACGTTCACATTATCTCCCACCCAGTCTTCTGCAGAAACCCATGCCCATCAGTCTGTCACATCACCCCCGTGCATATCAGGGAACCTGTCTGAGCCTCAAGTCATGCAGCAGTCTCTTATGCTGTTTGAAGACTCTGCTGGCAGGGTTTCCCAAGGGCATCCACCTAGCCCTTCCCCAGGGGTGGAAGACATAGAATGCACTGACGCACAACCACTTATGTTTCCTGATGAGGACATGGGAATACCACCTCAGCACGTCTCTGATGATGAAACACAGGTGCCAACTGCTGCGTCTTTCTGCAGTGTGCAGACCGAAAAGGAGGTCAGGGAGGAAGACTGGGTGGAAGACGATGCAGGGGACGATTAGGTCCTAGACCCCACATGGAACGAAGGTCATGCCACTGACTTTCAGAGTTCGGAGGAAGAGGCAGTGGTGAGACCGAGCCAACATCGTAGCAAAAGAGGGAGCAGGGTGCAAAAGCAGAGCAGCCGTCGCCAAAACAGTTTGCCTGCTACTGGCCACCGTCACCAGGGACCGAGCACACCAAAGGCCGCTTCAAGGAGTTCCCTGGCATGGCACTTCTTCACACAATGTGCTGACGACAAGACCCGAGTGGTTTTCACGCTGTGCCATCAGAGCCTGAAGCGAGGCATTAACGTTCTGAACCTTAGCACAACCTGCATGACCAGGCATCTACATGCGAGACACGGGCTGCAGGCCCCTCCTGCTCCCTCTTCTGCTGCTGCCTCGGCCTCTTCCTCCGCCTCTGGAGGAACGTTGGCACCTGCCGCCCAGCAAACAGAGGATGTGCCACCAACAACACCACCTCCTTCACCAAGCATCTCCACCATGTCACACGGCAGCGTTCAGCTCTCCATCTCACAAACCTTTGAAAGAAAGTGTAAATTCCCACCTAGCCACCCTCGATCTCTGGCCCTGAATGCCAGCATTTCTAAACTATTGACCTTTGAAATGCTGTCATTCAGGCTGGTGGAGACGGACAGCTTCAGAATTTACATGGGCCCCTTGGATCACTTTGCTGTACTTGCTATACAGCAGCACTTACCTGTCACGTCCAGGGCCTCCAGGTGACGTCTCCTCTCTGTCATCATCTTCTCCACTCGGTCCGTAAACTTCTCTCAGCCGCCTTGTTTCTGCAGAGTGTGACACACAGACATCTTGGCTTCCTCACATTCTATCATTATCCCCCAACTGGAGTCCCCACAGTGTTATCCTGCTGCTTGATGTGCCGCCCCCCAGGGGTGTAGCTATAGGGGGTGCAGACGTAGCAGTCGCTACCGGGCCCAGGAGCATGAAGGGGCCCAAAGACACTTGTGCCGCATAAGAAGACACACAAAAGCACTAAGGGAAGGGGGGCCCAAGCTGAACTCTTGCACCGGAGCCCATGAGCCTTTAGTTACGCCCCTGCCCCCCCCCTTCCCCCCAATACACCCAAATACTATCCTGAAGAAACATTACTGCCCCCCATAGTAATAGTGCTCCTCATAGTCCCACCAATAGTAATTCCCTTCTAGAATGCCCTCATTAGTAACACTGCCCCAACCGTGATAATGCTCCTCAACAATGCCCCCATTATTAGAAGAGCCCTCTCATATTAATAATACCCTCACAGATTCCCCAGTAGAAATAAGGCCATCTATTGCTGCCCCAGTGGTAATAAAGCTCGCTACAGACCCCTTAGTAGTAATAAGGCCCCCATAGTGCGCTTAGTAGAAAAAAAGGCGGATCTATAAGACCCTCCTATAGAGCCCCAGTAGTAATAAGACCGCCTATAATGTCCCCTGGATCTGCAGTGCCCCCTGCAGTTATAATCCTCCCTCCACCATACAGTCCCATGTAAATAACATCACCTTCTCCCCAGCCGCCTCCAACGCACAATCCCATGTAAACATCACCCCCTAAGGCTACTTTCACACTTGCGTTCGTGCGGATCTGTCCTGTACTTGTACAGGACGGATCCGCACCGATAATACAAACGAATGCATCCGTTCAGGACCGATTGTATTAGATTAGAATTTCTAAGTCCCAATACGGATCCGTCCAGACTTACATTGAAAGTCAATGGGGGACGGATCCGTTTACAATTGCACCATTTTGTGTCAATGCAAAGGGATCTGTCCCCATTGACTTACATTGTAAGTCAGGACGGATCCGTTTGGCTCCGCAAGGCCATGCGGACACAAAAACATTGCTTGCAGCATTTTGGGGTCCGCCTCCCAAACGGAACGGGGGGCTGTACGGAGCCGAACGAATGCATTCTGAATGGATCCGCATCCATTCTGAATGCATTGGGGTTAAACTGATGCATTTGGGGCTGCTTGTGAGAGCCTTGAAACGGATCTCACAGGCGGATCCCCAAACGCAAGAGTGAATGTAGCCTAAACATTAAGTCCCATGTACATAAACATCATTCCCCCCACCATCCACTTTCAACATACAGTCCCATGTAAATAACATCACTCCCTCCCCCAGCCACCTCAAGCACACAGTTCCATGTTAATAACATCCCTCCCTTCAGCCCTAACATACATCCCAGTTAAATAACTACAACCCCCAGCATTGCTCTGCCTCTCCCTTCACTTACCTCTCCTCATATACAGACATCAGCATTAGGCTCCTTCTCCTCTTCACTCCGGTCCAATCCTTCTGCACTGGTCACATGATGGTGACATCATCCAGGTCATCCTATCACAGCCTGTTTTGCTGATCACATGACCTGTGATGTCACCACAGGTCTTCACCTCTTCCCAGTGTATTAGATTCAATTGTATTGCCGTTCTGTGTACGGCAATACAGTTGTATCTAGCAGGCAGGCAGGACATTCGGGGCCTGGGACCAAACATCCGGGGCCCAGTCCCCGAATGTTTTAACCTAGCGACGCCCCTGGACTAGTGAATGGGAGTCGGGAAACTGAGCTCCCTTGGGCCCCCAGGAGCAACTGGGCCCGGGGCAGCTGCCCCTTTTGCCCTGCGGCAAAGACGGCCCTGCCCACAGTGCGTCGTTCCCAGCCACCACTATTTCTCCATGAGAGCCGTGCCCTCCCTGCACAACCAAGTATCGGATAAAATCAAGTGTGCACTGCGCAACGCCATCTGTGGCAAGATCCACCTAACCACAGATATGTGGACCAGTAAGCACGGCCAGGGACGCTATATCTCCCTAACTGCACACTGGGTAAATGTAGTGGCGGCTGGGCCCCAGGTGGAGAGCTGTTTGGTGCACGTCCTTCCGCCGCCAAGGATCGCAGGGCATCATTCCTCCTCCTCTTCTACCACCCCCTCATCTGGTCAGCGACAGACCTTCACCACCAACTTCAGCACAGCCCGGGGTAAACGTCAGCAGGCCATTTTGAAACTGATGTGTTTGGGGGACAGGCCCCACACCGCGCAGGAGTTGTGGCGGGGTATAGAACAACAGACCGACGAGTGGTTGCTGCCAGTGAGCCTCAAGCCCGGCCTGATGGTGTGCGATAATGGGCGAAATCTTGTTGCAGCTCTGGGACTAGCCGGTTTCACGCACATCCCTTGCCT
Source organism: Bufo bufo (assembly GCF_905171765.1). Taxonomy (NCBI): domain Eukaryota; kingdom Metazoa; phylum Chordata; class Amphibia; order Anura; family Bufonidae; genus Bufo; species Bufo bufo. The sequence goes on along the minus strand of NC_053389.1, from coordinate 246,581,821 downwards.
GGCGCATGTGCTGAATTTGGTGGTGCAGAAATTCATTCACAACTACCCCGGCATGTCAGAGCTGCTGCATAAAGTGCGGACCGTCTGTGCGCACTTCCGGCGTTCTCATCCTGCCGCCGCTCGGCTGTCTGCTCTACAGCGTGTTTGGAAGATGCGCGACTACAGACGCACGCTGGTAGACGCGCTCCTGAGAGCATTCCCGACTGACGCCGGTGGAAGCACAAGGCGAAGGCAGGGGAGGAGGAAGAGGTCGCCAACCCAGCTGTGTCAGCGCCAGCACCTCAGAAGGCAGGGCCGACATGTGGAAAAGCTTTGTCACCTTGCCGCAACAACCGGCCCCAACTGCTGATATGGAGCGTGTTAGCAGGAGGCAGCATTTGAACAACTGTGCTGTTCTTTCAAATTTAATTCCTGCACTGTATTATTATCTCTTCTTACTATGTTGTTTCATCTATTGTTCTCTGCTGCCATCTGCTGGCCGGAATTCATATGCTGCACGCCTCGTTCCTTGTCTATAAAGTTTTTTCTCTGGGCGTGGTTTTAGCAGCCTTGGTCCTTGTCACTTCCTGTAGCCATTTTCAGTGCTGCATTCCTTTGTGACTGGAGACACACACATTGGCTTGTGAAGGCATCAGTTTTTGACCAGCAGTTAGCCTCAGGAAAGACATCCACATCACAGCATCTACTGCATCACTGTATGTCACTGCTCTGGATCAAATAAACCCACGTTTGATTGCATCCTCATGTCTACGTCTGGATCCATCTAACCTGAGCATCTGCCGGTCCGGTCTGCTCCACTGCTTGGATACGAAGGTAGGACAGTCACAAAGTCATTATCAGTTACACCTTCATTCGCCTTCATGTGGGGACAGAACAGTCAAAAACTGCCTTAAAGCCTTATGCCACAGTCAATATCCGTCTGAATGTCCAATGCCCAGCTACAGATTCCCTCAGAATCCAGTGCCACACTCAGGAACCTCCCCTGCAACAGGCCCACTCGCAGCAAATCTGCCCAGCAACAGTGCATGTCCCATAAGCCTAAGGGGAAGCACGGCGTGTCCGCAGTACATATACTCTCGCCTGGAAGTCCTCCACTACTCGCCAAGCCATTTTCTACATCCTATATTAACCCTTGCTCGCATGATATAAGAACTGTTTACGCACGCGGGGCCTCCCTCAAACCAAAACCCCGCAATTCACTCAAAACACCTTGGGAAACTCATCGGGGTGCTTCATCTGAGCCGCACTGCAATTTTCAGCCCCCAATTCAAAAGTAAATTTTCTTAAAGAGACAGCGCACCTTAAATCAAAATGGCCGAAAAGGACCTCGTACAGTTCCCCAGTGATGAAACAAAGCAAATGCAACCTGATACTGATCATTATGAAGAGCTGGAGGTAGAACCCACACTTCCAGCAGACCAAGTCACGCGACCAAGGCGCTCTCTCAAACCAACTATAAAGATCACGGAAAACTATCACACCAGGAAAGATGAGCTATGTGACAACCTGGAAGAGCTATGGGGACGAGTTTCCTCCCTCATATTAGGACTTAAGTCCTCCTCAGGCGATGACACCAGTTTACAAGTTGCTGTCGGGCGGCTGAACGCAGCCCATGAAAGATACAAGAGACTTTCCACAAGGTATATAACCTTTCTAAAAGACTCTAATATAGAAGAATGTAGTGTACGGGAACTGTAATACCCGTCACTACCAAAGTGTCACTTGGTGTGCTGTCGTCTCTCCTTACTTATGGGGAAGTTGGTGTATGTCAGTTTTATAAAATGTCATGTAATGTAATGCTATGTATTTCCCTGTTGCTGTGAAACTTGCATGTACAGGCCTGCTAGGGGTGTCATTCCAGTTCTTAGTATCTAGAGGGAGCTAGAGAGCCCTAGTTTATATAAGGCCCAGTCAAGGAAGTAAAAGTCAGTCTAGACCACAGCTCAGAAGTTTCTAGAGCCTGAGGAAGCTGAGAGGGACAGAGGCAAAGATCAGGAAAGCAAGAGGTACTCAAAATAACAGAGGAGGTACTTTCTAAAGCTATAGCCAAGGATATAAAGCCAGAACTAGGTTATTGGGCCTTGGTGAAGAGTTGCTATATTCCAGGATCAGACAGAAATAGAGTGCAAGCTCCTGTACTGCAAGTCCTGTGTTCAACACTCTGTAATCACCTTGCTAAATCTGTAATTGCCTGCATCAACCGTATTGCAAAATCGACTGTATGCCAAGGAACTGCGATTCCAATATTGTCTCTGCATGAAAACTACTAAAGTTGGAGTTCTGTTTTAATACCACGTGTTCCTCAATTTATTCCTGCTATCCGCAAACGGCGTGCCACCGTTTACTTGGCACTGGCGTCACGAACTATTTCTACCTTCACCTGCCTATGCAGAGAGTCAGCCGTACCAGGTTAGTGTCTATTGCACTACATCACCCAGAAACACCTATTGCACACAACTTGAGTACGCTGCACCTCTCTTTTGGCGTTCCACGAACAGGATTCGCACGCTTTCTAGTGCAAGAAGCGTGAACTTTGTGCCTTATACAGTTGCCTGTGACCAAAGTGACAATTTGCCTGTTTATTCAAGTGGACTTTGTGGACTGAAAATCATACCCAAAGTGTACCAAAAAACTCTAAAAAGCGCTGTGCAGTGTTGCGCTACCCAGAGGAAGAAAATCGCCGCATTGGAGTGTGGTTTTGTAGACTTTTTACAATCCTGCTTGCTGTCAGTGAATGGACAGCGTTTTGCTAAAGATGGCCACCGGCTGCCTGGAGTAAAGTTTCCCGCGCCGCTGAGGACCTTCGTGGGCGGATCCCTGCAAAGACACAGAGAGTCCCGCCCCTCTTCATCATCGCACCGCCGCGGCCCTGCTTCCTCTACGTCATCGGGTGCTCAGGACGTCCGGAACCTCGCGAGACTTGGCCTGCGCAAGCCCGGCGATACCGGTAAGCACTTGTAACCGGAGGGAAGGGGAGTGTACCGGCCCCTTTAGTCGCCAGCGGCCACCTCTCAATAGACTAACATGTCAGAGCCAGGAGTGCCTGAGCAGCCGGCCCCAGGAGAGCTTGCGGCTCCTGATCATCCTACGGCCCCCAGCATGATGCCCTTTACCATGCCTTACTATTTCGGGGCCCCATGGTTCCCCCGCTACAGGGGAGAGACCCATACCCTAAGGGACTTTAAAGAAAAGTTGCTGGCACTATTCCGACTGTACCCCATAAATGCCGACCAGCAAATGGAAATCCTGCTAGCGCAGCTGGAGGGAGCTGCCCGCAGGGAGGTATTATCCTGGCCTGCTACTGAGCGGAGTACTCTAGAACAGATATTCACCCGCCTCAGGGCCACTTTTGAAACAAGGACTGCCTCAGAAATAAAGATGCACTTCTTTGGCAAGAGACAGAAGTCCGGTGAGTCCCTCCGTGACTATGCCCTATCACTTCAGGAAGCTTTAGGGGCTGTAATTCAGATAGATCCCAAAGAGGCTGATAACCAGGACCAGACCCTGAGGGAACAATTTATCAACGGGGTGTCTAGTGAACAAATAAGGACCCAATTAAAGATGCTGTCCGCCCAGCACCCTAACAGTACCTTCCTGGACTTTAAAGAACTGGCTATAAAAATTCTGGGGTCCGCAGTATCTCCTGAGTTGAGCACCCCACCTGAGTCATCAGCCTGCAGGCCACAACCGCTTATCACTAACCGACCTGAGGCCGGCCAAGCTGTTCAAGTGTCAGCTACTGATACTATTGCCATGCTGACAGAGCAAGTAAATCACCTCACTAAAAGTCTAGAGAAAGTGTGCAGAAAAATAGAGGAATGGGAAAAACCCATAATGACAGAAGAAGAATTCCTGTCACCTCCTAGGCCGTTCCCACCTCCATACCAAGAGACTCACCCCAGGGATCCTGGGAGGCGTAATAGAGATCGCAAGCGGCCCGTGTGTACATACTGCAAAAAGCTGGGACACACAGAATCCACGTGCTGGCAGTTAAACGGGCAACCCCTGAGGCTGAGGACCACCCCTCGGGAGGTAGAACACTAGGTCCAGAGGATCCAAATTGGATGCCACGGTATGTAGGATCCCATCCTAAAATCAATATAGAGATCAACGGGGTCCCCTTTGAAGCCCTATTAGATACTGGGTCTCAGGTCACTACTATTCAGCTGCCTGCATTTGAAAAGTTCTGGGACACCAACCAGTTGACCCAGCCGCCTGAATCCTGGGTGGAGATTATCGCCAGCAATGGCAAACCAGAAAAGGTTCATGGATACTGGGAACCCACTCTGCAGGTGGGAGAAGTAACCCTGCCTCAACAGGGAGTGATCGTAGTACAGGCCGGCGACAGAGGAGGGTATCCTGTCATTCTAGGCACCAATGTCTTCAAAAACTGTTATTCAGAAATACTTGCCGTATTACATCAGACTTTGCCCACTGCTTCCTCTGCATCCAGGAGGGTGATTCAAAAGACTATTACTGTGTTAAGTGCCCAGCAGAGGTTTGCTAATGAGAAAGGAGAAATTTGTACTGCCAGGATTAGTGATATTAAGCCTGTGACTTTGCCTCCTAATTCTCAAACTCTTTTATGGTGTCGTGCTGTCCTGGGAGTCCAAGGCCGAGATTATCCAGCCCTGGTGGAACCAATCCAGATGGAGGATTATCCTTATGTGAGAGCTGCCAAGTGCCTGGTGAACGTCTCCCAAGGTAAAGTACCTGTCCGTCTGATTAACCTGAGTAATCATCCTGTTGCGCTTACTAAGCATTGCCGTGTTGCCCAGCTGTCCCAGGTGTCCTTCCAAGACATCATTCGTCTTCCAGTGACAGAAAAGCTGCCAGCCGCAGTCAGCGGATGCTCGCCGGTGACCCAGCCACAAGTGCCCTGGTGGGAAGAGCTCCATGTCGGGGACGAGACTACCCCCCAACAACAACAAGAAGGGATTATACAGCTTGTCAAGGAGCACCACCAGGCCTTCAGTAAGCATGCCACTGATTATGGAGAGGTGAGTGCCATACAACACACCATACCTACTGGCTCTCATCCTCCTATCAAGGAGAGATACAGACCTTTACCGCCTACTTCATATCAGACCGTAAAGGAAATGATCCAAGAGATGAAGGACTCTAATGTAATCCGGGACAGCCGTAGTCCGTGGGCTGCACCCCTGGTCCTTGTAAAGAAGAAGGACGGTGGTATCCGTTTCTGTGTGGATTATAGGAAAATTAATCAAATAACCCACAAAGATGCATACCCACTGCCCCGCATTGAGGAGTCACTAACTGCTCTGGGCTCCTCTGCCTATTTCTCCACATTGGACTTGACCAGTGGCTACTGGCAAGTACCCATGGCCCCTGCAGATAGAGAAAAGACTGCCTTCACTACTCCCATGGGCCTGTTCGAATTCAATTGTATGCCGTTCGGGCTATGTAATGCCCCAGGAACTTTCCAGAGACTAATGGAGCGGTGTTTGGGTCACAAAAACTTCGAAACAGTGCTGCTGTATCTAGATGACGTCATTGTGTACTCAAAAACATATGAGGACCATCTGAAACATTTGGCAGAAGTATTTGAAATCCTTATCAAATATGGCTTGAAGGTAAAGCCATCCAAGTGTCACCTGCTCAAACCTGCAGTAAGATACCTGGGGCATGTAGTAAGCGGAGAGGGAGTGCAACCTGACCCTGATAAATTAGCAGCTGTCCGTAATTGGCCGGTTCCTACTACCGTCAAAGAGGTGAGGAGTTTCCTTGGTTTTGCCGGCTACTATAGACGTTTTATCCCCCATTTTGCTCAAATAGCTGATCCTATCCAGGAACTCTTGAGGGGGCAACCCAAAAAGAGTCCTAGAACTCCTGTGCCCATTGAATGGAATGAGGAAAGAGAGATAGCGTTCCAATTACTTAAAAAGAAACTGACCGAGCCTCCAGTGTTAGGTTACCCAGATTATAGCAAGCCTTTCCATCTTTATACCGATGCTAGCAAGCGAGGCCTGGGAGCTGTGTTAGCCCAAATCCAAGAGGGAAAAGAGAGAGTGATAGCATATGCAAGCCGCTCCCTGAAAGGAGCAGAGAAAAATGACCAGAGTTATAGTTCCTTCAAACTAGAGTTCCTGGCATTAGTGTGGGCGGTGACAGAAAAATTCAAGGATTATCTAGCCGCCACCCCGTTCATTGCATTCACTGACAATAACCCTCTGGCACATCTAAATACAGCTAGATTGGGGGCCTTGGAGCAGAGATGGGCCTCTCGCCTTGCCAACTATAATTTCTCTGTAAAGTATCGTGCTGGACGTACTAATGATAACGCTGATGCTTTATCCAGGCTTCCCACAGAGACAGCTCCTGATGATGTGCGAGATGCTTGGGAAGATGTAGAGATGCCGGCTTTCTATAACAAATTTGCTCAACAGGATCAGGCTCGAGCTACCAATAACAGAGCTGCAGTTCCTTCACCCTCCAGTAGGCCTGAACCTAAAGAAGAAAGGTGGGTGAAACTACAGTCTGAAAGTAGAGTGCTGGGTGAGTTGTTGGACTTCATTACTAGTGGCAGAGCCCCTGAGAGGATCCGGCGTAAGAGTGCAGATCCTGAGCTCATCAAACTGTGGAGACAGCGCCATCAACTCTTCATACAAAAGGGCCTATTGCTACGGAGAAGCCTAGACCCAGTGTCCAACGAGAGAGTGCACCAGATTCTCATACCCCGACGAGATGCAGGTATGTTGTTGGAGATGTACCACAATCAATCAGGTCACTTTGGGGTCCAAAAGACTGAGGCTACTATCCGCCAGCGGTTTTACTGGGTGGGCATGAGAGAAGACATGGAGAAGTGGTGTCGAGAGTGTGTAGCCTGTGTCTTGAAACGAAGTGAGCACCATGATCAGAGGGCACCACTAAGACCCATTGTAAGTACCCGTCCTCTTGAACTTGTCGCCATCGACCATGTAAAACTGGAGCCTAGTCGCTCAGGGTATGCTTATGCCATGACTATTATTGACCATTTCACAAAGTTTGTTGTAGCAGTGCCTGTGAGAGACCAGACAGCCAAGACTACAGCCGAAATGTTCTGGAAGCACTTCCTCCTGCCCTATGGATGTCCAGAAAAGATCCTCACCGATCAAGGACCTGCGTTTGAGTCCCATCTGTTCCATGAACTGTGCCGCTTACACAACTGTAAGAAGATCCGGACAACGGCCTACCATCCTCAAGGTAACGGATTATGTGAAAAAATGAATCAGACCTTGATAGAGATGCTGAGGGCCGTGCCTCCTGTGAGCAGAGGAGATTGGCCCAGTCTGTTGCCACAGCTCATGTTCACATACAATCATACCATACATTGTTCCACCGGGTATACCCCTTTTTACTTGATGTTTGGGCGCCAAGGGACATTGCCTGCTGATCATTCATTGGACATACATGTACCTGATTGCATTAACCCATTACCTAACACCGACTGGGTTGCTGAGCACCAAAGGCGATTGGATGCAGCCAAAGCCATTGTTCAGGAACGTATGGACCTTGCTAGAGACCGACAGCAGAGAGACTATGATCAGGCAGCCCATGCAGAACCCTTGACCATAGGGGCCGTGGTATGGTTAAAGAATAACCGTCGTACCAGCAAATTGGACAGTAAGTGGGAGCGAAGTCCTTATGTTGTCACTGCAATCCCAAATGTTGGAACTCACACTTATGAGATCACCCGGGAAGACAAGGGATCCCAAATTGTACACCGAAACCGGTTGAAACTCTGCCTGACACCAGAACCTAGTGCCGAGAGTTCTGGATCAGAATATCCTGTGTCAGAGTCAGCCATACAGCCCGAGGATCCTATGCAGGCTGTTAGTAATCTGAGGTATGACGCTGATCCCATGCATTGGCTTCTGACACCTTGGTTGAACTTGCTGGTGCCTGCTCCGGCACCTACTGTAGCTTCACCTCCAGCAGAGCCGGTTCAAGATGCTCCGGATCCAGTTCCCCCTCTCGTGGATATTGTTGTTCCTGTTGTTCCTGTTGTTCCAGTTGTTCCAGTTGTTCCTGTTGTTCCAGTTGTTCCTGACCAAGGTCTCACGGATGGAGACCCTCCTGTTGCTCCTCTCTCGTCTACCTCGTTGCTAAGGGGAGAGGAGACCCCTGTATTGAGAAGGTCTACCCGGATGACCAGGGGACGCCCACCAGTCCGTTTAGGAGACTTTGATTATTCTGGTGGTGTCTCCTCCCAAACAGTTGCCACGGGCAATACCTTACTTGACATTTGTGCGCAAGAATGGACTCCTCCACGTGAGCCCTTGCCTGTGATACACCCACGGGAAACTCCTGGGTAGTTCCGTTATTTTGCTGTTCTATCATGGACTTATTCATTGTCATGGACTATCCTGGTTGTAATGTTACGCTGTGCCAGGTCAGCGCCCCCGTTCCATTCATTATCCTGAGAGAAGAGAACGACGCCCCTTGTCACCACACTTCACCTTTGCCAATTGGACCTGATGTAAATGTAAATGCAGATGAATTACATGTATGTATGCCTGCATGTCTCTATTTTCTATTTCAGGTAGAGATTCCAGTTGGGCGACCCATGATGGAGTACGAGGTCGTACTCAGCTTAAAGCAGTGGGGTATGTAGTGTACGGGAACTGTAATACCCGTCACTACCAAAGTGTCACTTGGTGTGCTGTCGTCTCTCCTTACTTATGGGGAAGTTGGTGTATGTCAGTTTTATAAAATGTCATGTAATGTAATGCTATGTATTTCCCTGTTGCTGTGAAACTTGCATGTACAGGCCTGCTAGGGGTGTCATTCCAGTTCTTAGTATCTAGAGGGAGCTAGAGAGCCCTAGTTTATATAAGGCCCAGTCAAGGAAGTAAAAGTCAGTCTAGACCACAGCTCAGAAGTTTCTAGAGCCTGAGGAAGCTGAGAGGGACAGAGGTAAAGATCAGGAAAGCAAGAGGTACTCAAAATAACAGAGGAGGTACTTTCTAAAGCTATAGCCAAGGATATAAAGCCAGAACTAGGTTATTGGGCCTTGGTGAAGAGTTGCTATATTCCAGGATCAGACAGAAATAGAGTGCAAGCTCCTGTACTGCAAGTCCTGTGTTCAACACTCTGTAATCACCTTGCTAAATCTGTAATTGCCTGCATCAACCGTATTGCAAAATCGACTGTATGCCAAGGAACTGCAATTCCAATATTGTCTCTGCATGAAAACTACTAAAGTTGGAGTTCTGTTTTAATACCACGTGTTCCTCAATTTATTCCTGCTATCCGCAAACGGCGTGCCACCGTTTACTTGGCACTGGCGTCACGAACTATTTCTACCTTCACCTGCCTATGCAGAGAGTCAGCCGTACCAGGTTAGTGTCTATTGCACTACATCACCCAGAAACACCTATTGCACACAACTTGAGTAGGCTGCAAGAAGCCCCGTCAGAATTGTGCAAGGCAGAATCAATAGACAGACAAAGAGACGCCATGGTGCTGGACGCTAAAGATAAAGTGGAACTCTGCATCTCTCATTTGCAAGAAACCAGATCACACAGATCGCATTCATCCAAACATTCCTCGCGGTCCTACAGACCATCATGCTCTCGAAGCTCCGCCCTGAGCGACAGATTACTAGAGGCCCGCATAAATGCAGAGCAATCCAAAGTGAGGCGTTCCTTCACCGAAAAAGAAGTCCTTGCGAGGGCAGAAGCAGAAGCCAAGAGGGCAGAAGCAGAGGCTCGAATGAAGATCCTTGAATCAGAGAGGGAAGAGGAAATCGCATTAGCAAAAGTAAGACTACTTGAGCAAGCATTGAGCCAAGGCCTTGATTCAGTCTGCTTGCTACCAGAGGAGATAGACGATCCAGTTGATCGCACCAGCGACTATTTACTGAAACAGTTATCTGCACCACCCCCAGTGTGCTGTACTGTCCAAGCCAACAACACTGAAACCTCCAAGTCAGCTCTACCTGCAGTGCCAGCGATACCCACAGCACCCGAGCAATCCAATAACAGTCGCCCAGACGCGCCCTCTCAAGGGCAGTTATTACAGCAAGATGGCTACCAGGTGTTTCCTGGCCTACCTCCACAGCTCAAGCAGCAGTCATCAGAATCTACAGAGGCTAGACCACAGCTCAACCCTGCAGCAACATCATTCTACCCGGAAGCATCTCACCCTTTCACGCCACGCAGCCTATACGCCCCAGGGGCATCACAAGTTGTCATGGCAACGTGCAGTGAGAAATCAGATATGTCTGAGTTTGCCAGGTTTATGGTGAGCAGAGAGCTATTTAACACCAGTCTCTCAAAATTTGATGACCGTGCAGAGAGCTACAGAGCCTGGAAGGCAACCTTCAAAGCCGCCATCGCCAACCTCAACCTAACCGCAGAGCAGGAGCTCGACCTCTTGATCAAATGGCAGGCTCCACAAATCTCATCAAGAGCCTTAGAACTGTCTATGTGGGACAAGTAGAAGCAGGTCTCGCTGCAGCCTGGCAGAGACTCGAACGCACCTTTGGCAGTGCAGAAGCAATAGAGAAGGCACTATTCAGGAGACTGCAGAACGTCCCCAAGATCAGTCTCAAGGAGGTCCATAAGCTTCAGGATTTAAGTGATTTTCTCATGGAACTGGAGCTCGCCAAAAGAGACCCTCGCCTGTCCGGGCTGTGCTACCTGGATACAGCCCATGGGGTGAGCCCAATTGTCGTGAGGTTACCATACAGCCTGCAAGAGAAGTGGGCGGCATCAGTCTCAAGGTACAAAAGAGTGCATGACGTCACTTTTCCCCCATTTATTCATTTCTGTAGATTCATCGATGAACAGTCCCAGATGAGGAATGACCCCAGCCTCGACTTCCTGGAGTTCAATACTACAGCTTCAGTGACACCATCATCAAGGTATGAAAGTATTGTGCATAAACACAGAGACTTTAAGAGCAGCGTGAATGTTAGAAAGACTAACCTACCATCATCTGCAGTACCCACTGGTAAACTGTACACTACCTCAACAGGAGACAAGGCCTTCAATCGTGAATGTCCTATTCATAAAAAAACCACACTCTCTGAACAAATGCAGAGGATTTAGATCCAAAACCATACAGGAGCGCAAGAAAGTCCTCACTGAGCTTGGGGTATGCTTCAGGTGCTGCGGTTCATTGGAGCATATGGCTAAGGACTGTAAATCCATTATCAAGTGTGAGGAGTGTCATAGTGAAAGACATGCCTCAGCTATGCACCCAACTCCACTCACAAGGGATTCACCTGCTGCTTTCACCACCAGTCCTGCTCAAAGTCATGACGGGGAGCCCCAGAACCACGCTAACACAGCCACTGCTGTTTCCTGCTCATGCTTGGACGTATGTGGGGAGGGCCAGAGTGAGAAATGTTGTGCCCGCATATGCCTAATCAAGGTCTACCCGGAGGGGCTACCAGAAAAGGCAGTTAAAATGTATGCCCTCATTGACGACCAAAGCAACCGCCAAAGGACCTAAATTCTTTGAAGCCTTTGGTATAAAGGGACCGTCAGAACCCTACATCTTAAACACCTGCTCGGGTCGCATAGAGACTAGCGGCAGGAGGGCACAAGGATTCAACGCTTGTTCCGTCAGTGGAAATACCTCTACCGACGCTGATCGAATGCGATCAAATACCCAATTATAGGGATGAAATTCCTACCCCGGAAGCTGCATTTCACCATCCACACCTAAGGCACCTAGCCAACGTTATCCAACCTATGGACAACAACGCCGAGATTCTACTCCTGCTTGGCAGAGACAATCTAAGGGTACACAAGGTGCGTCAACAGTGTAATGGTCCCGACTATGCACCATACGCCCAGAGACTGGACTTGGGATGGGTGGTCATAGGAAATGTATGCTTGGATCAACCAAGAATCTACTCTTCCAAAACGTACGTGCGTGGAGATGGACGCACAACTTGCATTAAGCCTTGCCCTCATCACTATGAGGTGAAAGATAAGCCTCCAGACCTCATACAACCACCTGACGACATTCCTCCCTACTTTGCTGACAACTTGGGAAGATTAGTCTTTCACACAAGCAAGGACGATGATAAAGTAGCTTTGTCAGTAGAGGACAGAGAATTTATCAAGATAATGGACAATGAGTTCCTTAAAGACGAAACCAATCACTGGGTTTCTCCATTACCCTTCCGAGCTACCAGGGTGAGACTCCCGAACAATAGGGAACAAGCTCTGTCTAGATTTAACTCTCTTCAGCGTACCATGAACAGTAAGCCTGAGATGAGAGAACACATCGTTGCCTTTATCGACAAAATATTCTGCAACAACCATGCAGAACCAGCTTCATCCTTAGGGAAGAACGACGAGTGCTGGTACTTGCCTTCATTTGGAGTGTATCACCCACGGAAACCTAATCAAATTAGGGTTGTTTTCGACTCAAGCGCCAAACATCAAGGTGTATCTCTTAATGATGTCCTTCTCACAGGTCCTAATCTGACGAATAACCTAGTTGGAGTGCTGATGAGGTTCAGAAAAGAGCTCGTTGCCATCACCGCCGACATTGAACAGATGTTCCACTGTTTCGTAGTCCGGGAGGATCACCGTAATTTCCTCAGGTTTCTGTGGTACAAGAATAATGACACCAACGCAGAGATGGCAGAATATCGAATGAGGGTACACGTATTTGGAAACAGCCCTTAACCTGCCGTGGCAACTTACGGCCTTCGGCGCACTGCATTAGAGGGAGAATCCAAGTACGGTAAAGACGCCAGAGACTTTGTAGAAAAGGACTTTTACGTAGACGATGGACTCAAATCACTACCGACTGAAGAAGCGGCTATCGATCTGCTCAAAAGGACTCAAAGTATGTTGTACCAAGCTAAACTTAGACTACACAAAATTGCTTCAAACAGCCTGGCCGTTATGAGGGCCTTCGAATCAGGCGATCATGCACCAGGATTCAAGGACATTAACTTGGGACTGGACAGTCCACCTGTGCAGAGGAGCTTGGGCCTCAGATGGGATCTCTCGGCTGATTCCTTCGGTTTTCAGATAAGTTGTGCAGACAAGCCATTCACAAAACGAGGTGTCCTATCAGTGGTAAACAGCCAATTTGATCCGCTGGGATTTGTAGCGCCCATCACCATACAAGGTAAATCTACTGAGACAGTTTTCTGAAACAGTCAAGGATTGGGATACCCCACTTCCCTCCGAGAAAGAGCAAAAATGGGAAGCCTGGAAGCGATCCTTGTGTGCCTTGGATGAGATCCACATCCCGAGATGCTATATTAAAACCTCACTTTACTCTAGCATAAAGAAAGAACTCCACGTGTTCTCGGACGCCTCCACCGAGGCCATCGCAGCGGTTGCCTATCTGAAAGTGACAGAACCCAACAACCAAAATCACGTTGGATTCGTCTTTGGTAAGGCTAAGTTAGCCCCCAAGCCCGATCATACTATTCCCAGACTGGAACTTTGTGGGACCGTGTTGGCAGTGGAGATTGCGGATTTCATACAACAAGAACTGGGTGTCGACATAGCTGAAGTCCAGTATTACACCGACAGTAAGGTCGTTTTAGGTTACATCCACAATCGGACCAATCGATTTTATGTGTACGTTAGTAACCACATAGAGAGAATCAGGAGGTCCTCCAAACCTGAACAATGGCACTATGTACCATCCGAACTTAATCCAGCAGATCACGCCACTAGGCCTATGTCTATAGGTTGCTTTACTAACTCTACTTGGCTTACAGGTCCAGAGTTTCTGCTTGGAGAGGCAGACGAATGTGTACAGGAAGTTTTCAGCATCCAGGATCCGGATAACGATCCAGAAATCCGCGCTGAAGTTAGTGCATTAGTCACTGGAACAAAGCAAACCGCCAGCTTCGGTTGTCAGCGCTTTGAACGTTTCTCCAGCTGGATAAGACTCGTCAGAACTATTGCAAGGTTAGTGCACATTGCAAGACGTTATCATAATACTCACCAAGATAAAGATTGTCATGGTTGGCATGCCTGTCATAAACCCTTCTCTGCTGAGAACATCTCTCATAGTGAGTACCTCATAATACGTCACGTCCAGCAGGAAAATTTCAACATAGAATGGAAGTGCTTGCACAACAAACAGCAGATTCCTTTAAAAAGTCCTCTTGCCAACTTAAATCCAGTTATCGACAGTTTTGGCTTGCTAAGAGTTGGTGGTCGTTTGAATCAAGCCCATCTGGGAATTGCAGAACAAAATCCTCTCATCATTGCCAGCAAACATCATATCACCATCTTGCTAATCCGACACCACCACGAAAGGGCCGAACACCAAGGCAGGCAAATTACTGAGGGCAAATTACGGTCTGCAGGCCTTTGGATTATAGGTATGAAAAAGAGTGTGGCCCAAGCATGAATATGTGCACTGTCGTAAAGCAAGAGGAAAACAACTACACCAACAAATGGCCGACTTGCCTGCGGATAGACTATGTACAGAGCCGCTTTTCACCTATGTTGGCCTAGATGTCTTTGGGCCATGGATGGTGTCCGCACGCAGGACCCACGGCGGTCACGCAAACAGTAAGCGTTGGGCTGTACTATTTACTTGCATAAGCGTGCGAGCAGTTCACATAGAGGTGATAGAATCTATGGACACATCCAGCCTTATCAATGCCTTAAGACGGTTTTTCGCAATCAGAGGACCAGTAAAACAATTGAGGTCTGACCAGGGAAGCAACTTCATCGGAGCCTGTAGAGAACTTAACATCGACACCAAGTCCATTCAAGATCAGTTGGCGGAAAAGGGTTGCACCTGGGTTTTCAATCCTCCTCATAGTTCCCACATGGGAGGCTCCTGGGAGAGAATGATCGGCATCTCACGCAACATCTTAAATTCTATGTTGATGGATGTTAACTCGTCTAGACTCACACATGAGACTCTAGTCACCCTTCTCGCTGAAGTTTCAGCCATTATCAACTCAAGACCCCTTGTGCCAGTGTCTATGGATCCTGAAACACCAGCCATACTGACTCCGGCTATTCTACTTACCCAAAAAACTGAGAATACGCTAATACCTAGTGGAGAATTTACTCATGCTAACATCTACCAAAAACACTGGAAGCGTGTACAATATCTAGCAGATTACTTCTGGAACAGGTGGCGAAAGGAGTACCTCAGTGTTCTTCAAGGAAGAAGAAAGTGGCAACACCACAAACCAAACTTGAAGGAAGGAGACCTTGTATTGATGAAAGAGCAACAAACCAAAAGGATTGACTGGCCTATCGGACTAATTTCAAAGGTTTTCCCTAGCAAGGATGGCAAGGTCCGGAAGGTGGAGTTGAAGATCTTCAGGAAAGGCGAGCTTAAACGTTCTCAAGACCAATCAACAAACTAATTTTAATATTACCCATCGAGAACGTCCCTGCTGGGTGAACAGGACTGTATCAAGCTTCGCAGATCTTCTCCATTCCAAGTTGGAAAACAGGACTAATCTATGTTTTTGCATTCTAACATGTTCTTTTACAGGTTGTTTATATTTTATGGACATTCGTCATAGTGAAATCCCCAAAATGAATTTCAGACGGGGAGTGTGCTGTTCTTTCAAATTTAATTCCTGAACTGTATTATTATCTCTTCTTACTATGTTGTTTCATCTATTGTTCTCTGCTGCCATCTGCTGGCCGGAATTCATATGCTGCACGCCTCGTTCCTTGTCTATAAAGTTTTTTCTCTGGGCGTGGTTTTAGCAGCCTTGGTCCTTGTCACTTCCTGTAGCCATTTTCAGTGCTGCATTCCTTTGTGACTGGAGACACACACATTGGCTTGTGAAGGCATCAGTTTTTGACCAGCAGTTAGCCTCAGGAAAGACATCCACATCACAGCATCTACTGCATCACTGTATTTCACTGCTCTGGATCAAATAAACCCACGTTTGATTGCATCCTCATGTCTACATCTGGATCCATCTAACCTGAGCATCTGCCAGTCCGGTCTGCTCCACTGCTTGGATACGAAGGTAGGACAGTCACAAAGTCATTATCAGTTACACCTTCATTCGCCTTCATGTGGGGACCGAACAACAACATGGTGGAACAGTACCTGTGCACACGACTACACGTACTGACTGATGGTTCTGCCCCATTCAACTTCTGGGTCTCCAAATTGTCCACATGGCCAGAGCTTGCCCTGTATGCCTTGGAGGTGCTGGCCTGTGCAGCGTCCCACTACGTGTGTGTGGGCATTGCTTAAAAGCACTTTTTTTAATATTATTATGAGTACTAGGTTGTTATGTATAACTTTGCATTTGTGTATCTGCAAAATTCCTGTTAACAGGCCTATTAGGTGTAATTTATACATCCCGCCACTAGATGGGGATAAAGTTCAGGTCATATATATACCTAGGTCAGGCCTAGTTAGTCAGTTGAGATCCTAGTTGAGACCAGGAGGGAGATGATGATCAGGATAGCTAGGAAAATGTAGTCAGAAGAGAGCAGATCTGAGGTAGTCAGATCAAATTAGTGGGAGAAAAGATAGAGTGAAGACTTCGCAACACATATTAGTGAGTGGAGCCAACTTCGCTAGGAGGTGTTACTCAGATGTTAGGCGCAGAAGAGCGTTTTCCTTCTGTAGCTGGACTATAGACTTGCATCCCTGACCAGTAGGAGAAGAGTTTGCCTCCAGCATTCCTAGGAATTCATCGGTGATAAGAGCCATTGAGGGCCACAGACACCTTTTGCATGGTGGAGGTTTTATAGCTTCAGGCAGCCACACAAACCTTCTAAGAGACAGTTGAGTTTTCCTGTCTAAAAACATTTAGCTTGTATGGAAAGACAAGGAATAGGATCCAAAGCATCTAACGGAATCAGGTACACCTAACCCACTGCTCCAAAAACCCAAGAAACCTGACAAGCCTAAAACAGTGGATTTGCAGAATTAACTCTGTACCATCTAGGGACTGCATAATTGTACTGCTGCAACCAAGAAACATCCAAAGTAAAAGTTGTGAGTGGCATCTTACCATTGTCTACCTCATAATTACTACCTATGGTTGTACCACCATTAACAGTACTGGCTTCATAACAAAAACCATCAAGGGACTCAGCCGCAACAAGCACCCTAAGCACCCCTAACATCAAGGGCACCTCAACCACCATCTTGGCTGATGCTTCCTACCCCAGAGCGTGCCCCGGAGGATTTTGTGCTGTCCACCTCAACACTGTGCTGCCAGCCCAGGGAGGCTATCTGCTAACCGTGAGTAAACTGATGAACTGTGTGTTATACTATTTGACCCCTCATCGGTCCACCGTGCACCTCACGTGATGCCCCTGCGACTCGCTGGCTGCATAACTTTTTATTGGCGTCACGAACAGGAAATTAACCCTTGCGCCATATTTGAGAGACTGTCGCATGTGAATAAGCCTCTTTATTTGCTTGAGAGACTTTTGCTTATTGTGCGCTGTTTTGGGGTACAGAACTGTCCAAATTGATTTCAAAGTATATGGAGGTGCTATACTAATCCCCAGCATCAAAATCGCAGTGTCAAAAGTGAGAAAATTCAACATTTGTGTCACTATAACTGCTTGCTGTCAGTGAATAGACTGTTACTGTTCAATTAATATGGCCGCCGGAGCTCCGATTTGAAAAATAACACTGCGCCATCACTGTGTGCAAATTGGTGACACCCCCTGCAGAGCGGGAAAACCAGTGTGCCGCCCCTTTATACAAAGTTGTCCGGTTAAAGCCCACCCTACCTGTACTGTGTGGGTTCTGAGAGGCGGACCCTGTATGCAAAACCGCACCACCCTCCTTGCCCTAGGAAGAGTCCTACCATTGAAACAAAATGGGTGGAACCATGTGTGGCTTGACAATGTGCCTACCTATAAACAGTTGGGACGAAAGCGCAGACACAGATATAGTCCCCTATGAACCTCTTTATGCACAAAAGACTGCCCTAGTATTGTGTGTCACCAAACAACCAAATCCAATAGGGGTACTGACCGATATTTTGCCGAAGGTCCGACTTGCTGAGACCGCCCCCCGTGTGGTGGATGGTGGTTGCGCCGCTCCCGTCATTCAAACAGACCTGGGAGGGGGGCCTGGGACTTTGGAGGAGCGTGACGTGCGTGCGCACGCTAGAAGCAGAAGTACCGATCGCTGCAGAGAGAGAGAGAGAGTGCAGGAGCAGCATGGCTGAAAAATCAGAGCGCCTTGTATCTAAAAGTGATTCTGGACAGGAACCGGTCACTGCTCTACCTTGGACCCCCACAGAGATGACTCCGGAGCTGCAGGTTCGAGTGCAGGAGTTGTGGGATCGTCAGTGGAGGGAGCGCAGTGAAGACCGTGGCCCTGAGTCTGCAAAAGACAGTGCAGGTCAGCATGCAGCCGCGACGCCGCGACCCCAGTCTCATAAATCAGCCGAAAGGTCCGGTCACTCTGAGAAGGTACCCACCATAGCGTGGCCCACCATGGAGCATACCGCGCTCTGGGCAAAGTTGTCAGCAGAGATAAAGTCTGCCCGGCTGCCGCATAATCATGCTTGTAAGCATTATAATGAAGGACTTACTCGTAAACTGTTGGAGGCACCCGTAAAGGATTTCCCGGTACTAGTACGCAAACTGGGCTGAGTACTGGATTTCTGTAAGCAGAGAGGATTCGGGTTCATCCGTGACTTATCAACAGATCGTGAGTACTACGTGAACCGCCGGTCTGTAAAGAGAAAGGAACTTCCCCCTTGGCTGCATAGCCTGTACATTGGCGAGGTGGTTGAGTTCACCACTGCAGAGGGTACATGTGGGCCCTATGCCACTGCAGTCCGTAGACCAGGCCAACCTACAGAGCCCCAGGAGCCTACTCAAGCCTGATGCAAAGTACATACCACCCAGTACAATCCAGAACCAATACGCTACTGGGTTTGCAGGAACCAATATCCTTTGGCACCCCGCCATTGTCACCAAAGATCCAGACACCAAACCCAAACCCCAAAGGGTTAGAAGAAAAAGGCCCGAGCCACAAACCCTCAATACTACTGCAGAGGACTGTGAAATATTGTTTCAGCAGCTAGCTGTACAGCCCCCACAAAGAATCGTAGTCCCACTTTATGGAGGGTGTAACGGATCTCCTGGCACCCTGACCGGGTACCTCCGTCGATGGATGCTCCTAGTGCTTCCCGAGGACTCCAAGCACTCCACTTGACACCGTAAGCACTGCAGACCCCACGAACCGCAGAAGCTTGGTTGAGGTCTCGCCGTCTCCTACCCACCCTGGACCTACGACAAGGCTCAGGCTCCAGTGGGTGAACCTCTCCTAAATCCAGAGAGCAGGAACAGCTCTTAAAAGAGCTAGTAGTTATAGCAAGGGGAATATACAGCGTATAGCAATCCCCATACACATGAGACGAGGCTCTATGTTGAATGTAAAACAGGAACTCTTTATTGAACACACAGCATTGACTTATATACACATGACATACTGAGGACATGACATAGCAGCCAATCCTGTACAGTTTAAACACAAAACTAACCCTATTCAACAAACACAATGGCATTGTCTGTGACGCAATTAACAAACACACTGGCATTGTCTTTGACGCAATCAACAATGAACATGCAAACAGATATCTTCACCCCCTCCATAATGAATGAATGGGAAGAGGAGACACATGTGATGGGATTATCTCCTGAGTGTATCATAGCAGTCGGCTGCTATTATAATCAACTATCTTAATCCCATCACTAACACAATCAGTGGGAGTCTCAGTGCAGAGTTAACCCTATTTGTGTTGCTGAATCCACACCATGCCTTTTTAATAGGCAATAGGAAATATGTGGCATATAAATTACACACATTAATCAGGGTTCATAGTTCCTTGTAACCCCAAAAGGTCTGAGGGGGTCTCCATAGTTCTCGGTCCATAGTCTGTAGGAAGGAGGCTGGCCCTCAGGCTCCTCCAGCAGCCCCAGTGACGGTTCAGTCTGTCACAGAGGGGAATCGGCTGGTCCCTCAATACCAAAGAAGTCGTCTGAGAGTCCAAATCCTGTGACTAGGTGTAGCCCTACTGCTGGGCTGGTTTGCAAAGAGAAAAAGGAACCGCCCTGTCTTTGAAAAAGTCAAGCAAGACCTCAACTTGCCAGCTACCCCTTAACAGAAAGTGATGGGGGGACGTCCAGAAGGATCATCCCCTGATTCCTGGGATTCTGGGAGCCCTATTCCGACGGATGTGTCTTCCTGCTCGGATCCCTACAATTAAGTAGGCCGTCTTATCCATAATATGGAACAGGAGCTGCTATTGTTTGAGAGGACTTCTCTTCCTGTTTTGCATTGAGCCCCTCTCTAAGTTCTTTTGCAAGGACTCCATCAAGAACTCCACCTACCTCAAAAATGTTGCACTACTGGTGTGTTTTACCATGTTTAACCCCTTTTTACCCCATTTTCAGGTTATCAAGGGACTTATTTAATGCAACGGTTAAAGTAAAGTACCCAGAAGGACCTTTCCGTGCTCAATTGTTTTACAACAACATTTTTGCACTTTTAAAATGTTTTTATACATGTTTTATACCCCATTTTAGGAATGGACTTTTTGTACCCTTATGTGAGATCATTCTCTTATAACCATTTTGGCCGCAACACATCTGCTATAAAAAGGAAAAATGTATGTGGTATATTTTATATTCTAAATAGTATTGGACCGGCACTCAGACATATGGGTTCACGCAGAGAGCCAGTATAGTATGATAAAATAGTGCAATTTAATAGAACATAAAATACATAAAAACATACATACACGTAATAGTGGGATGGATGAGGTTTTAACTCAAATAACTCATATAAAGTCCATACAAATTGTTGAGGTAAATGTCCCATGTTTGTACGAATATTTTTGAATAATCGATTGCAAACTCTATCCAAATGGTAAATAGGAAAAATTAATAGGAAAAAATCGATAGTACACAGTCTTAAACTGTAATGAGTAGGGTACTCACTTTTTGCGCAGTCCTGTGGCGTCCGACGTGTAAGAGCGCTTACCTTGGTGTCGGTTTAGTCAGATGCAAACGGCAAAGTGTAATTACTTAGCTGACGTCATGAAATCGGATCTCTGTATGATCGCTTCAATTATCGCGAGATGAGCTGTTTCTTTTTCTTTCTCTTTCAAATAGTACAGACTCTGTCAATCGCGGTTGAAATTGTAGTGAAGCTTCAATCTTTTTAGTCGTGGATTATTGTCAGTCACCAGCCGTTAAGTAAAATTGACCACCAGAAATTTTTGCTTACTTTTGTTTCAAATGATTTCCTAGGTCTTTTTCAATATTACATGGCCATGCTTCAAATTTCGGACTCTTTATGGATATCCCATCGATCCCAGACGCGTTTTGAAATAGATCCCTATTTCTTCCTCAGTGGGTCTGTCCATATTCAAGAGTCCAAGACCTTATATACTTGTCTGTTGATTGCTGGGGCGGATCCCATCAAATCAAGCAAAAGGCGCAACACATGGATCAGGGGTGGGTCAACATATGCTCACCACCTCTTTTCTGTCAAAAAATCGCATCGCGGTAATAGTGCGTTTTTAATGCGATTTTTTTCGCATACATGCGTTTTTTGGAAAATAGTTGCAAATCAGCATATTAATGACAACCAATGTTTCAAAATCGCAATCCCACTTTTAGTTTTTAAAAAAATCTATTAAATACTATAATTTGCACTAGATTTTAAATGATATCAATAAAATCAATATATGCACTTATACCATACTGGTTTGCAAGTATCCTACATACAATAAAATATAATAAAATTGCATAAAATTATAAAATATATTAAGATTTGGAGTCAGTATCTAAGATGGAGCTGTGTGGGGATGCCCATCACCAAGGGGACATCCCAGTGCTGATAAACAGCCAGACATGGGATATCCCTTCGGCAAGGGGCATCACCACAAAACTTTTCCCATATTTTTCATAGAAAGCCGAAAATCTCCAATTCGGCATTTAATCCTGCAGGTGATACACTGCCAAACTCAAATATTCGCCTAGACTCCCTCCGTGACATTTTAGCAATATAATTGCCTCCCCTCCAGTGTTTATCCACCTTCTCCAGTGCCGCAAATGTCATACCCCTTGGATCCTGATGGTGAAACTCTTTAAAATGTTTAGATAAGGGATGAGTTAGCGTTCCTTTTTTGATGTTGTTGATATGTCCGGCAAAACGTACCCTCAAGAGTCGCTTTGTTCTGCCGATATATTGTTTTTGACACGGACACTGGATAATGTAGATAACACCGGAGGAATTACAAGTGAGGCAATCTTTAATGTCAAGGGTAATGCGCGCTCTATGTAAGATAGGGCTGTTTCCTTATGGTAGCTTTCTGGGTTTGCTTTGCAACCCTTTTTGGCTCACTCAGGGATCCGTAGCTCCTTCTCCTCAGCTGTTCCTTGCCCAGCACTCCCAACCTCCTTATATTCCCCTCTCACACTTCTCTGGTTGCCAGATATAGAGCTTCCTGCCTGGACATCTATTCTGACCCTCTGGAGCTGTGTTGCTGCGTTCTCTGGTAGTTGGTCCAGAACGCTACCCTCCGGATCCCTGTTGGACCTTTGTGGTCTGCTGTGGTCGCCCACCTGGGTGTATGTGTTTGTCTGTATTGTCTGTCCTCTCCCTGGTGTGTCCCTCTTAGTGTCAGTGGTGCGGACTAGCGATCCCACTGGCCCGTTCACTATCTAGGGCTCATTGTAGGGAAAGCCAGGGTTTAGGCACGTGATCGCCGCACGGGTGAGGAACCCGTCTAGGGACGTCAGGGCAGTCAGGTGCCAGCCGCAAGGTGAGTCAGGAGTCACCACCTTTCCCTCTCCCTTGGGCAGGGCTTTCCCTTTTCCCTCCCTGTGCGTGACGCCGGTCATTACATTATATCTGGCCCTTATTTTGTGTAGGTAAAAAAAATATATATTTTTTTTACCTACTTAGAATCCAGTATGGATCAAATTGCTGCTCTGTCCAAACAATTTCATGGCCTGTCTTTGGAGGTGGCAGGATTGAAGGCGTCGGTCCTCCAGCAATAGCAGCAATTACAACTGACCGCAAGCCCAGCGGTTGCTACTGGTAACCAGGTTGTTGCAAAACCCAAGGTCCCTCTCCCTGACATATTTTCTGGGGGAAGGGACAAGTTTTTGACATTCCGTGAGGCCTGTAAATTATATTTTAAACTGCGCCCTTACTCCTCTGGTAATGAAGAACAGCGGGTGGGGGTTGTTATTTCCCTGCTGCAGGGGGACCCGCAGTCCTGGGTGTTCTCTTTACCTACTGATTCCCAGGCTCTTCGGTCAGTGGATGAGTTTTTCGGGGCCTTGGGTCTCATATATGACGACCCTGACCGAGTCGCACTGGCTGAATCAAGATTACGGAGACTCCTACAAGGAGAGCGGCCGGTAGAGGAGTATTGCTCTGACTTCCGTAGGTGGGCTATGGATACCCAATAGAACGACCCGGCTCTCAGGAGTCAGCTCTGCTCTGGGTTATCCGAAAGGGTTAAGGATGGGCTTGCATTATGAGACCCCCTTTTCCCTTGATGCGGTTATGTCCCTTTCTATCCGAATAGATAGACGCCTTAGGGACAGGTTGAAAAAACCGGAGCAATTGGTAACCCCTCCCAAGCAGCAGTTTAGTCTGTACGGACTTAGACGAGCCTATGCAGCTAGGAGAAACTACTCGTCAGGTCCGGCCTCCTGAGGCTCGCCGTAGGCGTGGGGTTTGTTTTTTTTGTGGGGAGAGGGGTCATTTCATTAATGTCTGTCCTTCTTTCCTCAGAAACAAAAGACCGTCGGAAAACTACTAACCCCAGGCTGTGTGGAGGATGTCAGCCGGGGGGTATACGTTTCCTCCATACGTACATCGCAATTTGTGTTGCCAGCGGTTATTGTTTTTGGTGATAAGACGGAGACTATTTCTTTCTTTCTAGACAGTGGAGCAGGGGTAAATTTGATAGATGCCCATTTTGCCCGCACTATGAGTTTGTCTCTCTGTACGCTACAGAGACCTATTGCCATATTCGCTATTGATTCTGCTCCTCTGTCTCAGAGAAACCTCACCCACATTGTTCATAATTTACACCTTCGGGTAGGGGACCACCATAACGAGATGCTTTCATGTTATGTTCTGGAGGGGCTTCCCACTCCGGTAGTGCTGGGTCTTCCCTGGTTGGTAGCGCACAATCCAGTGGTGGATTGGCAGGCCAGGGAGATATTGGAGTGGAGTGAGCAGTGCAGAGAAAATTGCTTAAATAGCAATTGCTTAGTCGCCTCCAAAACTACCATACCTACATTTATTTCGGATTTTAAAGACGTTTTTTCTGAAAAGGGTTGTCAGAAGTTACCACCTCATCGTCCTTATGATTGCCCGGTTAACCTTATTCCCGGCGCAAAATTACCCAAGACCAGGTTATATAATCTTTCGGGTCCAGAGAGACAAGCCATGAAAGATTATATCTCCGAGAGCTTGGCTAAGGGACACATCAGACCCTCTTCTTCACCCGTGGCTGCAGGGTTTTTCTTCGTTAAAAAGAAAGATGGGGGCCTGCGTCCTTGCCTAGATTTTCGCATTAAATCGGATAACCATCCGAGACCCATACCCTCTTCCTCTCATTCCTGACCTGTTTAACCAGATTGCGGGTGCTAGGTGGTTCTCCAAACTTGATCTTAGGGGGGCCTACAATCTGATTCGTATTAAGGAGGGGGATGAGTGGAAGACAGCTTTTAACACCCCTGAGGGGCATTATGAAAATCTAGTTAGGCCTTTCGGTCTGACCAATGCTCCTGCCGTCTTTCAACATTTCGTTAATTACATTTTTAGTCATCTAATCGGCAGGTTTATGGTAATATACCTAGATGATATTTTAATTTATTCGTCTGATCTGAGAACACATGAGGTGCATGTCAGACAAGTACTGCAGGTCCTACGGACGAATAAATTATATGCTAAAATTAAAAAATGTGTCTTCGCCGTTCAGGAGATACAATTCCTAGGTTATTTTTTATCTGCTTCAGGTTTCCGTATGGATCCTAGGAAGGTCCAGGCAATTTTAGATTGGGATCTTCCTGAAAACCTCAAAGCACTGCAACGGTTCTTGGGCTTCGCAAATTTCTATAGGAAATTCATAAAAAATGATTCACTTATTGTAAAACCCCTTACTGACATGACTAGGAAGGGGACTGATTTTTCTAAATGGCCTGACACCGCTAAAGTTGCTTTTTCCTCTCTAAAAGAGAGGTTTACCTCGGCACCTGTTCTAGTCCAACCTGATGTCTCTCAGCCTTTTATTTTTGAAGTCGATGCGTCAGAGGTGGGAGTGGGGGCGGTGCTGTCTCTGGGTCAGTCTCCTGGCAAATGGCGTCCTTGTGCTTTCTTTTCAAAAAAACTATCTGCAGCAGAAAAGAACTACGATATTGGCAATAAGGAACTGTTAGCTATTAAACTAGCGTTTGAAGAATGGCGTCACTTTTTAGAGGGGGCAGTCCACTCCGTCACTGTGATTACGGACCACAAAAATCTTCTGTACCTCGAATCAGCTAAGCGTCTCACCCCTAGACAAGCTAGGTGGTCGCTATTTTTTACCAGGTTTAACTTTGTGATTACCTATCGTCCTGGGGCAAAGAATACCAAGGCTGATGCACTCTCTCGTTGTTTCCCTGGAGGGGGTAATGTGAGTTATCCGGTGCCCATTCTTCAAAGAGGAGTGGTTGTTTCTGCGGTACACTCTGTTCTGGAGGGGAAGGTGTTAGAGGCCCAGGGGGACGCCCTGGTCTCTTGCCCCTCAGAGAAATTGTTTGTACCGTTGAACCTGCGTTTCGAATTATTAAAGGAACATCATAATTCGGCACTTGCTGGGCACCCGGGTAGTAAAGCAACCTTGGAGCTATTGTCTCGTCGTTTTTGGTGGCCAAGGTTGCGTCAGGATGTATTGGATTTTGTGTCTTCTTGTTCTACCTGTGCGCGCGCAAAAGTTTCACATACACGTCCTGCAGGGTCTCTATTACCACTCGTCATTCCCAATAGACCATGGACACATCTGTCAATGGATTTTATCACTGACTTACCTTTGTCTGTGGGTAAAACAGTTATTTTGGTAGTAGTGGACAGGTTTAGCAAAATGGTACACTTCATTGCGTTACCCGCACTACCTAATGCTAAGACTCTTGCTTAGGTATTCGTCAGTGAAATCGTGAAGCTTCACGGGGTCCCCTCCGATGTTGTTTCGGATCGGGGTACCCAGTTTATTTCAAAATTTTGGAAAGCTTTTTGTTCCCGTTTGGGGGTACACTTGTCCTTTTCCTCAGCTTTCCATCCTCAGTCGAATGGACAGACTGAGCGTACCAACCAAAACCTGGAGACATATCTAAGATGTTTTGTGTCTGAAAACCAAAAGTTGTGGTCATCATATTTACCGTTAGCTGAGTTTGCCATAAATAATCGTCGTCAGGAATCCACTGGCAAGTCACCATTTCTTGGTGCATATGGTTTTCATCCCCAATTCTGTACTTTCAAAGAGGGGGGGTCTTCTGGGGTTCCCGAAGAGGAATGGTTTTCGTCATCTCTTTCATCGGTATGGCAGAAGGTGCAAGCTAACTTGAAAAATATGGGAGGTAAATACAAATGCATGGCTGATAAGAGACGGTCGCCAGGTCCGGACCTAGGAGTGAATGACTATGTGTGGTTGTCTACTAGGAATATTAAATTGAAGGTTCCCTCTTGGAAACTGGGTCCTAGGTTTATTGGTCCTTACAAAATTGTAGCCATCATCAACCCCGTGGCTTTTCGCCTGGAGTTACCTCAGACTTTTACAATCCATAATGTCTTTCATAAGTCGTTACTCAAAAAATATGTTCCACCTCTAGAACCGTCACCGCTGCCACCCCCTCCTGTTGTTGTGGATGGTAATCTAGAATTTCAGATATCCAAAATTGTTAATTCTTGTCGGGTCCGCCTCTCTCTTTCCTCTGGACCGTAACCTCTCCAATGCACCAGATATTGAAGAATGTGGGTTCCTGCGTCTGAGGTAAACGCTGACAGGCTAGTTTGGGTTTTTCATGCCTCTCATCCTGAGAGACCTGGTCCTGAGTGTCCGGAGGCCCCTCGTAGAGAGGGGGGTACTGTCACGAGGGTGTCAAGAACCACGCCTGATTCCGTTATACCCGGGGTCAGGAAGTCGCAGCGGTTGGCTGCGCGCTCTATGTAAGATAGGGCTGTTTCCTTATGGTAGCTTTCTGGGTTTGCTTTGCAACCCTTTTTGGCTCACTCAGGGATCCGTAGCTCCTTCTCCTCAGCTGTTCCTTGTCCAGCACTCCCAACCTCCTTATATTCCCCTCTCACACTTCTCTGGTTGCCAGATATAGAGCTTCCTGCCTGGACATCTATTCTGACCCTCTGGAGCTGTGTTGCTGCGTTCTCTGGTTGTTGGTCCAGAACGCTACCCTCCGGATCCCTGTTGGACCTTTGTGGTCTGCTGTGGTCGCCCACCTGGGTGTATGTGTTTGTCTTTGTTGTCTGTCCTCTCCCTGGTATTTCCCTCTTAGTCTCAGTGGTGCGGACTAGCGATCCCACCGGCCAGTTCACTATCTAGGGCTCATTTTAGGGAAAGCCAGGGTTTAGGCACGTGATCGCCGCACGGGTGAGGAACCCGTCTAGGGACGTCAGGGCAGTCAGGTGCCAGCCGAAAGGTGAGTCAGGGGTCACCACCTTTCCCTCTCCCTTGGGCAGGGCTTTCCCTTTTCCCTCCCTGTGCGTGACGCCGGTCATTACAGCTATGCAGTGGGTCAGGATATATGTGTAGTAGTTTGTGACGCCAATTGCAGCTTGCGCAGGTACTGTAGAAGGGCCCTTTAAGATGTAATAACTCACGTACCAGGTGAGGAATGCCAGAGGGGGATAATGTCTCTGTGTAGTAGGTATTGTGTCAACGGTGTCTCCTACCTTGGTACGACTGGACTCCTGGATCCTGGCTCACTTGCAATGAAATTGAGTGTGGTCAGTGGGAGTAACTGAGGAACTTTGGTAGTAAGGAATGAGATCCAGACCGATGATATAATCCAACTTGTCTTTACTTAATGGCAGCTTGAATCCATACAGGTACAGCAATAGTGTTGGGTCCCAGCAGGTATTGGCAATATGTGGCAGGAATCAATATGTATTCTGCTTCTATTCATATGCCTAGAGAATCTGGCAGGTATCTATCTTCTACTCTGTCTGTCTTCTGCTTGGTGTGGGCCTGACTAGCTGAGGAGGTATTTGGCTTCTCCTGGTCTCTGGATAAACACTCACAGTTCTGCTCGCAGGGGATGGTTGTTTTCCTGGAGATCTGTAGATCTGGAGGTGGCTGCTTGCTTTGTCACCAGCTGAGGTAGAAGACTCAGGCTGGGAAGAGTGCTCCTTGGCCTCAGCCGAGGCTGGATCCTAGGTTGGGATCCCTGTTTCTGGGAGCTCCTACCAACACACCCTTCCCCTAGCAGGGGGCTGGTACACACTCTAACTAACTTCCTCTCCTCCCCATGCGGTAGGATGTGGGGACATTCCACTCCTCCTCAAAGAGGGGGGAGCTAGCCTGGAATGAACTATTCCAGCCTAGGTATACTAAACTGACTATGGTCTGCTGAACATATTGCTGCCACCTGCTGGTGTACATGGAAATGAAAGCTAATACATTATACAGGCCTGGAAAATATATATAATAAGGAATGCATTGTTAGATCACACAAGATGGCAATACATATGCACCTGACATGATGTAGCAGGGAGAAAGAGTTTAGTGACATACTCTGGGATGTTACATACCCCTTTACTTTAAGTTAAGCCGTCCTCGGCTTACGTCTAGGATGGTGAAGGATTCAGCTCTGGGTACCCAATAAATACAAAGTGCTGCGTGAATTTACATATAAAGACATACGTAGACAAAACATGAAACGGCTTTCCCCAGGTTCCTGCCCGCTAGACTAAGGTGTCCAACACACAGTTTCCTTCTCTTGGTATAACCAGGTAACCTAAATACTGCACAAAGCAAAACCTTTACTGACTGACTTTGTATGTCCTGAGCTCGGTAGACATCAAAGAAAGCATGGGGGTGTCTTTACTCCGTAATCCCACCATTGTGTAATGGAATGCCCGCAAATAGAAGGGTGGCTTTATCCTGTATTCCCTTCCCTGCACCATAGCCTGAAGAAATTTGGCTTGTAGCACGATCACTATGATGACTATGGGGAAGCTAAGTTGTGGCTCTAAGGCTTGAGGCGCCTTACCTTAGGCAAAAGGCTCAGAAGGGGAGGTATGTATCGTCTCCGTATCTTCTGGAAAGTACCAGGAGGAGGGCCTTCAATCCCGTGCGCTCCTGGAAATGAGACACCTCAGGATGGGAACAATCCTGAACATTTAATAAGTGGGAAGGAGCAGCCTAGGGCTTCTAATGATTCCCGAAGCAGCAGGGGTACCCGTGAAATAACTGGACCTGCCTGGACTTACCACTTGGTCCTACCCTGGGTACCTATGGGTATATATCACCGGGTGTAGGCCATTAGTATTCAATGTCCCTATGATGACAGTCCGAATAAGGGGGGAGAGAACAAGAGCTGTAAAAAGGCACACTTTAAGTAAGTTGCTACATTTTTGTCAAGTGCAATGGTTAAGTGCAATTGTTCTAAACAGTGCATAAATTCACATTGTGGCACCTGGAAAAATAATACACACAATGGGCAGGTTATCTTAAACGTTACAACATCTGTAAACCGGTACAATAGTGCAAAATTATTAAATGACATGGGAATTGGGTGCAAGCTTTTATGTTGCAATAAAACATTTTATAATAAAAGTAGTGCAATTTATTAGTGCAAAATGAGGCTCAACAATAACTTGAGTCCTGTTTCCTGGAAGTGCTTAAAGTTGTAGAATCCTCTGGAAACTGATAAAAAGTTAATTGTAATCCACAGGGTAAAAGTTAATTGTAATCCAAAGGGTTAAAATGTCATATAAGAGTAGCAGGCTATCAGGTAACCTGAGAAAGGGGATAAAAACACTGAACTTGGACATGAGGGGTTAAGTGCAGATGGGGGGAGTCCTAACAAAACATGACCATCAGGGTGAGGACTAAACAGGCAACCTGAAACATAAAACGTTAAAATCACACAAAGGCCAACAGGTCCTCACCCGTCAGATAACAGTCCATGGAGTGGCTCCCAAATCCTCCTCATCGCTCCTGGAGCTGCTAAACCTCATGAGAGGATGTTCCTGCCTCTGATGGTAGCTCATTGTCGCTGCCGTCGTGGTGCGCCACTGCCCTCTACTGGTGGCTGCAGGAACTGGCTGTGCGGACATCCTTAAGAATGCTGCGGTGACTCGCTGTAGTCCGGGATCTCCAGCCGGCACAGAGGGGGATAGGACCTCTTGCTGAAGGGGTTCAGGAAGGTGGGAAGCAGGTTGCTGGGGCTGCTTCCAAGGCAAGATGTATGGGGGCATGAGATATGGCTGGACCTTAGGATTAAAGGTAAGGACAGAGTTGTTGATCTGTCCTACCCTCAGGGTCGGTGGCGCTGCCAAATCTGGGATGAGCGTTGCTGGTTCAGGTTGGGATTGCTCTTTAAATCTCAAACGGCCATCCGGGGTTTCCTGAAGGCCTCTCACCTTGCCTGCAGAGCCTGGATCCTCCTGCCAGGTCTTTGGGACAACGGCAGGGGTGAGCGGTTTCTCCAGCAGGGTCACGCCGGCAGCGAATGGACCCTGTAGTGAGCGCATGGGAGTGTACTCAACCTGGTATGCCTGATTAAAGTGGGGTCCCCTGGCTGGGGGTCATCAACTACTTGTTTCACCCACTTCAACAGCCGATTTATACTCCCAGGCCGTCTGGGCAAACGCTGTAATCTCATGGGGTACTTCGGGGTTCAGGCTCTTGAGCTGGCTGTAGCTGGGCGGCGGAGTGTAAACACCGGCCGCCTCCGCCACACCAGTAGGTGACGGTCGCGGTGCAGGTGGCAGGTGCTGGGGTCTCAGGACGCGGTGCAGGGGCGGACACGGAACGGGCCGGGGCCTCAGGGAGCGCGGCAGCTCCTACCTGTTGTTGCGGCCGGGCGGCCGGTTACGGTGCCTCCTGGTTGCCATCTGGGGGTGCCATCTTTATCTGGAACACCGGCTTGTCAATGGCGAGGGTTACTGCGTCAGCGGCGTCCTCCGCGGGAACAGGCTTGACGTCGACCTCCATCTTCACAGGCACGTCGTCTTCCGCGGGTGGCGCTTGACAAGGTGGAGGGATCCGCAGCCTCCGGGAACTCGATTAGGTCCGGGCTCTCTGCATCGGGAATCGGGACATCAGCGGCGGCCTCTTCTGGAACCTCCAGGATGCTGTTCAAGGTAGGCGGCCTAGATTTAATGTCCGGGGAGGAATCCACTGCCTCCGGGATGGTAGCAAATATAGAGGGCCCACTCTTCTTTTGTCACTACCAGAGCTTTGAGACGTTCTCACAGCTCTGTTTCTCCACCCCTGTGATGATGTCACTACTAGAGCTTGGAGGAGTTCCCTCTGCTCTGTTTCTCCGCCCCTGTGTTGAGGTCTTTACTTCCTCCCAGCTGTCCCTCCTGTGTTTGATTTCTCTGCCTTTAAATCACCCCTCCTCCTTTGTAGGGTGTGGATTATACTTTTCATTTGAGCTGTATCTCTCGCTTGAGTATCTTCACTTGTGTGTTATCTTTCTATGGACCTGAGTTCTGCTAAGGCAAGTACTTCGGATAGTGTCTGCTGACTTTGAATCTGTCTTCACTGCTGCTGCAGCTCCTTCAGTTAAGTGTGCAGACATTGTGTGTTTCTGTTTGTTTTCTGACTGGATCCGAGGCGACCCCGGTTCCGTCCATATTCTGAGCAGGGCACCGGTGGCCGTGCCCCTTCCACTATTGTAGGGGTTACAGTGGTCATCAGCCTTAGGTACGCGGGCATGTCTCGATCCACCATTTGGATCTGGACATGTGCTTAGCAGCATAGGGAGAGCTTTTAGGGTCTGACAGGGGTCACCCTTTATCCTCCCTAATTTGGGTCCGGTGAGTAGCTTATTCACTGTGTATGCTCTTGTTGCTCACATACAGACGTGACATCTTTAAGACTTAGGAGACCTGGATCTCCGGTGGGTGCTCCTCATAGACCGATTCTTCACCAAACGACATCTGGTTTCACCGGGGTTGGGGGAACGCCATCTTGACCACCTTTTCAATCCAACAGACTGCTAGTTCTAAGGGTGTAGCCCAGAGGGAGGAGTCTTTATCACCTCGGCTCACAATAGAAAGTTCACTGGGGGCAGTCTTTCTGGGGGCAGTCTTTAGTTTTCCTGCTTCCAGGGGGGCGTATTCGGCATCTTCGCGCTCTTGAGGGGGAGTTACTAAATTTTTCCGCTTCTGGGGGGTGTATTCGATAGTTTCGCACTCTTGAGGGGGCGTTTTGGTCTCTTCCCATCTCTTGGGTTCGGTGACAATACCTTCTTGAAGAGGCGTGTATTCGCTATCTTCGCCATCTTGAAAATCATAGAGCTGCTGCGCCATGAGGGAAACATGGCCGATTAACCCTTGCAGTGCTGACGCGCACAATGCAGCATTCTCTGGTCCAGCAATAAAAGTAATAAAGTCCATTTTCAACGTTTTTGCACAATCTTCAGCCCTTATAATACTGTGAGACATGCGATCTGGTCAGTTTTAGCACACAATTGGATCCGGTTCTGTTGTTAGGGATGGACACACAATTCAATCCGATCCTGTCCGTGACGCCACTTAATGCAATGAGCAGCACACTGGTACAGTGGGTCAGCTATGAAGTGGGTCAGGATATATGTGTAGGAGTTTGTGACGCTAATTGCAGCTTGCGCAGGTACTGTAGAAGGGCCCTTTAAGATGTAATAACTCACGTACCAGGTGAGGAATGCCAGAGGGGGATAATGTCTGTGTAGTAGGTATTGTGTCAACGGTGTCTCCTACCTTGGTACGGCTGGACTCCTGGATCCTGGCTCACTTGCAATGAAATTGAGTGTGGTCAGTAGGAGTAACTGAGGAACTTTGGTAGTAAGGAATGAGATCCAGACTGATGATATAATCTAACTTGTCTTTACTTAATGGCAGCTTGAATCCATACAGGTACAGCAATAGTGTTGGGTCCCAGCAGGTATTGGCAATATGTGGCAGGAATCGATATGTATTCTGCTTCTACTCATATGCCTAGTGAATCTGGCAGGTATCTATCTTCTGCTCAGTCTGTCTTCTGCTTGGTGTGGGCCTGACTAGCTGAGGAGGTATTTGGCTTCTCCTGGTCTCTGGATAAACTCACAGTTCTGCTCGCAGGGGATGGTTGTTTTCCTGGAGGTCTGTAGATCTGGAGGTGGCTGCTTGCAGTTGCTTTGTCACCAGCTGAGGTAGAAGAACTAGCAGGGGGCTGGTACACACTCTAACTAACTTCCTCTCCAGCCCCATGCGGTAGGATGTGGGGACATTCCACTCCTCCTCAAAGAGGGGGGAGCTAGCCTGGAATAAACTATTCTAGCCTAGGTATACTAAACAGGCTATGGTCTGCTGAACATATTGCTGCCACCTGCTGGTGTACATGGAAATGACAGCTAATACATTATACAGGCCTGGAAAATACATATAATAAGGAATTGTTAGATCACACAATGCACAATGCATTGTTAGATCACACAAGATGGCAATACATATGCACCTGACATGATGTAGCAGGGAGAAAGAGTTTAGTGACATACTCTGGGATGTTACAATTTTTTACAGTAGGTGCTAATTTAAGCCCTAAATTGTGTGCCTTTGTAAATGTTATGAGGGGAGATGTGTTTAGTAGGGGTCCTATAATCTTATCCTTTAGAACGAAGTGCCAGTGTCGGTTAATGATATGTCGTATTTGTTTCGACTGTGCACTATATGGTAAGATCATCCTCGTATATTTTATATATTTGCCTAGAATGTATTTTTGTGCATAACCCTTTATTTACAGGAGGTTATTGAAAAGTCATGATAATGCATTGCAATGTCTATATTCACAATGCGCATATTTGGTGGAGTGTATTTAGTGTATTTCAGGACACGGCTTAGAGATCCACAGCTTCAGACTATACCAACGTCGAGGGCGACTTACATTTTACCATGGCGGTATGCAGCGTCCCACTACGTGTGTGTGGGCATTGCTTAAAAGCACTTTTTTATATTAATATGAGTACTAGGTTGTTATGTATAACTTTGCATTTGTGTATCTGCAAAATCCCTGTTAACAGGCCTATTAGGTGTAATTTATACATCCTGCCACTAGATGGGGATAAAGTTCAGGTCATATATATACCTAGGTCAGGCCTAGTTAGTCAGTTGAGATCCTAGTTGAGACCAGGAGGGAGATGATGATCAGGATAGCTAGGAAAATGTAGTCAGAAGAGAGCAGATCTGAGGTAGTCAGATCAAATTAGTGGGAGAAAAGATAGAGTGAAGACTTCGCAACACATATTAGTGAGTGGAGCCAAGTTCGCTAGGATGTGTTACTCAGATGTTAGGTGCAGAAGAGCGTTTTCCTTCTGTAGCTGGACTATAGACTTGCATCCCTGACCAGTAGGAGAAGAGTTTGCCTCCCTGGAAAAGAAACAAGCATTCCTAGGAATTCATCGGTGATAAGAGCCATTATTGAGGGCCACAGACACCTTTGCATGGTGGAGGTTTTATAGCTTCAGGCAGCCACACCAACCTTCTAAGAGACAGTTGAGTTTTCCTATCTAAAAACATTTAGCTTGTATGGAAAGACAAGGAATAGGATCCAAAGCATCTAACGGAATCAGGTACACCTAACCCACTGCTCCAAAAACCCAAGAAACCTGACAAGCCTAAAACAGTGGATTTGCAGAATTAACTCTTTACCATCTATAGACTGCATAATTGTACTGCTGCAACCAAGAGACATCCAAAGTAAAAGTTGTGAGTTGCATCTTACCATTGTCTACCTCATTATTACTACCTATGGTTGTACCACCATTAACGGTACTGGCGTAACGAAAAAAAACATCAAGGGACTCAGCCGCAACAAGCACCCTAAGCACCCCTAACATCAAGGGCACCTCAACCACCATCTTGGCTGATACTTCCTACCACAGAGCGTGCCACGGAGGATTTCGTGCTGTCCACATCAACACTGTGCTGCCAGCCCAAGGAGGCTATCTGCTAACCGTGAGTAAACTGATGAACTGTGTGTTATACTATTTGACCCCTCATCGGTCCACCGTGCACCTCACGTGTTGCCCCTGCGACTGGCTGGCTGCACCTGCCCTGCAGCCAGTGTACTCTCTGAACGTGTATTTAGCACGGCAGGAGGCGTCATTACAGACAGACGCAGCCGACTGTCCACAGCCAACATGGACAAGCTCACGTTCATTAAAATGAACCAGGCCTGGATCCCGCAAGACTTGTCCGTACCTTGTGCAGAATAGACAGTTCTAACAGCCTCAACCAACCATCCTTTTACTCAAGTGCACTTATTCCTTTTTTTTTTTTTTTATATGTCCCAATATTTTGGGGGATACCCCTATGTAAAAATGCTAAATAACACACATCTGTGTTGGCTACCTATTCCTCCTTTGCCGCCGCTTCCACCTAGACCGCCACGTGAGCCTACACGGTCAAATCCACCCATTCACCGGCTCCTCAACCTCTATCTCCTATATCATTCCTAATTTTTTTATTTTTTAAGGTCTTTTATGTTTTTATAATTAATTTGCCTATCCACATTTGTTTGCAGAGCATTTGTCATGCTCTTAAGCACATTTTGCTGCCTTTTGCAGCCCTCTAGCTCTTTCCAGGGCTATTTTAGAGCCATTTTAGTGGCCAAAAGTTTGGGTCCCCATTGACTTCGGGTCAAGTTCGGGACCCGAACCCGAACTTTTTTTTCCAAGTTCGGCCGAACCTACTGAACCCGAACATCCAGGTGTCCGCTCAACTCTATGTGTGAGGCCTATATTTAATCCAAATAGCAGTTACAGTCAGTTTCTGTATTGTTCAAACTCTGCTTGCTGTGACCAGTGAGAAGCAAATATACACTTATTTCTAGACCGTGTGTGAGGCCTATATTTAATCCAAATATCAGTGACATCCAGTGTCAATATGAAGAAGGCGAGTATTAAGGGACGGGGAAGTGGACGTGATTCTGATGGCTCACGCAGAGGCCGTGGCTCAGGGCGCGTTGCAACTGTGCCTGCTGCCAGAGCACAAGGAAAACAGTCATTCACGATACCTAGCTTCATGTCCCAGTTTGCAGGGCGTCGCAAGACAACACTCTTGAAGTCAGACCAGTGCGACCAGGTGGTCGGTTGGATTGCAGCAGATAATGCTTCCACTGGGTTAAGCACCACCCTGTCTTCCACCAAGTCCAGTCTCAGTAGCCAACAGTCTGGTCAACAACACAATCCTCACCCTGATCATCCTTCCTCCCACCATGTATAGTCTGGCCAAACAAGCGATCCGGTACTCGGATGTTCCGAGGAGCTATTTTCACCCCATCACTTAACTCCTTAAGGACACAGCCTTATTTCACCTTAACCACTTGCCATCTGGGCCATTTGCCCCCTTCCTGACCAGGCCTAATTTAGCAAAACTTACATATCTCACTTTATGTGGTAATAACTTTGGAACGACTTTACTTATCCAAGTCATTCAGAGATTGTTTTCTCATGACACATTGTACTTCATGATGGTCATAAATTTGAGTCAATATATTTCACCTTTATTTATGAAAAAATCCCAAATTTACCCAAAATTTTGAAAAATTCGCAATTTTCTAAATTTCTATTTCTCTACTTTCAAAACAGAAAGTGATACCTCATAAAATATTTATTACTTAACATTCCCCATATGTCTACTTTATGTTGGCATCATTTTGGAAATTTCATTTTATTTTTTTAGGACGTTAGAAGGCTTAGAAGTTTAGAAGCAATTCTTCAAATTTTTAAGAAAATTGCCAAAACCCACTTTTTAAGGACCAGTTCAGGTCTAAAGTCACTTTGTGGGGCCTACATAGTGGATACCTCCATAAATGACCCCATTGTAGAAACTACACCCCTCAAGTTACTTAAAACCGATTTTACAAACTTTGTTAACCCTTGTTCCACAAGAATTAAAGGAAAATGGAGATTCAATTTTTAAATTTCACTTTTTTTGGCAGATTTTCCATTTTAATCCAAATTTTCTTTAACACATCGATGGTTAACAGCCAAACAAAACTCAATATTTATTACCCAGATTCTGCGGTTTACAGAAACACCCCACATGTGGTCATAAACTGCTGTATGGGCACACGGCAGGGCGCAGAAGAAAAGGAACTCCACATGGTTTTTAGATGCCATGTCCCATTTGAAGCACCCTGATGCACCCTTACAGTAGAAACTCCCAAGAAGTAATCCCATTTTGGAAACTAGGGGATAAGGTGCCAGTTTAATTGCTACTATTTTTGGGTACATATGATTTTTTTGATCATTCATTATAACACTTTATGTGGCAAGGTGACCAAAAAATTGGTTGTTTTAGCACAGTTTCTATTTATTTATTTTTACAGCGTTCATCTGAGGGGTTCAGTAAAGTGACATTTTTATAGAGCAGATTGTTACAGACGTGGCGATACCTAATATGTCTACTTTTTCTTATTTATTAAAGTTTTACACAATAATAGCATTTTTGAAACAAAAAAATTATGTTTTAATGTGTCCATGTTCTGAGTGCTATATTTTTTTTTATTTATTTTTTTTGAGATTTTCTTATGTAGGGGCTCATTTTTTGAGGGATGAGGTGACGGTTTTATTAGTACCATTTTGTGGGACATACGCGTTTTTGATCACTTGGTGTTGCACTTTTTGTGATGTAAGGTGACAAAAATTGCTTGTTTTGACACAGTTTTTTTTTTTTTTACGGTGTTCACCCGAGGGTTTAGGTCATGTGATATTTTTATAGAGCTGCTTTTAACGGACGCGGCAATACCTAATATGTATACTTTTTTTTATTTGTTTCACTTTAACACAACAATAGCATTTTTGAAACCAAAAAAATGATGTTTTAGTGTCTCCATGTTCTAAGAAGCTATAGTTTTTTTATTTTTTGAGAGATTTTCTTATGTAGGGGCTCATTTTTTGCGGGATGAGGTGACGGTTTTATTGGTACCATTTTGTAGGACATACGCGGCAATACCAAATATGTCTATTTTATTTTATTTTTTCTATTTTTAACATTTTTTTTTTTTTATTCCTTACTTGGGGAATTTTTTTATTTTATTCTTTCAACACTTTATTTTTATTTATTTTTATTTTACACTTTTCGTCCCCCATAAGGTCATACAAGACCTCTGGGGGACATTTACTTCACTTTTTATTTTCACTGTTGATTTCTCCTGTAACTGGGGCTGACATAGTAGCCCCAGTTCCAGGAGAAATGCACCCCCCAGAGAGGCTGTACAGCCTCAGTGCAGGGCTGATTGAGGTCTCTGAAAGACCTCACACAGCTCCTGCACTCTCCGGTCCCGGCGATCACATGACCGCCGGGCCGGAACAGGAAGCGCATAGCACTCGGTGAGCACTGTGTATGCAGTGATCCAGAAGGCAGGGACACCTGGGCACTGTCCCTGCCGTCTCTCTGAATTGCCCTGCTGTCACTGACAGCGGGCAACCCGATCAGCAGCTGCACGATTAGCGTGCAGCTGCAGTTTCTGAACGGACATTCTGGAACGTCCATTCAGAAATGGAGATCCACCTCCCGGACGTTTATATCCTATGGGTGGACGGGAGGTGGTTAAGGACCAGGCCATTTTTTGCAGGCTTAGAAGTTTATAAGTAAATCTTGAAATTTCTCAGAAATTTACAAAAAAAAACTTTTTAAGGACAAGTACAGGTCTGAAGTCACTTTGTGAGGCTTACATAATAGAAACCACCCAAAAATGACCCCATTCTAGAAACTACACCTCTCAAGGTATTCAAAACTGATTTTACAAACGTTGTTAACCCTTTAGGTGTTCCACAGGAATTAATGGAAAATAGAGATACAATTTCAAAATTTCATCTTTTTGGCAGATTTTTCATTTGAATATTTTTTTTCCAGTTACAAAGCAAGGGTTAACAGCCAAACAAAACTCAATATTTATGGCCCTGATTCTGTAGTTTACAGAAACACCCCATATGTGGTCGTAAACTGCTGTACGGGCACACAGCAGGGCGCAGAAGGAAAGGAATGCCATACGGATTTTGGAAGGCAGATTTTGCTAGACTGTTTTTTTTTACACCATGTCCCATTTGAAGCCCCCCTGATGCACCCCTAGAGTAGAAACTTCTTATAAGTGACACCATCTAAGAAATTACACCCCTCAAGGTATTCAAAACTGATTTTACAAACGTCGTTAACCCTTTAGGTGTTCCACAAGAATTAATGGAAAATAGAGATACAATTTAAAATTTTCACTTTTTTGGCAGATTTTCCATTTTAATATTTTTTTTCCAGTTACAAAGCAAGAGTTAACAGCCAAAAAAACCTCAATATTTATGGCCCTGATTCTGTAGTTTACAGAAACACCCCATATGTGGTCGTAAACTGCTGTACGGGCACACAGCAGGGCGCAGAAGGAAAGGAATGCCATACGGATTTTGGAATGCAGATTTTGCTGGACTGTTTTTTTTGACACCATGTCCCATTTGAAGCCCCCCTGATGCACCCCTAGAGTAGAAACTCCAAAAAAGTGACCCCATTTTAGAAACTACGGGATAGGGTGGAAGTTTTATTGGTACTAGTTGAGGGTACATATTACACTTTTTGTGAGGCAAGGTAACAAAAAATAGCTGTTTTGGCACCGTTTTTTTTTTTTTTGGTTATTTACAACATTCATCTGACAGGTTAGATCATGTGGTATTTTTATAGAGCAGGTTGTCACAGACGCGGCGATACCTAATATGTATACAATTTTTTTATTCATGTAAGTTTTACACAATGATTTCATTTTTGAAACAAAAAAAAATCATGTTTTAGTGTCTCCATAGTCTGAGAGCCCTAGTTTTTTCAGTTTTTTCAGTTTTTGGGCAATTATCTTAGGGGCTCATTTTTTGCGGAATGAGGTGACGGTTAGATTGGTACTATTTCGGTGGGCATACGCCTTTTTGATCACTTAGTGTTGTACTTTTTGTGATGTAAGGTGACAAAAAAATGGTTTATTTAGCACAGTTTTTCTTTTTTACGTTGTTCATCTGAGGGGTTAGGTCATGATATATTTTTATAGAGCCGGTCGATACGGACGCGGCTATATCTAATATGTCAAATTTTTTTATTCCCCTATTTTTTACTAATGCTTTTTATTTATTTTGGGTATTTATTTGGGGGAAATTGCTTCTTTTTTTTTTTTACTAGAAACTTTTTGTTTTTTGGGGGGAAAATGTAATTTTTCAACTCCAGTAAAAGCCGCAAACCGCAGGTCTGAATTGACCTGCGGTTTGCGGCCTTCGCCGACATGGGGGGGTCACGGGACCCCCCCGCGCATTGACCCAAGGTGCCTGCTCAATGATTTCAACAGACACCTTGTTCCGATCACTGCCGGCCGGGCGGCAGTGATCGGAAATACACATGACGTACAGGTACGCCCTGTGTCCTTAAGTACCAGAACATCAGGGCGTACCTGTATGCCCTATTTCCCAAACAGGTTAAAGTGCCTTTGCAACCTGCCAGTCCGCAGGGGTAGAACATGTGAGGTGCACGGTGGGCTGGAATGTACATACATTTCATCGGTTACTCACGGTTTAGCAGACGCCTCCCTGGGCCAGCAGTGCAGTGAAGGGGAGAACAGCACTGGATTCTCCAGGGCACACTCGGTTGCAGGGGACATCGGCCAGGTGGTGGTTGAGGTGCCCTTGATGGTGGATGTTTGTTGAGTGCCTGGGTGGCTAGGCCCCTGGTTTAAATAATGTCGTGACGCCAGCACCGTCATGGTGCAAGAGATTAAGAGAGTGCATGAGGCCTAACCCCTCAGGTTTTTCCTGGCTTAGATCCTAAGGTGTAGGATGGCTTCTATGGGCCGTGAAGCTCCAGAGAGCTGGAAGGAGAGGGAACCTCTCCTTCCCCCTGTAGCTCCTCACTCCATCTCCTTAGAGAGAACCCGCAATCTCCCCTAACTAAGCCTGAACTGCACTATTTATACTGCGGTGCTACTCCCATCTAGTGTTGGATGTATGTAGTGCACCTGACAGCCTGGTAAATAGGAATATCACAGGATAACACAATACAGCATGATATACAGATGATAACAAAAAGGTTTTGCAGTTGCCACACAAGCTAGTGGGACGCTGCACCTTTATGTTCAGCCGCTTTCCTCTGGTGGAGTAGAGAAGTCAGGGGCAATCCATGCATTGTTCATTTTGATAAGAGTCAAACCGGCAGCATTTTCAGTTGACAGTAGGATGCGCTTATCAGTTATTATGCCCCCAGCAGCACTAAATACCCGCTCTGACAAAACGCTGGCGGCAGGGCAGGCCAGCACCTCCAAGGTGTAGAGCGCCAGTTCGTGTCACGTGTCCACCTTGGACACTTAATAGTTGTAAGGCACAGAGGGATCATTGAGGACACTGACACGGTCTGCTACGTACTCCTTCACCATCTTCCAAAACTTTTCTCTCCTTGTGACACTAGGCCGCGCATCAGGGTGAGGTTGCTGGCGGGGTGTCATGAACTTTTTCCAGGTCTTGGAGAGTGTTGCCTTGCCTCTGTTGGAACTGCTGTGTGTTGCCCTTGTCTCCCCTCCTCGGTTGCCCAAGGAACTACGTGTTCTGCTGCCAGAGTTGTTAGCTGGAAATTTTTGTAGCAATTTTTCCACAAGGACCTTCTGGTATTGCACCATTTTTCTAGTCCTCTCCACCACAGGAATGAGAGATGAGAAGTTCTCTTTGTAGGGGGGGTTCGAGAAGGGTGAACAACCAGTAATCGGTGTTGGCCAAAATGCGTATGATGCGAGGGTCACGGGAAAGGCAGCCTAACATAAAGTCAGCCATGTGTGCCAGAGTCCCAACAGACAAGACTTCGCTGTCCTCATCAGGAGGATGACTCTCAATTAGTGATGTCGCGAACATAAAATTTTCAGTTCGTGAACGCCGAACGCGAATTTCTGCAAATGTTCGCGAACCGGGCGAACCGCCATAGACTTCAATAGGCAGGCGAATTTTAAAACCCACAGGGACTCTTTCTAGCCACAGTAGTGATGGAAAAGTTGTTTCAAGGGGACTAACACCTGGATTGTGGCATGCCGGAGGGGGATCCATGGCAAAACTTCCATGGAAAAATATGTAGTTGACGCAGAGTTGGATTTTAACAATCCAATTTTTTTTTTTAACAACGTGGTTTAAAACATCCAGTGTGTGTATCCGATCAGGTATGATGTTGTATCGATCAGGTAGTGTAAGGGTTACGCCCGCCTCACAGACATTGACAGACCAAACTCCCCTTTTAATGCACCGCAAACAGTCCATTTGCCCAACCGCAAACTCCCCATTTGTTCAAGGTTGGATACCAAGCTAGCCATGTCCCGTTGATGTCATTGAAGGTTTCTTCCTCCACCCAGCCACGTACAACACCAAGGGTCCCCGAAAAGTGAATTGAATTGATGGTTAAAAAAAACGCTGGCTCCCTCCCCTTTGTTTGAATCCACGGTCACTGCGTCTGTGCCGTGAAATTTACTGCCCCACCCGATATGAGTGGTATTCTCTGTAGTTCTCTCTTCTCATCAGTTTAATCCCTGTTACGTCCCCAATCTGGGGTCAATTTATTAAATAGATTTTTCAAACGGGGAGATGGTTAAAAAAAATGCTGGCTCCCTCCCCTTTGTTTGAATCCACGCCACAGTCACTGCGTCTGCGCCGTGCAATTTACTGTCACACCCGATATGAGTGCTATTTTCTGTAGTACTATTCTCAGTTTAATCCCTGTTACGTCCCATATCAGGGTGGGATTGCCTTTTGTGAAAAAAAATTTAGGCCGGGTACCTTCGACTGCCTTCACAGTGACAGACCAAACTCTGATACACCAAAATGAATTGATTTTAGGAACTGGGAGATGGAAAAAGCAGTTTGGTCGGTCCTCTTACTCCCAAGTTGGGGCACTGCGCGTGCACGGAGCAATGTGCTGTGACACCCTATATGAGTGTTGTCTTAACTAGTACTATTCCTATCAGTTTAATCCCTGTTACGCCCCCTATCCGGGGACGTGTGTCAAATTGATTAACCATTGTCGAATTAACGAACCATTACGACATCTGGAATAATTTAGTTCTGAGCTTTGTACTTGCTTTGTATTGGAATTGATGGGGATTTTTTAAATTGTCTGCATTATTTCTAATAAACTATTAAGAGACTTTATTATGATTTTTTTATTTTATGTATTAAAAACCCACCCATACAACTTTAAAAAAAATATTAAAAAAATGTATGTTTTTTCTATGAAAAATTATCCAGCCGATCGCTTTTGGTCTGATCATAATGAAGCAACGGCCTTATCATCTGGGGTGTGGCAACATTGCCAACACACTCATAGAGGTGATGATCGCTTCATTGTGATATGCAAGCCCCTTCACCACAACAAGGTAACGATCACGAAGGGGAATTGACACTTGTATGTGCCTTTTTTTTGTTGTTTTGTTTTTGCAGCCACAGTGCAACACCAGAGGCCAGAAAAATTAGGCATGTACACATGCCTGAAAAATAATGTTATTGTTGCAGCCGCTGTTGTAGCAGCGGCCGGAAAAATTGATGTTTTCAAGGCAGAAAGGTGACTAAAACATTGCGGCTTGAACCCTAGTTGGTGGTGGAGAATTCACGAAAATCATCCGGTATGCAGACATTAAATACAGCAGCGTGGGGACCATTTCGAGGCCAAGGCATGTCATCAGGCCCTTTGTTAGTCAAACGTATCCCCCACTGTCAGTCCCTTCGGGATCCATGCCTCATTCATCTTAATGAAGGTGAGGTAATCAACACTTTTTTGACCGAGGCGACTTCTTTTGTCAGTGACAATGCCTCCTGCTGCACTGAAGGTCCTTTCTGACAGGACACTTGAAGCGGGGAAGGCCAGAAGTTCTATCGCAAACTGGGATAGCTCAGGCCACAGGTCAAGCCTGCACACCCAGTAGGCAGGCGGTCGAACATTAGAAATGTTGAATTCCAACGTGTCGGGCTGTCGCAAATCAAGCGCTAAAATGTTCGGGTTCGGGTCCGTGTTCGGGTTCGGGTTCGCTCATCCCTAGTTGTTCACCCTTCTCGAACCCCCGCTACAAAGAGAACTTCTCATCTCTCATTCCTGTGGTGGAGAGGACTAGCAAAATGGTGCAATACCAGAAGGTCCTTGTGGAAAATTGCTACAAAAATTTTCAGCTGACAACTCTGGCAGCAGAACACGTAGTTTATTGGGCAACGGAGGAGGGAAGATAAGGGGAACACACAGCAGTTCCAACAGAGGCAAGGCAACACTCTCCAAGGCCTGGGACAGTTTCATGACACCCCGCCAGCAACCTCACCCTGATGCGCGGCCTAATGTCACAAGGAGAGAAAAGTTTTGGAAGATGGTGAAGGAGTACGTAGCAGACCGTGTCAGTGTCCTCAATGATCCCTCTGTGCCTTACAACTATTGAGTGTCCAAGGTGGACACGTGGCACGAACTGGCGCTCTACACCTTGGAGGTGCTGGCCTGCCCTGCCGCCAGCGTTTTGTCAGAGCGGGTATTTAGTGCTGCTGGGGGCATAATAACTGATAAGCGCATCCTACTGTCAACTGAAAATGCTGCCGGTTTGACTCTTATCAAAATTAACAAGGCATGGATTGCCCCTGACTTCTTTACTCCACCAGAGGAAAGCGGCTGAACATAAAGGTGCAGTGTCCCACTAGCTTGTGTGGTAACTGCAAAAGCTTTTTGTTATCATCTGTATATCATGCTGTATTGTGTTATCCTGTGATATTCCTATTTACCAGGCTGTCAGGTGC
This sequence comes from Bufo bufo, assembly GCF_905171765.1. Classification (NCBI taxonomy): domain Eukaryota; kingdom Metazoa; phylum Chordata; class Amphibia; order Anura; family Bufonidae; genus Bufo; species Bufo bufo. The sequence goes on along the minus strand of NC_053389.1, from coordinate 246,536,879 downwards.
ACTACATACATCCACCACTAGATGGGAGTAGCACCACAATATAAATAGTGCAGTTCAGGCTTAGTTGTGGGTTCTCTCTAAGGAGATGGAGTGAGGAGTTACAGGTAGAAGGAGAGGTTCCCTCTCCTTCCAGCTCTCTGGAGCTTCACGGCCCATAGAAGCCATCTTACACCTTAAAATCTAAGCCAGGAAGACAGGCGGAGGGAAGTCTATCTTTATTCTTCAGGAGCAACAAGTGGATTTCTGATATTTAGTGGATCAAGACAAAGGAAGGACAAAGCCATTGTTATAGGCTCTAGGCACCTTTGTAATTTGGTGAAGGACTTAATAGCTTCAGGCAGCCTCACCGTTATTCTAAAGACAGATAAGGATTCTGTCATATCACTTGTGTAGAAGCTCAAGATTGGGACTACCTCAACTAAGACTGAAGCAAGGTCAAGAGCTGTTTTTTCCAGTGAGTACATAACTTATCACCCTAGCCTGACACAGTGTCATCAGCACAGCCTGTTACTAGGATTTATCACATCCTGATTTTGGCTGATACTCTGGGTTATGTATTTATTGGACCAAGTGCTCTTTTCTACCATTATTTGCTGCAGGCTGCTCTGACTGTATTCAAGAGTTGCCAATAGTTTCTCACTTTAAGTATTTAGGTATTGTCATAACCAAAGACTCCAACACCTTTCACTCTCTGAATGTGCATCCCATCCTGACTTACTTTAAAGATAAGTTCCGGATTTGGGGCTTGCTCCCATTATCGGTTGCAGGCCGCATAAAACTGATGAAAATGATGTACTCCCCAAATGTTTATATATACTGGAGGACTCTCCCTACATCATCCCTAAAAGCTTTTCCCTCCTATCAACTTTTATATGGGGGTCTACTAGACCTAAGCTCTCTATTTCAACCCTGTGTCGCCCAAGATCAAGCGGCAGCAAGTCTTTACCTGATTTTTACTTTTATTATTTGGGGGGTTAGCTTTGCTATTTGAAAGCTTGGCACACACCATATGAGCAGCTGCCAAATTCAGAGGCTCATCTGGCATTTTATCTAAATCTGAAGTCCCTCTGGCCAGTCTTGGAAAAGCCACAACTATTTCCCAGGGTATTACTTCCTATCCACAGGACTGCCATACAGGTATGGACAGCCACAAAGGAATTACATGACTTCAATGATGTGATTATAGATCTACCTCTGTGGGATAATCCTATGTTCCCAGCCCTGGTTCCCAATATTAGAAATCACATAATGTATGCTACCTTAAGGATGAATATCAATATAATGTGGTTCGGCCATTTAGTTACTTTCCGAAGCAGTGCCAGCTGCCCCGTACTGCGTTTTATCGATACTTACAGGTTACACATGCACTTAACGTACAATTCCCTGGGACATTAGTACCTATCTCCAATTATCCTCTTATTGGAGTTCTTTGATCTCAGGGACCCCGAGGTGTTATATCTACCATACAGCGATGGACTGGCCATCGGGAGTACCAGGAGAATCCCGGTGGGCCGATCGAATTATGGGCCGGCCAGGGCCGCCATCAGGGGCAGGGGGGTAAAGCTCCAGTAACAGCAGGGCAGTGTGGGGGCGGCGGCGCGGCGCTCACTCACTGACGTCACACGCCTGCTCCTCCCACTAGGAGGCTCAGGCTGGAGGCGGGAGCTGAATGAATGTAAGCCTGTAAGGTACTGTAGTAAAGACTAAAGAGATGAGATGAGCGCTGCCTGTGTTAAAATTAAAGTTACTGTCTGCAGCCTGCACTGCAGCCGGATCGGATACCGATTTATTAATGTATACTACTGTGAGATGTGAGTGGCGGGGAGGGGGATCTATGGATGACGGCACTGTTATAGGGAGGGGGATCCGTGGATGGCACTGTTATGGGGGGGGGGTCTGTCATGTGGATGACACTTATGGGGGGGGGGGGTCTGTGGATGACACTTATGGGGGGGATCTGTGGATGGCACTGTTATGGAGGGGGATCTGTGGATGACACTGTTATGGAGGGGGATCTGTGGATGACACTTATGGAGGGGGATCTGTGGATGACACTGTTATGGAGGGGGATCTGTGGATGGCACCGTTATGGAAGGGGATCTGTGGATGGCACCGTTATGGGGAATCTGTGGATGATACATACCGTATATAACATCTTATGCTATATGTGTCATCCACAGATCCACCCCATGACAATGTCATCCACAGATCCCCCTCCATAACAGTGTTCTGTGGATGACACTATTATGGGGGGGATCTGTGGATGACACTATTAAGGGGGGGGATCTGTGGATGACACTGTTATGGGGGGGATCTGTGGATGACACTGTTATGGGGGGGGATCTGTGGATGACACTGTTATGGAGGGGATCTGTGGATGACACTGTTATGGGGGGATCTGTGGATGACACTATTATGGGGGGATCTGTGGATGACTGTTATGGGGGGGATCTGTGGATGGCACTGTTATGGAGGGTATCTGTGAATGGCACTGTTATGGAGGGGTATCTGTGGATGACACATAGCATAAGATGCTATATACGGTATGTGTCATCCACAGATCCCCCTCTATAACAGTGCCATCCACAGATCCCCCCATAACAGTGCCATCCACAGATCCCCTCCATAACAGTGCCATCCACAGATCCTCTCCATAACAGTGCCATCCACAGATCCCCTCCATAACAGTGCCATCCACAGATCCCCTCCATAACAGTGCCATCCACAGATCCCCTCCATAAAAGTGCCATTCACAGATCCCCTCCATAACAGTGCCATTCACAGATCCCCTCCATAACAGCGCCATTCACATGTTTTTTTTTGAGTGTGTTTGGGAAAAATAAAGTGGGCCGGTCTGGCTGAAGTCCAGGGCCACTTTATTGTCCCAGTCCATCCCTGCTACCATATATACTTATTTGTTCAATACAACTTACACAGTTGACGGTTCTGGATAAATGGAAGGCCATGGTCCCTGATCTTTCAGATGATGATATATCTGATTTGCTGGAATCACCTTTAAGTGTGTCTCCCGCAATTAACAATAGGTTTATTTAATTATGTATTATACATCAGAATTACCTATCGCCATCCCGATTACACAAGATAGGTTGACTTCCCCATAGCAGATGTCACCGTTGTGCCAGGGATGGTGCGGACTTTTGACACTTGATATTGGCTTGTCATCATATTCGATAATTTTGGGAAGAGATTACTCAATTTCTCGCTAACTTGGTAAATCTCCCACTCACTGCCCATCCAAATGTATGCCTTTTTGGTATACTAGATGAATCCATATATTCTCACTACATCAGAATATTTTTGCGTGAGTCGTTATTTTTGGCACTTAAGGCAATTGCTTTACGATGGATGGGGGATAGATGCCCATGTATCACTCAGCGGAAGGCGCTGGTAAACGCCATCATTTCCCATGAGCACGTTGTATATAAACATAGGAGATGCGATTCCAAATTCAACTTTCCCTTTTTCTTTGTATTTGTATTACAATAGATCCTCTGCAATGACTGATAAATGTCAAGCCAAGATGTATAGCCTGTTAAACTGAAATGTCATGATTGTACACCAAATGTTTAAATTTTTTTTATTCATTTGTTCAATAAAACGAGTTAAAAAAAAAAAAAACAGCTTCAGACAATGTCTCAGTGCAAAAAGTTACGACACAATGCAGAGGGAAAATGGTGGAAAATAAAGAGCTGCCAATCACTAAACATGGGGTTTTAGATGCTGCTGGATTTTTATTAAAGGACTAGTTATGGAAATTGCCCAAGAATTGCTTTCAATAGTCCCTGTAAATACCGCTATCAGGTGGTACATGTGCATTTTAAAATGGGGAAAAACACAGCAAAACTACAATAGATAAAGATGGGACTTTGAAAAATGCTAAAATGCATCATTTTTAATTGCAAAGTGCAGATATGATTTATATTACATCTATTTTTAACCTCATGAGACATCTGGATGCTTCAATTGCCCCACTGCAAAACCACTTTAGTGAAACTCCAAATGTAACCTTGACCTAGTGGCATTTTATAAAAAAAAAAAAATCACTGGCTAAAAAATAAATAAAAAAATCCTACATGTATCTATATAGACATATATCTGAATGCCATCAGTCAGGTACCAGTCACATGACCAGTGGTATGTGGGTAAATAGAACCTTGGCACTTGGCAGTTAGAGAGTGACAGTTGGCGTTGGATGTGGATGGAGAGGAGCTGCCTTCAGCAAAGCAAGAAAATGGATAGCGAAGAGGAGGTCTTCAGGAGGAGAGGAAAGAAGAGGAGAATCGCATTTTTGGAGGATGAGGAATCGTCCAGCAAGAAGAGCCAGGGAGAGAAGAGAACTGGCTCTGAGGAGGGGATCGTCTCCCAAAAGACAGATCACCAAGGCCAGAGAGAAGAACAGGAAGAGGAAAAGGAGGTCCTTGACAGAAGAAATGGAGCCAAGAGGAGAAGAGAAAATTCTTCAATCAAGAAAGAAGAGGGGAACTCCAGGGGCTTAGGTAAATAATAATATACTGCAGCTTACCATAGGGCACACCATGAAATGTAGCTTCTCATGTACATACTTCTATGTGTCCATGTTAGAGTCATCTTGTGGCACCGTCACTTATAGACAGTGATAAAGCACAGTTCTTTCAAATCAGGGCAATATTTTTAAGTCTTACCTCTTACCCCAGTACATAGCTTTATAGCGTCAGTATTAGTTAGACAGGCAAAACATTAGAACCTGATGAGTTTATTAATTAGCTTAACGTGTTAACACAAGAAAAACTCATTACAGTTTTATAACAAATTGTGTTAAAGTGACCATCCTGGTGCAGCTGGTGCCGAAATAACGCTATATACATCTGTATATCAAGTAAGGCCTTATGCACAAGGACATTTTTTTTTGCGGTCCGCAAAACGGATTTCCGTTGTTCCGTGATCTGTGACCGTTTTTTCGTCCGTGGGTCTTCATTGATTTTTGGAGGATCCACGGACATGACAAAAAAGTCGTTTGGTGTCCGCCTGGCCGTGCGGAGCCAAATGGATCCGTCCTGAATTACAATGCAAGTAAGTGGTAAGTGAAAGGTCTGTGCGGCGCATTGCTTATAGCACAGACCTGTCACTTACCAGTAGGAGGAGTGCCCGGCCGGTCACAGACATCACAGGTAAGTATAATGCTTCTAAAAATTGCTAAGTAACCATGGCAACCAGGACTGCAGTAGCGTCCTGGTTGCCATGGTTACCGATCGGAGCCCCAGCGATTAAACTGGGACTCCGATCGGAACTCTCCGCTGCCACCAATGATAGGGGGGTATTGTGCGCGGAGGAGAGTGTGCGCGGCGCTGCGCAAGCGCACATCCACCGGCTTAGCAAAGAATTATTGCAGCGCCGCGATATAAGTACTTCGTACACCGCGCGTGCGCACTTAGGGGTATAGGGCAAAATGTTTCATCAGATCTCCCTACCCCTGAGTGCGCACGCACCCACAAATCATCAGTTGCAGTTCAGCTCTACTATGTGGTGAGCTCGGTATCCAGCACTCAGCTCTGTGGTAAAGATGAACTGCAACTGATGATTTGTGGGCGCGTGCGCACTCAGGGGTAGGGAGATCTGATGAAACATTTTGCGCTACAAAATCTCTATACCCCTAAGGGCGCACGCGCAGTGTACGAAGTACTTCTATCGCGGCGCTGCAATAATTCTTTGCTAAGACGGTGGATGTGCGCTTGCGCAGCGCCGCGCACACCCTCCTCCAGCTTATTCATTGGCGATCTCGTCACTTCCGGTGTGGCCGCGTCACTTCCGGTATAGACTTTTGGCAAGGTATAGAGATTTGGCAGAACACCGGCTTAGTTGCCCATAGCAAATGAGCTGTCAAAAATGGTGGAATCAACTATGCCAATTCTACTTTGCAACAGTTTGATAAATGCCCCTAATATTTTTCTGCTAAGATTAAAAATAAAATCCAAATCATTAGGAACATACTATAGTAATTGAATTTCTAATCTAGGGAGGCCGTACTGGGCCACCAGTTAGGGGAGGCCGACATGACTGGTTTTTGGCTTCAGTAGGGCAGGTGGCAAGGTTAGGATTAAAGAATTTGAAAATTAGTGCGGCGCGAGGAGAGGGGGGAGGAGTTTAAAAAAAGCGGGCGATAATGTGATAAAAGGAAGGGGCAGAGCAGGTCAGTTACCTAGAATTTTGCCAGAGAACTCCCGCCCAATATATATATATACTGGGGTAGGGGCACACGAATATATATATATATATATATATAAAAAAAAGGGGGGATTTCCTTTTATATAAAAAGATAATAATGATAAGAGTATGACGGGGGTAGAGAGCCTGAACGGGGACAGTACAGGTGTGTTCGCCCCATATCGGAGATGGACGAGAGGGGTGTGTTCTATTAATTGCCGCATCTGGCAGCACCGACCTGCACCTTTTATACTTCACAGCTCACCTGCAATACGGTTGCACTTAACTTCGGTGCAACCATAACAGGTGAGTCTATCGCATCCACCAGCTCTTTGAAGTAAGCTGTTGTACCTCGATTTACTTACCCTATGAGCGCCTTTCTCACCCTTTGGCCGTTACCTTACTGTTCTATGTCGCGGCAGTCGGGGCGGGGGGAGGTCCTCGAAGTTGGTGACACTGATGCTTATGGAGGATGGGAGAGCCTCAATGGTGGGGGGCTGGACTCCCATGGTTGGTGTAGTTGGCTCGTGGAGAAGGCGTCCGTGAGTTGGTCTCCGAGCTGGCGTTTTATGGCTGGAGGCAGGACGGAGGCTCCAGTCTGGCCAAGTGCGTGGTAATAAAGTTGGGGCTTCGAGGACCTTCCCCGTCAGGGAAGAGAATACTGTATTTAAATGTTATTTAATTTTATTGATGAGTTATTGATGGTTATATAGATATAGATGGATTGGCTCACCCTCCAAATAATACGGAAAGGGTGCTCCCCCTAAAAAAATATATCCCCAATCTTCTGAAGTATGTGAATTAACTAAGCAAAATAAGAGGGGCACACCTGCATGTGAGAGTCAGATGGAGCTGCAGCCAATACGTTTAAAACTATTTATTTATGGGCAGGGCTAAATGCGTCTTGGACGTGGGTAAGGCATGCCGAACCTGAACTATGGCTGAGTTGTGCCGGAAGCCACGGGCGTGGGTAAGCCTGGAGTGGGCGTACCCTATTGGAGTGTGTGAAAAAAGGGGTGGGAGGGAGGGGCAAGTGAGACACACCACCTGAGGGAAGGAATTGGCAGGTATATAAAGGGAGCTAACGCCCTGCCCACAAATACAGGCTGAAATCAGCCTTAATACTTATGGGCAGGGCTAAATGCGTCTTGGACGTGGGTAAGGCATGCCGAACCTGAACTATGGCTGAGTTGTGCCGGAAGCCACGGGCGTGGGTAAGCCTGGAGAGGGCAAAAAGACAAGTACACTATGTTGTCTACACTGGTTTATTCATATTCTTCCAGCCCGCATGACCTATAACGCCAACGACTGAAAAGCTTGAGAAATTTCCCGGTGTGGATTCGGAATGTATCTGTTGAAGCAAGATGACCTCCAGCGCCCCATGGATCGAATAACGTGAGCGGGGACTTGGTGTTTCGAAGCTGACGATGCCGCCCCGATACGGAACGAGTGACCCGAAATGGCTCCTGGGTCGTACCCCAGACCTGCCGCCAGAGAGCGGATGTGGGACGTGAATTGGTTTGAAGTGAGGGTTTGTTCTTGAAGTGCAGGAGCAGACTGTCAGGAGGCGCTGTCTGCAACAGGGACAATAATTTATTGAGGATCTGGACTGGACACCAATTATTCCGGGTAGGGAAATATTTAATTTCCGTGGATGGCCCTGTCTGGTTTGTTTTGGTTGACGGAATGCTGAGTACATAATAGTTATAGTGCCACGACAGTTGTTCTTTGCGAAGACCGCCGGGTCTCGGAGAGCTGCCAGTGAACTCTCCTGGCAGGAGGAAGCCGTAAAAACTTAGAAACATGGCCGCTTGGATGACCGTGCTGGTCAAGGGCCAAAAAGGATCGCCGTCCAGGGCAGAAGACAAATCCCTGAACAGCTTGCCGGACACCGGCTGTCTGCGGGTGGCAGCCTGTTTTGCATTTTCCTGTATTCCCCTGAGGGCCGCCTTGATGACCTGGTTGGACAAGATAGAAGAACAACCCGGATTACTGAGCATAAAATGGAGTTGAAGGCCTGCTAGGTATAATTTGATAGTATTATATGAGAGCTTTTGTTGGGAGTGGCAGAAGGCTATGAACGCCAGTAAGTAAGATATTTCATCGCGGCCGCCCTGAGGATAGAGAAGTCTAAATCTCTCAAACGCTTTCAACCCCGCTTTATAATTTCTGGACAAATTTGGGGCTAATAATTGTGTTATGAGGTGTTTTGCTGTTGAGATCAGAGATTCTAATCCATCACTGGGGTGTTGTATGCCGGGGTTGTGGCACCCGTGGGGTCCGCGTCGGGCATCTCCTTGCGGGGCTTTGCCTGCTTTTAGAATGATAATGGCCGGAGACGCTTCTAGGAATCTGGGGGAAACAAAGTAAACTGAATAACGTACCCGTGGGGATAGGATAAGGACCGTGAGACCCCTTGACCATCCGGGAGACTCCTAACTAAGAACCGAGCCCGGATGGCCTGGAGTGGGGTGTGGCGGACTCAATATGACATATGGCGTGGAAACAACAATGGCTAAATTGAAGGTCCAGTTGTCGCCCAACATTTGGCTCATCCTGGCGGGACCCAGAGGCAAGATAAATGATGTGACATGGTATCAGTGGTAGCTGAACCTGGACGATCTAGGTGACATACAACGCTAAAGTTGGCCTGGACGATCCAGGTGACATACAACATTAAACTCGGCCTGTACGATCCAGGTGACATACAACATTAAAACTCGGCCTGGACGATCCAGGTGACATACAACATTAAAACTCGGCCTGGACGATCCAGGTGACATACAACATTAAAACTCGGCCTGGACGATCCAGGTGACATACAACATTAAGCACGGCCTGGACGATCCAGGTGACATACAACATTAAAACTCGGCCTGGACGATCCAGGTGACATACAACATTAAGCACGGCCTGGACGATCCAGGTGACATACAACATTAAAACTCGGCCTGGACGATCCAGGTGACATACAGCGTTAAACTCGGCCTGGACGATCCAGGTGACATACAACGCTAAAGTTGGCCTGGACGATCCAGGTTACATACAACATTAAAACTCGGCCTGGACGATCCAGGTGACATACAGCGTTAAACTCGGCCTGGACGATCCAGGTGACATACAGCGTTAAACTCGGCCTGGACGATCCAGGTGACATACAACATTGAACTCGGCCTGGACGATCCAGGTGACATACAACATTGAACTCGGCCTGGACGATCCAGGTGACATACAACATTAAAACTCGGCCTGGACGATCCAGGTGACATACAACATTGAACTCGGCCTGGACGATCCAGGTGACATACAACATTAAAACTCGGCCTGGACGATCCAGCTGACATACAACGCTAAAGTTGGCCTGGACGATCCAGGTGACATACAACATTAAACACGGCCTGGACGATCCAGGTGATATACAACATTAAAACTCGGCCTGGACGATCCAGGTGACGTACAACATTGATCTTGGCCTGAGTGGTCCAGGCGACAGATAATTTAAGTGCGCGGTATATGTGGTAACTAAACTGATCGCGCGCCACTGACGAATCTTCCCAGCCAAACCTGCGTTTGAAAAACGGGGAGCCTGCCACGCGCAATTTTGTACCCCTGACACCTGCTGGCAGAGTGAATCCCTGCCTCCATGCCGAGACACAATTCTGACCTGCAGGGACCAAGTAGCTTACTGGCCCATGTGCTGTTGATTAATATATGTAAATACGCACACCAAAATTGCCCCTGACACAGGCTGGAAGCTGGGCTGCCGCAGCTTGGCGTGACGACGGCAACAATGCCGACTGCTTCCCACCTGTGCTGCCTCTGCTATATAGCGTCTCTGCTGGGGCAATGATTTTATTATCCCTTTTTTTTTTTTTTAACTGGGGTGGATATTTCCGAATGGACATGTGGCGCGCTCATGGCCGCTGCAGGGAGGGGAAGGAGGACCCCCATGCCTGCGACCCTGCTAGGACTGGGATGTGCGGTCCCCAAGTGCGAGCCTGGAGTGGACGGACGTGTGTGCCTTTCAAGGGGAACCTAGACTTTGTACTCTTTCCCTAACTAAACATAGCTACCCCCGACTGCCCATTTCCTGCCACCGTAGGAGCTCCGGAAGGCAGAGCGAGCGGTGGACGTGTACAGGAGGGTCATTTCTTCGGCGCTCGGCTGAACATGCCTGTGGAGGCCCGGCGGTCACGTGTGCGTGCCACCGTGAACCGCACGCCATCCGCGAGAAGGGGAGACCGACCCGTGGCCGCGAGTATACAGCACGCTCCATTGGACAAGTACTCACCTGGTGACGGACCGGAAAAACACTTTAAGTATTGCACTATACCGTGTAGCGAACCGAAACTTTTGAAACAACCGTGATGCTTGCACGTGCCGGCAGCTGGATGTGGCTCCTCTTGAGAACGAAAACTTCTCTCAGGAATGTCGCACTGTGCAGAGAATCGTACTGAAGAGGAAAAACAGACGTGAAGCTTGCTGGGCAGCTAGATGTGGTTCTTCCTACAGACACAAGTGAGACACACCACCTGAGGGAAGGAATTGGCAGGTATATATAGGGAGCTAACGCCCTGCCCACAAATACAGGCTGAAATCAGCCTTAATACTAGTGTTCACAGTAAAATAAAATAAGTATAGGGTACCTCAATAATAAATTCATAAAATACAGTTAAAACATAAATAACCACATATATGGATTCAGATATTAGCCAGTATAATGTCACTATTAGCCAGTAGGGAATTGTGGATTAAATAGTATAGTCTTTGATATAAATTCCAGTGCGCAAGGTTGGATGCGCTATGTCTCTGCTGGTGTTAGGTATAACTAGCAATTGTAGCTAGTATGTTGCAAATTGTATACAAAGTCTCATGATATTGCTTGCTGGTTGTTACGGTGTATCTAATAATGTGCAATATTAGCTTGCCGTGTGTGACCACACTACTTACTGTTTGAAGCGGTGGAGTGACCGATCACTCGTGCTTAACGTGGCGTCCCACGTGTTGCAGCACAAGAGGTCTTAGTTCCGGTCCGCTCTCGATATATGAGCAGGGTACCGTGTCCAGGAAAGAAACTGCACACCATCTGCGCAACCTTTGGAGCTATTTGAAGCGCTTTTTCTATAACGGACAGGAAGAAATCTAAGTCCCTCTGTGTCTATACTAACAGACACCAAATCAACGCCGACGATTCCAGTGGGTCAGAGCAAATAGACCCCGGCGTCTAAACGGACAGTTTCTTTCCTGGACACGGTACCCTGCTCATATATGGAGAGCGGACCGGAACTAAGACCTCTTGTGCTGCAACACGTGGGACGCCACGTTAAGCACGAGTGATCGGTCACTCCACCGCTTCAAACAGTAAGTAGTGTGGTCACACACGGCAAGCTAATATTGCACATTATTAGATACACCGTAACAACCAGCAAGCAATATCATGAGACTTTGTATACAATTTGCAACATACTAGCTACAATTGCTAGTTATACCTAACACCAGCAGAGACATAGCGCATCCAACCTTGCGCACTGGAATTTATATCAAAGACTATACTATTTAATCCACAATTCCCTACTGGCTAATAGTGACATTATACTGGCTAATATCTGAATCCATATATATGGTTATTTATGTTTTAACTGTATTTTATGAATGTATTATTGAGGTACCCTATACTTATTTTATTTTACTGTGAACACTAATAAATAGTTTTAAACGTATTGGCTGCAGCTCCATCTGACTCTCACATGCAGGTGTGCCCCTCTTATTTTGCTTAGTTTATTGATGGTTATGTATACAATATTTGGGAATAAACGGCTGCTGTGGCCATTAAATCCGAAATCTGTCTCTGTGTTTTTATTATGCAGAAGGAAATAAGTTGGAACGGGGGGAGGTCTGGGGCTGTTGATAATAGATATGCCCCGAAAGAATAGACAATAACCTGGTCATGTGTTTTATTTCTCAATTAGGAAACAGCAATGGTCGGCCATCCCACCCCACCAGCACAATCTCTGACAACATCCAGAGATTCATTTTCCATCATGTGCTTGGTCGGGGAAGTTTTGGAAAGGTAAGAAACCATAAAACTGCAAGCATATTGTTTGCCTAATAAAGCAGACATGACCCTTTAAGTAATGTCAGGAGCATCATGCTGCCCTCAAGGGCTTCTGACTGGTGCTACCTCACCAGAGGCAAATCCAGGGAGATTCCCAAATGTACTACCGAAATAGATACCTCAACCATTGATTGAATCCACATTAAAGTGCTGTCCTAGCCTGTGGCAATAAATACATATAAATAACCTACATAGAAAATGCCAGACCGCTGGTACTAAATATGTCCTTTATTACAAAATCACATTAAACAACATACATGATTAAAAGAATCAGTGCAGGAGATAAAAGCAACATCACTGGAGGAGACATACAATGAACGGAGTCCCTATCCTAGAACATTGTTCAAAAAACATGATTATGCATATAATAAATCGTACATAATGAGGAAAAGGGACATTTACCCATACAGAGTCTCCTCCAGGATGGCGCCGTTCATTGTATGTCTCCTCCAGTGATGTTGCTTTTATCTCCTGCACTGATTCTTTTAATCATGTATGTTGTTTAATGTGATTTTGTAATAAAGGACATATTTAGTACCAGCGGTCTGGCATTTTCTATGTAGGTTATTTAGATTCCCAAATGTGCTGGTGCATATAGCAGAGATGGCAGATATTTTAGCATTAGTGGTTAGTAGTAATGTTCCCTTTAGGAGTAAACATCTAATATCCCTGGTGTTTACCTAGTACAGTTAGAAAATGACACAGGCTTAGCCCGGGGATGGGAGAGGATGTGGATGAAGGAAGACGTATGGCTAAGCTTTATACATCTGTTTCTAAGCTTATAGCACCCCTTGTAGTACCCCCAGTCATTACAGTGCTGTCCATGTATTGCCCCCATATCTTTTAGTGCCCCCCATAGTTCCCCTAGACCTTATAGTGCCCCCTTGTAATGCTTCTAGACTTTATAGTGCCCTTGGTCCTTATTGGGCCCCCCTGTATTGCCCCCACACCTTACAGAGCCCCTAGACCTTTTAGTAGTCCCTGTAGTTATAATGCCCCCTCCCAATTCCATATTGCCCCAATACTATTTTCCCTGACACACAAAGAAGAAAAAAGATACTCACCTGACTTCCCACCACTGTCAGCGATGCAGGCCACAGGCCTCTCCCGATCCACATCTATGTGACTATCGCTAATGTTCCCATTTTACATAAACTGACATTTATATGTATATATAGCAGCACTGGTGGTATTTTCCTGCTCCCTGTCCACACTTATGAAGATTGTCCAGTAAGAAGTGGTTTTTCTAGGTGGTGCTGGCAGAGGACAAGTATACCCACCAGCAATTTGCCGTAAAAGTCATCACAAAGCGAGACCTGCTTGCTGAAGGAGAAGAGCGCGCAATGGTGGAGCGGCGAGTGTTACAACTTGCATCTGGCTGCCCCTTCCTTCTTCATGGCACATTTGCATTCCAGACCAAGGTAAAATTGTGACTACTACATGAGTATATCATAAACTGCACTGACATATATGTATATATACATATTTATATATATGGTGTTTTAATGTCCTGCTTCTTGTATGTGTAGCTGGCACTACCCATGACAACACTGGACAAACCCTGGGGACCAGGCAATGTGCCTAAAAAATTTGGGCCTGACTTTGGGTTATTGAAGTCTATGGAACATCTTACTTGCGCCTGGAGTGGTCCAACTGGGTCAACTGGTCCAACTGGGTCCTAAAATCTACTACTGTCCTCCCCTTCCCTATGGATGTAGTTCTTAATGAGTGCTTCAAAATGGTGAGAAATGTGCCATTCATGATAATGTAAAGTTATCCAAACATTGAAATGTAATGTCTTACACAATATATCTGCATGGTCTCCATATGCATGCATAGAATATGCCAGACACAGAGAACAACCAGAGGAAAGTCACAGCATTACTGTAATTACACAACTATATTATCAGGAGTGAGTGGCTTAATGATCTGTTATACAGGGACCATCAGAGGAAGCCAGACTGTCTCCATATGGCCTGTGTCTTGGCTGATGAAATAGCTGGTTACTGTAAATACATAAACCCTACAAATACTTTACCAGATATATATATATATATATATATATATATAAATATATATATATATATATATATATACAGTTTAGATAATATATGTATCCATCTGACAGGAGCTTGTTCTACTTGGAATGGAATATGTCACCTATGGAGATTTCCACCAACTCCTGCGGAGGAAGGGGCGTCTTGACATCCCCAGTGCAAGGTACAGTAGTCAAAGCCTAAACAGTACAACTATGTGACAGATTTACTAATGCTATCTAAGATTTAGACAGTGGAAACTTAAGGCCCCGTACACCATAAGCTATTGTCAGCTGAACCTGCCGGGAGAAGATCTAATGTATATGAGGATCCCCTGAACAGATGAGAACAGATACCACCATCAGAGGTGTCTGGCAGAAGCTTTCTCCTCTCTCCCCATTGACAACACATATGAGTTTGGACAAACTGAGCGTGTATGAGTTTGAGGGAGTCAAGAGATACCGTAGCTCTTAGCAAAAGAGTGTTCAGCCAAAAGCTGTTGAAGATCTGTGGGCACCTTTTGACTAGACAGTCTAAAAATGTGCCAGAGTTATCACAGTGACTGATGCGGGATAAATAACTTGGCGATCTTTAGACTGTCTAGTCTAAGTTTATACCACCTAATGTTTGGTCTGTCCCAATTATGACACAGTGTTCCATCTTATAGGGAATCTGTCAGCTCTAAAACACCCCCAAACTAGAGTAAGTGGTGTACAAATGGTGCTGAGTCGTGTTATGTCATTTTTATCTTCATACTCACCTGCATTCTGACCTTGTCTAATCCACTAATACCTGATAGTTAGATTTAGGGATGAGCGAAGCGAGCTTCAGGTCCTAGATTCAAAGTGAGTTCGCTCAAAACTTCGGTTTACTGCTGTACGGAGATCCGTCTCTATACAAAATTAACATGTATGACCTCCGACCAGGCAAAGTGAGTTATTCCCGAAGTCTCGTGAGAATTCAGTGAATAACTTCGGAATTTGACTTTTAAACTGAAATTTTTTTTTTTAAAACTTAGATCCGAACTCGGCTTCAGTTCCGACAGCATTAAACTGAAGTTTTGAGCAAAGCTTGCTTCGTTCATCCCTAATTAAATCCATTAGCACAGTCCATTATATGCAGTCTAATAGGTAGCACAAAGTCACTTTCCAGGTGACTGTGGCCCTCTATGTTCTGGCCCTCTGTGCAGCTGGATAAGTTATACATGTGATATGTCCACCTCTGATATAATTATTATTACACTATGTCTTAGGTAATGGATACTTTCCATATACCAGGACTTTTTTTTAAATAAAAACAGCATGAAGATGATCTAATTTGAAGGAATTCACAATTCCATAATTTCTATATTATTGGAAGTATCTCTTCAATATTAACATAAAACAATCTCATATATTCAGAATATAACAGGTTTAGGTACATATGTGCTATGAAGAGAACGATAAGTGCAGTTGTCCCACCGGGCCATAATAGTAACATAAACTCCAGTCATAAATAACATAAAATCCAGCCGGTCTGGTCTACTGAGCGTTGCGTATTTCTGAGACTATATCATCCACTAAATCCTATTCTTTCCTCTTTCTTTCCTTTCTACCAGATTCTACGCCGCAGAACTTGTGTGTGGAATTCAACATCTGCATTCTAAGGGCATCATCCACCGGTAACCCGAAATATATTCTATCATCCTGATATAGCACCGAGCACCAACATAGTCCACTGCACTGTGCACAGAATGTACTCTTGGTCGTTGCCCATAGTCAGGATCACAGTCTCAATTTCATGTGCTATACTTGCAGCAATTTTATAGAAACGCAAGCAAGGGAAAGGAGAAAATCCATGCAATAATCCTAGTGACCCCATGATCCTTTGTGATATAGGCAATGGGACAGATTGATACGCCAGTCTTATCTACCAGTGTGCTGGTAGAAGATCCACCAAATGTATAAATACCTTTGGAAAATCTTCTGGCAGTCAGTGTACCAGAAAACCAAATCTATGCAAGCCGTACCCTCTGCAATTCCCCTCAACCAATATATTTCCAGATAATCTGAAAACTATTAGTCCACTATCTGTTGGGGTTTAATCAGCAGATTCCCTCTTCCTCTAACACAATGCTACATGCAAGCACCCAGTTCTTGCATTCATTCCTGATATCCTACAACAGGCACTTAGAGACTGAGCTTTTGGTAAAGGTTTTCCTTAAAACCCGGATAAAACACCACAAAAATATTTTTGTCTTACACTGACTAATATAACATTAGCCAAATGCAGCATTATACTCTGATAATTATAGGAGGAACACTGACAACAATTAAGGTGTTTTTTTAATCGTCACAGAGATCTCAAGCCTTCCAACATCCTGGTGACTGAAACGGGCCATATTAAGATTGCCGACTTCGGTCTGGCACTTGAGAACATCTATGGAGACCGAACAGCCACAGAATACACTGGAACACCGGGCTTCATTGCTCCTGAGATCCTGGCTGCGGAGGAGTACAATGCTGGAGTAGACTGGTATGCATTTGGCATCATCTTGAACATCATGATTACCAACAGCCACAAATACCAGCGAGGACTATTCACTTCCTCCAGCAAAGAGGCGAAGAACATCATTAAAAAGGTTAGTATATTATAAAGTAATATAATCTACAAACTGTAATAGGCCATGTTAACAGTGTGGTTTGAAGGACTGGACTTTTTTTTTTTTTTACCACACGGCAGCAAAACGGCTAGAAACACCACTGGTAGTAGTAGTACTGAAGCAGTACTGAAGTAGTACTGAAGTAATCTGATATATAACAGCCAACCTTCCCTCTGGTGTTTATAACAGTACTCAACTTCTTATAGGGACATATTAGTGATATATATTACTTAATTATTGCCTAATTATTGTATGTTTAAAAATAAATCTATTAATATGTTTTTCTAAAAAAAATTGACAATGAAGTTTTGCTATTGTTTTTTTCATCTAAATTTTTATGAAGCTGTAATATAACTTTAAATTAATATTCCTATTTGTAGCTCCTCCGGGAAGATCCTACCAGGCGTCTCGGAGTCAATGGCAACATCAGAGCCCACAGGTTTTTCCAGTGTATTGACTGGGACTCGGTGGAAGCCCTTAGGATGCGTCCACCACACATTTCTAAACCAGTAAGTATAAGAAGAAACAATGTACAGGCCTGTTTAGAGACATTTTAAATATAGACACAAATGATAGTGACATATCTTTCATCTCTTTTTCCATATTCATCATGGTACTAAGAAGAGTAGATATCATTATTGTGTGATAACCTCCTTCTACTATCTCTTTCTTATAGCCAAACAACATCCAGCGTGGCTCAAGACCATTCAATCTCCAAATACTGGAAGCAGCAGAGTCTAGCAACTCAGCCTTTTCAGCAAACCACCAGGCCTTATTCACAGGGTTTTCATTTACCAACATCAGCTGGAAAACCCCGGAACATCCACCAGCTCTTTAATACCATCAGAGCAAGCTGTCTTCCTAAGCCCCAAGGAGAGCTTCAGAAAGGAGAAGATCAAGATGGACAAGCAGGACCTGGACAAGCAGGCAAGAAACATCATCATGGCAAGACTAAAGTCAGGATCAGGACCTCAGAGGAACACCAGAGATATTCCTGTTCAAGAGGATGGCCACAGAGATGGATGACACCAAAAAGGTAAGTATCCTTGGGGAAATATTATTTGGCATTATGATGTGCCTGGACATACCAGGCACACTACATGCCCATGACAATTACAGCCTTATGCTACTATATGTATAGTGTTCTGCTATATATATACTACATAAGAGAGCAAAAAAAAACACTACAATTATATTTACCGGTGATGACCGGTAAATATAATTACAATTTTCCCCCTCTTCTATAACAACTGATTGTGATGTTATGGGCGATGGGGAAATAAGGTGTGTGATGGCTGGCTATTAAGGGGTGGAGGAGGCCAGGCGGGGGGGAATTTACTAAAACCAACATTTCAGAACATGGTCTTGGTGAAAAGCGTGCTAAAGTAAGATGTGACACACAGTCGAGTCTCATTATTATGACTACCAGCTAATATCTAAAGTAACCATTATGTGCAGCACGGACAGCAGCTAGACGACCTTGGAGTGACTCAAAAAGGTAGGTTGTCACAGGTATCTGGAGCCATGCTGACTGCAGTGCATGGAGGGTGCGTGGGGGTGAATCCAAACAGCGAACGCAATGATCGAGGTGGTCCCACAAATGCTTAAAGGGGTTGGCCACTCTTTAAATACTCTCCACTACAGTGTGGCAGGCAGGGAAAAAATTAAGTTCCTAATAAACTTCATTAAACACCTCTGCCTGCTTCTCTTTCAGTTATAAGCCACTGCCCCTTAGTCCTGCTTTACCTTGCAGCTGAGTTCGTCCATGGCTGCACGCGACATGGAGGAGCTTGAGAGGAAGCTCGTCCATGCGCATGTGCAGTCTGCTCCTGTCAGTGGTCGGCTCCAACTGTGACAGGAATCAGCTGCTTGTTCCCTCTCTACAAACAGCTGATTCCTGTCAGAAGCTGGCTGTGAGAAAAACCTGCAGAGTCCCTACTGCAGAAGCTACTTCGTCAATCCCCATCCCCCCTGCACTATCACCACACAGCCGACCCGCTAAGCCACGCCCACTGGTTCTGTTAGACCACGCCCCCTGCAACCAACAGGGAAAGCACACCTTAGAGTGCTGCCTGCTTTTTGGATTATATATATATATATATATATATACAAACATCGCGTCCACATGGGTGAATGATCTTTTTTCTATTTTCATCTAATGAGAGTGCTGTTGTTTCGCTTTATATATATATATATACACACATACATATTTTTTTATACACAAAATATAACACACATGTTTAATATATTTATATGTGTATATACATTGTGGTCCGCAATGCATGGGCGCTGACCGTATGTGTATATATATGTACTGTACATACACATATGTATATATACATATTTATATACATATATTTACACACGTGTGTGTGTGTGTATACATTGCAATGCATGGGCGCCCACAGTGCGTCCACTGTCTGCAGACATGAACCCATTCATTTAAATGGGGTCTGCAATCTGCATCCGACAGCACTTTTTTGCAGTGCGGAGGCATAGACAGAAAACCCATGGATGCACTCCATAGGTTTCCGATCTGTGCTTCCATTCCAGACCACACCGTATCTTTCGGATTTCAGACCCATCACTTGATACGGTGCGCACGCGGCTGGTGCCTGTATATTGCAGACCCCCTGTTCGCTGGCCACAATACAGGTACAGGCAGGCTATGGTCATGTGCATGAGGCCTAAAGCCATACCTCCTTCCAGTATCCGGCAGGACAGTCCCGGATTTCAGTGGCGGTCCTGGTACAGGGGAGGTATGTCGAAAATGGATCAGTTTTGCCCTAATGCATTCTGAATGGAAAAGGATCCACTCAGAATGCATCAGTTTGCCTCCGATCAGTCACCATTCCGCTTTGGAGGCGGACACCAAAACGCTGTCCGCCTGATGAAACTGAGCCAATCCGTTTTCTATTGTGCCAGAGAAAACGGATCCGTCCCCATTGACTTACATTGTGTGCCAGGACTGATCCGTTTTCTCTGGCACAATAGAAAACGGATCCGTCCCCCATTCACTTTCAATGGTGTTCAAGATGGATCCGTTATGGTTATAGAAGACCTAATACAAATGGATCCGTTTATGACGGATGCATGCGGTTATATTATGGTAACAGAACCGTTTTTGCAGATCCATGACGGATCCGCAAAAAACACAAGTGTGAAAGTAGCCTTGGGCACGTAGTGTCCCTCTTCCTTCTATTCTAAAGTTGGGAGGTATGCTAAAGCACTGATGAAATGACACCTAAGGTGCTGTTGTCACTATGGTATCACAAGTAGGCAGAGATGTCATGTGACCGCTCCCCTGGAGACGCTTTGCTGTGATGCATGCTGGGATTTTTACTTTCACTTTGCAGCTGCTCCGCCCACACAGCCTCTCATTAATGGGAGCATGCTATGCCAAATGCAGTAGAAAAATGATATATATATACAGTATATCTGTCATTGGGGTTGTCCCGATACCACTTTTTTAGGACCGAGTACAAGTACCGATACTTTTTTTCAAGTAGTCACCGATACCGAATACCGATACTTTTTTTAAATGTCATGTGACCGTTTTGGGGGATCTGTGGATCTGTGGATGACGCACTGTCATGTGGGGGATCTGTGGATGGCACTGTTATGGGGGACCTGCGGATGGCACTGTTATGGGGGATCTGTGGATGGCACTGTTATGGGGATCTGTGGATGGCACTGTTATGGGGGATCTGTGGATGGCACTGTTATGGGGGATCTGTGGATGGCACTGTTATGGGGGATCTGTGGATGGCACTGTTATGGGGGATCTGTGGATGGCACTGTTATGGGGGATCTGTGGATGGCACTGTTATGGGGATCTGTGGATGGTGCTGTTATGGGGGATCTGTGGATGGCACTGTTATGGGGATCTGTGGATGGCACTGTTATGGGGGATCTGTGGATGGCACTGTTATGGGGGATCTGTGGATGGCACTGTTATGGGGATCTGTGGATGGTACTGCTATGGGGTGGGATATCTGTGGATGGCATTGTTATGGGGTGGGGGGATCTGAGGATGGCATTGTTATTTGGTGGGGGATCTGTGGATGGTGCTGTTATAGGGGATCTGTGGATGGAACTGTTATGGGGAGGATCTGTGGATGACACTGCTATATGTCATCCACAGATCCCCCTCAAAACAGTGTCCCCCAATACACCGGGCCCCGCCGCTCACCGAAGTATTTATAAACGTGAATCCTTATCCTGTTGTTAAGTTGAACTAACGCTGCCCTCTCCCATGTTCCCCTGTATCCCCCTGTATCTCCACAGCACTTACTTAAGCTTCCATAGCAGGCAGAGCGGACGGCACCAGTAACGTCACTCACTGACGTCGCGCGCCTGCTCCGCCTGCTTCACTCATAAAGTGGGCGGAGCAGGCGCTCTACGTCAGTGAGTGACGTTACTGCTGCCGTCTGCTCTGCCTGCTATGGAAGCTTAAGTAAGTGCTGTGGGGATACAGGGGGGACATGGGAGAGGGCAGCGTTAGTTCAACTTAACAACAGGATAAGGATTCACGTTTATAAATACTTCGGTGAGCGGCGGGGCCCGGTGTAAGAGTACAGTGACTGCACCGGGCCCCGCCCATAGTTACGCCCATAGTATTCTATTTATGTATCGGGGCGGGGTATCGGCGGCTGAGTACCGCCGAGAAAACTCGGAATCGGTCCCGATACCGATACTAGTATCGGTATCGGGACAACCCTATCTGTCATGATACAAATTCCTCTTGGCTTTAGTTATTGTCTGGGGCACTTTATTGTTTTTTATACTTATGGTGGCCAACCCCTTTAATTGAGCTCAAGTCTGGGAAATTCTGGGGACCAGGGTAGTACTTGGAAGTCTCTTCCAAGCAATGTGAGACATTTCTAGCTGTGTGACATGTCACATTGCCTTGCTGGAAGATCCCATCTGCCCAAGGGAAGACAATCAGCTTGTATGGGTGTACGTGATCTGCAAGGATAAGTTCTTACCCACATGCATGGCCAACTCTGCCACCACCAGCTTGTGTTATTCCAGTTATGGCTGCAGCGTGTTTGTTCTTTGAGGTTTCTCATCTGACATACCAATGTCCATCCAGTCAAAAAGCAGAAAACTTAACTCATTGGAGAAGGCAACCCTTTGCCAATCAGCGGAGGTCCAATTTCTATATTGGCACGAAAACTGAAGCCTTTTATGCATCTTTGTTATCAGAAAGGCAGTGACCATTCATCTGCTTTAGGGCTCAATCAGACACCCGTATAAATGGGTCCGCATCCGTTCCACAATTTTATGGAACGGATGTGGACCCATTCATTTTAATGGGTCTGCAAAAGATGCGGTCAGCACACCGTGTGCTGTCCGCATCCGTAGTTCCATTGCGTGGCCCTGCAAAAAAGAAAGAGCTTGTCCTATTCTTGTCTGCAATCTCGGAAAAGAATAGGTAGTTCTATCACAGTGCAGGCCGTGTGCAGTGCGCAAAATGCGGAAAAGAACACAGCCGGATCCGCAAAACACTATGGTAGTGTGAATGCGCCCTTAGAGCCCCATACACAGTAGGGTTCAATTTGGCGATGAGCTGCTCCTTTGTAGTGTGTCGGTCCGCCCGTGCGCGCCTTCGTAGCCAACGTTGCCCTCTCACATCAATGGTACGTGATGATCTGCAGTTTCCATGTACCATTTGTCCACTTACCAGGGCCGGCTCCAGGATCATGTGGGCCCTTGGGCGATAAAGTCTCAGTGGGCCCCCTTACACAGTGGTCACTCTCTGAGTACAGATAATACAGTAGATATCACCTGCAGTCCTATGTAACAGCATAGATAACACAGTCATGGCTATCTGAGTACAGAAAATGTAGTAGTGTTACCTGCAGTCCTATGTAAAACCACAGATAACACTAGTGCTGATAATGTGATAGTGTTACCTGTAGTCCTATGTAAAACACAGATAACACTAGTGTAGATCATGTAGTAGTGTTACCTGCGTCCTTAGTGTGCCTCCCTGTGCCTCTACCACAGACTCCATGCTGGCGGTGCTGCCTCCTCTTCCATCTTCATCTTGCCCCGCACAGAATGTCCTGATGCAGCTGCGTCAAGACAAAGGGAACACTGTGGGCATGGTGATGGTGACACACACACAGGGACAGACGCGCACAGGGACAGACGCGCACACACACACACAGGGACAGACACGCACACACACAGACACGCACACACACACACACACAGACAGGGACAGACACGCACACGCACGGACAGACACACACACACACACACACACAGACAGACACGCACACACACACACACACACACAGACACGCAGACACACACACAAACAGACACACACACACAGGGACAGACACGCGCACACACACAGGGACAGACACGCACACACACAGGGACAGACACACACACACAGGGACAGACACGCACACACACACACAGGGACAGACACGCACACACACACACAGGGACAGACACGCAAACACACACACAGGGACAGACACGCAAACACACACACAGGGACAGACACGCACACACACAGACACACACAGGGACAGACACGCACACACACACAGACACGCACACACAGACACGCACACACACACACAGGGACACACACACACACAGACACACACACACGGGGACAGACACACACGGGGACAGACACACACACACACACACGGGGACAGACACACACACACACGGGGACAGACACACACACGGGGACAGACACACACACACGGGGACAGACACACACACGG
The DNA here is from genome assembly GCF_905171765.1 of Bufo bufo. Classification (NCBI taxonomy): domain Eukaryota; kingdom Metazoa; phylum Chordata; class Amphibia; order Anura; family Bufonidae; genus Bufo; species Bufo bufo. The sequence goes on along the minus strand of NC_053389.1, from coordinate 246,513,128 downwards.
GGACAGACACACACACACAGGGACAGACACCTGTGTAATCATCAACCAACTTCTATCTAAAAGGGAATTCCACCTTTAGCGCCTTCGTAGCCAACGTTGCCCTCTCACATCAATGGTACGTGATGCTCTGCAGTTTCCATGTACCATTTGTCCACTTACCAGGGCCGGCTCCAGGATCATGTGGGCCCTTGGGCGATAAAGTCTCAGTGGGCCCCCTTACACAGTGGTCACTCTCTGAGTACAGATAATACAGTAGATATCACCTGCAGTCCTATGTAACAGCATAGATAACACAGTCATGGCTATCTGAGTACAGAAAATGTAGTAGTGTTACCTGCAGTCCTATGTAAAACCACAGATAACACTAGTGCTGATAATGTGATAGTGTTACCTGTAGTCCTATGTAAAACACAGATAACACTAGTGTAGATCATGTAGTAGTGTTACCTGCGTCCTTAGTGTGCCTCCCTGTGCCTCTACCACAGACTCCATGCTGGCGGTGCTGCCTCCTCTTCCATCTTCATCTTGCCCCGCACAGAATGTCCTGATGCAGCTGCGTCAAGACAAAGGGAACACTGTGGGCATGGTGATGGTGACACACACACAGGGACAGACGCGCACAGGGACAGACGCGCACACACACACACAGGGACAGACACGCACACACACAGACACGCACACACACACACACACAGACAGGGACAGACACGCACACGCACGGACAGACACGCGCACACACACACACACAGACAGACACGCACACACACACACACAAACAGACACGCAGACACACACACAAACAGACACACACACACAGGGACAGACACGCACACACACAGGGACAGACACGCACACACACACACAGGGACAGACACGCACACACACACAGGGACAGACACACACACACACACACACACAGGGACAGACACGCACACACACACACAGGGACAGACACGCAAACACACACACAGGGACAGACACGCAAACACACACACAGGGACAGACACGCACACACACAGACACACACAGGGACAGACACGCACACACACACACACAGACATGCACACACAGACACGCACACACACACACAGGGACACAGACACACACACACACACGGGGACAGACACACACGGGGACAGACACACACACACACACAGGGACAGACACACACACGGGGACAGACACACACACACACGGGGACAGACACACACACGGGGACAGACACACACACACAGGGACAGACACCTGTGTAATCATCAACCAACTTCTATCTAAAAGGGAATTCCACCTTTAGTTATGCTCCAACCTTTTGTTACCTTCTAATATGACCCCCACTGATTCCCAGTACTGAGGGAACATGGACTGAGGTTTAAAAGGGAATTATCAACATGTACCACAAGGTGGTCTAAACCGTAACCCATTAGGCACTGGCTAGACTGTGGGATGGAGTCTAAGCAATGCCTCAGGCCTCATGCACACTGCCGTTATGCGTCCGTTCCGTGCATTGGGGACCACAATTTGTGGTCCCCAATGCACTGGCAACGTCCGTGCGGCGGCCGGGACAGATTCAGACCCATTCAACCTGAATGGGTCCATGATCCGGCTGCACCGCACAAAAAAAAAAACATGTTCTATTTTTTTGCGGTGCGGAGGCACGGACGGAAACACCACAGAAGCACTCCGTAGTGCTTCCCATTGAGCGATTGCAGACCCATTCAAGTGATGCCCACGGCCGGTGTGCATGAGGCCATAGACATGCAGCACGCCAGACCTGCAGGGTATTGCGATTGTGAGGTCACGGTTAACGGCAAGCGAGGGTTACTCACAGTTCTGTAGGGAAATCCTGGGCAGGCATGCAGCAGTGAAGGAGAGGCTGGCACAGGAGTCCTCTGGGGCACACTCTGTATTTAGGGACCAGGCCTGGTGGTGGATGAGGTGCCCTGGATGTTGCAGGTGTTTTATGTGCCTGGGGCAAGGTCCCTTTAAGGTTCGTGACGCCAGTGCCTGTAACGGTGGCACACCGATTGGTAAGATTAAGTGAGGTAGACAGATGGTATGGTGAACCAAACTTTGCTTTACTGTAATCAGTTCAACTTTATACAGTTGGATGTCAACTCAGTTACATATATCAGATACACTTCACAAGCAGGCTTTCACAATTTTGGCAGGTATAAGGTTTCCTTGCAAGATACTCAGAGGGTAAACAACAACACACTCAGAATCAGGCTGTACCGTCTCCTCGGAGATAGTGTACACTGTTCCTTAGAACTCCTGTCTGGTTTTTATCCCAAGGCCCGGATACCCCAATGCAGGCTTTTATCCTTGGTAACAATCTTCCTCAGGTACTTATCCTTGCTTTACATTACTACTCCTTCTGCCCTTCAGCTTACTTGTACCAGCTGGGAACACTGGCTCTGCTTGACTTGGTGGGAACTACAGGTTTTCTCTCAGGAGGCAAACTCTTCCCCTGGGGTGAATCTTCTGAGCTAACCATGGCTCTCTTGATCAGCAGGTAGGCTGGGATCCCTCTACTAGTCTCCTGGTAGCAACTAGAAGCCTGGGCTGTCTAGCTGCATGTCAGGAGAAGGCCCTCAGCTTGTCCCTGGCTGGTGCCTTCTAACTTGTCTCTGCAGACTCCTGACTCTGAACTCCCTCTCCCCGTCTGGGCCTGGACCTTTATACTAGGGGCTCCCTATCTCCCTATAGTGGCTGGGATGTCTCACTACACCCAACTAGGCCTGCTATTGCATCATACAGGGGAACATTGCATATAAAAATACATTATAAAATACATAAGATGCACAATTAAATATAACATTCCTGTCCCTTGTGAGTAGGAGGAACGCACACACCAATTGACCCTTGTGTAGTGCCCACGCCTATCTAGTGGGACACTACATACCACCACGCTATAACGTTGCCCGACCTCGGCGCAACATGGAGGGGCCCTGCCCAGCTGGATACTGCACCTGAAAAAGAGAAAATAACGCAAAGCAGGAAAATTTTCATCTACATTTGCGAGAATACATTATATGCATAAATCAGGCAGTTCCACTGGCTTAGGAACAAGTGACGGTGAAAAGGGGCGTCGTTCTCTTCTCTCAGGATAGTGTGAGGGAACAGGGGCGCTGACCTGGCACAGCGTATCATTATAACCAGGATAGTTCATATGTGCAAATTGTCCTTAATAGAACAGCAGAAAAAGGTAAACAATTTAAAAGTTCTTGGAGGCTCAAGGAACAAATATGAGTCCGTACCCAGGTTCCTTTCTTATTTAGAGTGAGTGTCTTTCACCAGCAAGGCAAGGTAGCAAATCACAGAGGCTCGCTTACAGTGGAGTCCATCTCTGGGCACATTTCTTTAAAAGAGCAAAAATCTCAGAGGCTCAGGTACTTTTGAGTCTATCACTGGGCACGGTTCCTTAGAATTAGGTTGCACAATAAAATGACAGCACATAAAAGATAGCCCACCTTTTCAAATGGCATAATATAAAAACAAGTGCTGTAATACCCTTAATCAACCCGAAAAGGGGGTTAAAGGTGCAACAAAAATAGGCACAACTTGGTGTGAGATCGTAGAAGCAGGCAGGAGGTCCTGTAAACAAGATGGTTTTGCTGACACTTTTATTTCAGTGGGTGACCACTACCACTGGGCCGTGGGTAACTGGCAGCAGCAACAAAGGACCAAAACAAAGGACTCCTGTCCTGAAAGAGTTAAATTTTCAAAAGCAATTCTTTGGCAAAGCAAACGAATCAAGGGCCTAGCAGGCTAATTCACAGGGGCATATCATAGTCACCTGGCTCTGCTGGCAAATGAGGCCTGTAATAATCTTCCACAGGCGGATGTGCCCACAACACGGTATTAGGGGGCAGCTGCAGCATGAAGGGACCCCTAATAGGTATTGGCCCCATAGGCCTAGGGGTGATAACAGCTGCTGACCGCACCGGTGCAGGGATGACAATCGCAGGTTGTGCTTGCCTAGATACCGCCGCCGCAAGCGGTCCAGTTGGCGCTGGAACACCTGGCTCTGCGCAGCAAGTCACAGGGTGAGAGGGCCTTCTTGGGGGCCTCAACGCAGCTGTGGTAGCAGAAGGTGGCCGGCGGGTAGGGACAGGCACCCTTACCTCTTCCTCCTTAGGCGGCGTCTGGATCCTGGCGGTGGCAATCTTGCGTAACTCCCACAACTTCTCCTCCAGACGGACGATCTGGTCGTCGAGGCTCTCGGTCTCAGGATCGCTGTCCTCCGCTGTCGCCGCCGGCACTGATACAGTAGATGATGCATCGGACGCAGCCGCTGCAGGCTCCGGTGGCGCATCAGGTCTCTTACCCTTCCGGATATTATCCAGGGTAACGCAGAGTCCTTTCAGATTCTCCATTTCTTGAATGGTTTTCTCTCGGCGAGGCAGCTCGGGGGATGGATAGGGACTCACCCATTTCTCCAACACGGTGGGCTGCCAAAATACGTTAGGGCCAATGAAAGAGCCCCGCTCTTGGAATGCGTGATGGGCCGGTTCTGGAGAGCGCGCTGGTTTGCACTGGCAGCCAGAGTAGTCCTCATCTGCCTCCCAGTCCTCCTGTTCTTTCTTGGGACGGGTCACGGCAGTAGCATATGGGCCTCGCAGGCCCTCGGCAGGGGTGAATTCCACTTCCTCTCCCTCGCGGAGGTTATGCATATGCTCGGGGAGGTAACCCCGCTTGACGGATCTCCGGTTTACATATAAGTCTCTGCCGGTAGTATAGTCTTGTATGAACCCGTAGCCACGGTTCTTATCGAAGGCCACAACCAACCCCTTTCTCCTTTCTAGGCGGGGTTGGGTGTCAGTGTGGCGCTCGTGAACGGTCTTTGCCAGCTCTTCATAATATATCTTGGTCTTGGTATTTTTCTTTATGGCGGCCTCCCGGATCTCTGCCATTAACGCTGACCACTTGAACGAGGGTTGAAAGAAGTCCCTCCAGGAGCCATAGTAGTTCTCCGGTTGCGTCCCCAGTGGCGGGCAGGCGGGCTTCTCCGGTCCCGGAGAGTAGGCCGGTGGAGCGTCCTCTGGCTCTACACCAATATCATCCATTTCCAGCAAATCAGGCGCAGACATCCCAGCAGAGCAGTCTTCACTCTGCAACATGCTCGATCCTTCTCTGGAGAGCGACAGGGTGGCGCCAATAAGTTCAGACAGATCCTCCCATTGCTCTGGGAGGCCGCCCCCCAGGTACTCCAGTATGGGGGAGGCGGAGTCCATTTCTGCAGACATGCAAATGTCCAGACAGGGCGGTGGCGCCGACATTGAGCCTTTTCCCGCTCTTTTCAGCAAAAAGGCGCCAACTTTTACCGCCAATTTCAGGATGAAGATGACGCAGCAGTAAATTCAAGCAAGCTCAGCGGCCATCTTTAGCAAAACGCTGTCTATTCACTGACAGCAAGCGGTGGCTTAAACAAGCAGCAAACAGTCCAGAAAACACTATTTTCACACCGCTACTTAGGACAGTCCTTTGGGCCCAGCAATTTTCAATAAAACAATTAGGGCTTGTCACTTTAAGGCAGTCTTTAGCACACAGTTTTATATCCGCAATGGCGCAGGAATGTTCCGTAAATCCTGTTCGTGACGCCAATTTATGCAGCACGCCAGACCTGCAGGGTATTGCGATTGTGAGGTCACGGTTAACGGCAAGCGAGGGTTACTCACAGTTCTGTAGAGAAACCCTGGGCAGGCATGCAGCAGTGAAGGAGAGGCTGGCACAGGAGTCCTCTGGGGCACACTCTGTATTTAGGGACCAGGCCTGGTGGTGGATGAGGTGCCCTGGATGTTGCAGGTGTTTTATGTGCCTGGGCAAGGTCCCTTTAAGGTTCGTGACGCCAGTGCCTGTAACGGTGGCACACCGATTGGTAAGATTAATAAGTGAGGTACACAGATGGTATGGTGAACCAAACTTTGCTTTACTGTAATCAGTTCAACTTTATACAGTTGGATGTCAACTCAGTTCCATATATCAGATACACTTCACAAGCAGGCTTTCACAATTTTGGCAGGTATAACGTTTCCTTGCAAGATACTCAGAGGGTAAACAACAACACACTCAGAATCAGGCTGTACAGACTCCTCGGAGATAGTGTACACTGTTCCTTAGAACTCCTGTCTGGTTTTTATCCCAAGGCCCGGATACCTCAATGCAGGCTTTTATCCTTGGTAACAATCTTCCTCAGGTACTCATCCTTGCTTTACATTACTACTCCTTCTGCCCTTCAGCTTACTTGTACCAGCTGGGAACACTGGCTCTGCTTGACTTGGTGGGAACTACAGGTTTTCTCTCAGGAGGCAAACTCTTCCCCTGGGGTGAATCTTCTGAGCTAACCATGGCTCTCTTGATCAGCAGGTAGGCTAGGATCCCTCTACTAGCCTCCTGGTAACAACTAGAAGCCTGGGCTGTCTAGCTGCATGTCAGGAGAAGGCCCTCAGCTTGTCCCTGGCTGGTGCCTTCTAACTTGTCTCTGCAGACTCCTGACTCTGAACTCCCTCTCCCCGTCTGGGCCTGGACCTTTATACTAGGGGCTCCCTATCTCCCTCTAGTGGCTGGGATGTCTCATTACACCCAACTAGGCCTGCTATTGCATCATACAGGGGAACATTGCATATAAAAATACATTATAAAATACATAAGATGCACAATTAAATATAACATTCCTGTCCCTTGTGAGTAGGAGGAACGCACACACCAATTGACCCTTGTGTAGTGCCCACGCCTATCCAGTGGGACACTACAGACACAGAAAGGGGCACACACACAGGGACAGACAGACTGACAGACACACACACAGGGACAGACAGACACACACATCATGGCCCTCAGAATACACCTGGATCTGTATGATAAACCCCCTTAATTGCACCAGATTCCACTCCACTTGAACCCCACTGCCCCTGAGTGCTCCACCTGCCCCCTCATATATGAGCTCAATATGCTTCCCCTCACAAGTTCTGGTTCTCCAGCAGCACATCCTCCCTCACTCTGCATCTTGCAGGCAGGCACAGCCCCTCCTTCTTCCACAAGCTGCTGCTGCCGTCAGGGTTTGTCATGTGACCATGAAGGAGCATGTGACCAGTGATGTCACAGAACTCCTTCTAACAACTACATTCTAGCATAGGATCAATCATCTACCGAAACTCCATCTACCCTGTTCTACCCATCTACCCCAGCAGTGCACATGGCGAAAATTGTCTGCATTGCTGGGGTAAGCTGCCCTAGAATTCAAAACAGGCAGGACACAGCTGCAGAAGTGAGCGGGCACAGCATCTTATAAATGCCATAATTAGTGTTGAGCGAACTTGTGTCTTCAAGTTTGGCATACAAGGTTCTAAGAATTCCGTTATGGATTCCGCTATCACAGAACATAACTTATGGTCAATGGTAGCGGAATCCATAACGGAATTCTTACATAACCCGAACCTTGTACGCCGAACTTGAAAACAGAAGTTCGCTCATCCGTAGCCATAATAATAAAGGAACATTTTAGAGGCTTCTGTTGAAAAGTACAATGCCAGTCATTAACCGCCTCCGGACCGCCTAACGCAGGATCGCGTTCCGGAGGCGGCTCACTCAGGCAGAGTCACGCATATACGCCTCATCTTGCGAGACACGAGATTTTCCTGTGAACGCGCGCACACAGGTGCGCGCGTTCACAGGAACTGCAGGTAAGCGAGTGGATCTACAGCCTGCCAGCGGCGATCATTTGCTGGCAAGCTGTAGATGCGATTTTTTTAACCTCTAACAGGTATATTAGACGCTGTTTTGATAACAGTGTCTAATATACCTGCTACCTGGTCCTCTGGTGGTCCCTTTTGCTTGGATCGACCACCAGAGGACACAGGCAGCTCTTTAATAAGTAGCACCAAACACTACACTACACCCCCCCCCGTCACTTATTAACCCCTTATTAACCCCTGATCACCCCATATAGACTCCCTGATCACCCCCCTGTCATTGATCACCCCCCTGTCATTGATCACCCCCCTTTACGGATCCACGGATCGGATCCGCAAAACACATACGGACGTCTGAATGGAGCCTGACGGGGGGGTGATCACCCCATATAGACTCCCTGATCCCCCCCCTGTGATTGATCACCCCCCTGTAGTGCTCCATTCAGACGTCTGTATGTGTTTTGCGGATCCGATCCATGGATCAGTGGATCCGCAAAACACATACGGACCTCTGAATGGAGCCTTACAGGGGGGTGATCAATGACAGGGGGGTGATCAGGGAGTCTATATGGGGTGATCACCCCCCGTCATTGATCACCCCCCTGTAAGGCTCCATTCAGACGTCCGTATGTGTTTTGCGGATCCGTGGATCCGCAAAACACGGACACCGCAGATCCGCAAAACACATACGGACGTCTGAATGGAGCCTTACAGGGGGGTGATCAATAACAGGGTGGTGATCATCCCATATAGACTCCCTGATCACCCCCCTGTCATTGATCACCCCCCTGTAAGGCTCCATTCAGACATTTTTTTGGCACAAGTTAGTGGAAATTTTTCTTTTTTTTTTTCTTACAAGGTCTCATATTCCACTAACTTGTGACAAAAAATAAAATCTCACATGAACTCACCATACCCCTCACAGAATCCAAATGCGTAAAATATTTTTTAGACATTTATATTCCAGACTTCTTCTCACGCTTTAGGGCCCCTAAAATGCCAGGGCAGTATAAATACCCCACATGTGACCCCATTTTGGAAAGAAGACACCCCAGGGTATTCGCTGAGGGGCATATTGAGTCCATGAAAGATTGAACTTTTTGTCCCAAGTTAGCGGAAAGGGAGACTTTGTGAGAAAAATAAATAAAAAATCAATTTCCGCTAACTTGTGCCAAAAATAAATAATCTTCTATGAACTCGCCATGCCCCTCATTGAATACCTTGGGGTGTCTTTTTTCCAAAATGGGGTCACATGTGGGGTATTTATACTGCCCTGGCATTTTAGGAACCCTAAAGCGTGAGAAGAAGTCTGGGATCCAAATGTCTAAAAATGCCCTCCTAAAAGGAATTTGGGCCCCTTTGCGCATCTAGGCTGCAAAAAAGTGTCACACATGTGGTATCGCCATACTCAGGAGAAGTTGGGCAATGTGTTTTGGGGTGTCATTTTACATATACCCATGCTGGGTGAGATAAATATCTCAGTCAAATGCCAACTTTGTATTAAAAAAATGGGAAAAGTTGTCTTTTAGAGAGATATTTCTCTCACCCAGCATGGGTATATGTAAAAAGACACCCCAAAACACATTTCCCAACTTCTCCTGAGTACGGCGATACCACATGTGTGACACTTTTTTGCAGCCTAGGTGGGCAAAGGGGCCCACATTCCAAAGAGCACCTTTAGGATTTCACTGGGCATTTTTTACACATTTTGATTTAAAACTACTTCTCACGCATTAGGGCCCCTAAAATGCCAGGGCAGTATAACTACCCCACAAGTGACCCCATTTTGGAAAGAAGACACCCCAAGGTATTTCGTGATGGGCATAGTGAGTTCATGGAAGTTTTTATTTTTTGTCACAAGTTAGTGGAATATGAGACTTTGTAAGGAAAAAATAAAAAAAATCATCATTTTCCGCTAACTTGTGACAAAAAATAAAAAGTTCTATGAACTCGCTATGCCCATCAGCGAATACCTTAGGGTGTCTACTTTCCGAAATGGGGTCATTTTTGGGGTGTTTTTACTGTCTGGGCATTGTAGAACCTCAGGAAACATGACAGGTGCTCAAAAAGTCAGAGCTGCTTAAAAAAGCGGAAATTCACATTTTTGTACCATAGTTAGTAAACGCTCTAACTTTTACCCAAACCATTTTTTTTTTACCCAAACATTTTTTTTTATCAAAGACATGTGGAACAATAAATTTTGAGAAAATTTTATATAGAAATGTAGTTTTTAAAAAAAAAAAATTTACAACTGAAAGGGAAAAATGCAATTTTTTTGCAAAATCTTCGGTAAATTTCGATTAATAACAAAAAAAGTTAAAATTTCAGCAGCAATGAAATACCAGCAAATGAAAGCTCTATTAGTGAGAAGAAAAGGAGGTAAAAATCATTTGGGTGGTAAGTTGCATGACCGAGCAATAAACCGTGAAATTAGTGTAGTGCAGAATTGTAAAAAGTGGTCTGGTCATTAAGGGTGTTTAAGCTAGGGGAGCTGAGGTGGTTAAAGGGTTAATACTTGAGCACACTGCGGGTGACTTCATAGTGAAAGTGAATGAGGCATTAAACACCTATGGTTACTATGGCAACTGTGCTGATGTCAGATACATAAGTCTATGACATAAAGAACCCATGGAAGAAGATTCCATATCAGAAGGGCCCACGGCCATATGCAGCACCATGCTTGATGTGTCTGGAGACAAGGAGCTTCATCATCTGTAAGAGAGAAAGGGGAAAACCGCCTAGCCAGCCACATCAGCCCTATCCACCTAGCCAGCCAGATCAGTCCTATCCACCTAGTCAGCCTGATCAGCGCCATCCACCTAGCCAGCCAGATCAGTCCTATTTGCCTAGACAACCAGATAAGCCCTATCCGCCTAGCCAGCCAGATCAGCCCTATCCACCTAGCCAGCCTGATCAGCCCTATCCGTCTAGCCAGAAGATCAGCCCTATCTGCCTAGCCAGCCAGATCAGCCCTATCTGCCTGTCACGGAACCATGAACCAGACGTACAACAAGAGATAAGTGAAAATAAGAAGGCTTTATTGAAAATAAAGCTGTAAAGCAAAAGTCCAAACGGATGGTGAAACCGAGCAGAGTCTTTGCGAAGCCAGAGGTCAGGAACCAGAAGGGTAGTCAGACGAAGCCAGGATCAGGAACCAGCAGGGTAGTCAGACGAAGCCAGGATCAGGAACCAGCAGGGTAGTCAGACGAAGCCAGGATCAGGAACCAGAAGCAGCAGCAGTCTTAGAAGCATGTGAACACAAGAGGACCAAGCAAGGAACTGAAGCCACAGACCTCCTATATATATGAGCTAGGCATCCAGCTCCTCCCAGTGGGAAGGAGGAGCCGCAGGGTGGAAGGCTACAAGAAACCCAGAAACCAAGATGGCCGCCAGCACATGTCAAACGAAGGAGAACAGCAAGAAGGTAAGACCATGACAGTACCTCCCCCTCAAGGGCCCCTCCTCCGCGGAGCACAAAACGGTTTCTGAGGGAAGCGTGCGTGGAAGGCTCGGAGCAAGGCAGGAGCATGGACATCTGCGGAGGGAACCCAGGAACGCTCCTCTGGACCATAACCACGCCAATGGACCAAAAACTGCAACCGACCGCGGACCAGGCGTGAGTCCAGGATATTGCTCACCTCATATTCCTCACAATTGCCCACTTGGACCGGACGAGGCCGAGGAACCGAGGAAGTGAAACGATTACACACCAGTGGCTTCAACAGGGAGACATGAAACACGTTGGAGATCCGCATGCCAGGAGGAAGCGCAAGGGCATAGGCTACCGGGTTTACCCTGCGAAGCACTCGGAAGGGACCAACAAAGCGAGGCGCCAGCTTGGGAGTGGGCACTCGAAGGTTGAGGTTGCGGGTGGACAACCATACACGGTCTCCGACCTGGTAGGAAGGAGCAGGCGCTCGTCTGCGATCAGCCTGGAGTCTCTGGCGCTGCGCAGAGACCTCAAGGGACTTCTGGATCTGTACCCAAGAAGCACGTAGGACGGAAAGGTGATCCTCCACAGCCGGAATATCCTGGGGAGAGAATACCTCCGGTAACACGGCAGGTTGGAACCCATAATTGGCCATGAAGGGAGACGTCCCAGAGGAAGAGTTCACCGCCGTGTTCCTGGCAAACTCAGCCCAAGGCAGGAGGTCAACCCAATTGTCTTGGTGATCGGAGACATAGCAACGAAGGAATTGCTCCAAGGCCTGATTGGATCGTTCTGCGGCCCCATTGGACTGAGGGTGGTAGGCCGAGGAGAAGGAGAGATGAATCCCCAACTGGGAGCAAAAGGCGCGCCAGAACCTGGACACAAACTGACTCCCCCGATCCGACACAATCTCCTTGGGCAAACCGTGCAACCGGAAGACCTCCCTGGCAAAAATCGTGGCCAACTCTTGTGCAGAGGGTAACTTCTTGAGAGGAACACAGTGGCACATTTTGGAAAACCGATCCACAATCATGAGAATGACCGTATGGCCTCGGGATGCAGGGAGGTCCACAATGAAATCCATCCCCAGGTGTGACCATGGGCGCTCCCCGGTGGCTATGGGTTGCAGAAGGCCCAACGGAAGGTGCCGAGGGGACTTACTCTGGGCACAAACGGAGCATGCCGCTACATATGCGGCGATGTCGGAACGTAGGGAAGGCCACCAGAACAGACGTGAAACAGCCCAGGACAGCTGATTCTTTCCAGGATGCCCCGCGGTCTTGGAGTTATGGTAGGTTCGCAACAACCGAGTGCGCAACTCCTCAGGCACAAAACATCTGCCGTTGGGTCTCCCAGAGGGAGCACCAGATTGAGCCGCCAAAATCTGCTCACCCAGGGGAGAGGTCAGGCTGGTGTGAATGGCGGCCAGGATCTGATTCGGAGGTATGACCGAAGTCGGAATCGACTCCTCCCTGAACAGCTCGGAGTACTGCCGTGATAAGGCATCCGCCCTGATGTTCTTGGAACCGGGTAGGTAGGAGACCACGTAATTAAAACGTGACAAGAACAGAGCCCATCTGGCCTGACGTGGTGTCAATCTCTTGGCCTCAGAAAGGTAGGTCAGATTCTTGTGGTCCGTCAGGATGAGAACCGGAACCACCGAACCCTCAAGCAAGTGCCTCCATTCTTTAAGGGCCTGCATGATGGCCAATAACTCCCTGTCACCAATCTGATAGTTGCACTCCGCGGAAGACAGTTTCCGGGAGTAAAACCCACAAGGAAGCAGAGGACCCTCTGGTGTTCTACGCTGAGACAGAAGGGCGCCTACTCCCGTCTCAGACGCGTCCACCTCGAGGACAAAGGGCAACCCAGGGTTGGGATGCGACAGAATCGGAGCCGACACAAAGGCGGACTTTAGGGCCTCAAAAGCTCGGATGGCCTCGAGCGGCCAGACCTGGGAATTACTGCCCTTCCTGGTCAGATCCGTGAGAGGCTTGGCCAGCATGGAAAAGTCCCTGATGAACTTCCGATAATAATTGGCGAAGCCCAAAAAGCGCTGCAGGGAACGAAGACCACTGGGCTGGGGCCACTGTAAGACAGCCGAAACCTTCTCAGGATCCATGGAGAACCCCTCAGCGGAAATGATGTAACCTAAGAAGGTTACCTGGGATCGGTGAAATTCGCATTTCTCAAGCTTACCGAACAGCTTGTTCTCTCGTAACCGTTGCAACACTCGTCTGACATCCAGAATGTGGGCCTCCATGGATTCAGAATATACCAAGATGTCATCCAAATAGACCACCACACACTGCTGCAACAGGTCACGGAAAACATCGTTGATGAATTCCTGAAAGACTGCGGGCGCATTGCACAACCCAAAGGGCATAACCAAGGATTCGTAATGACCGGTCCTGGTGTTAAACGCGGTCTTCCACTCATCGCCCGCCTTGATCCTTACCAGGTTATATGCCGCCCTCAGGTCGAGTTTGGTAAAGACCGTGGCCCCTTTAAGGCGATCGAACAGCTCGGAAATCAAGGGTATCGGGTAAGCGTTCTTGATCGTGATGCGATTGAGACCCCTGTAATCGATGCAAGGCCTCAACTCACCGCCCTTCTTTTTCACAAAGAAAACAACATTGCTTACCGGTAATCGTTTTTCTCGATACCCATGACGGCACCCAGTGCGACTCAGGACCTCCCATCAGGACAGGAAACCTGAGAAGATAAAAAGGACACACCTCCACCCAACACCAGTGGAAGAAATAAATTGTTCTCCGGAGAGAAGTGATAAGGGATTAAAGACCCTCTTCTTTTTTTTTTTTTTTTAAATCTATATTACTTCATATAGACCTGACTGATACATTTATAAAAATATATAAAGTATCTGTATCTGTAACTATATATGGGGAGGGAACTATCGGGTGCCGTCATGGGTATCGAGAAAAACGATTACCGGTAAGCAATGTTGTTTTCCCCTCACCCATGACGGCACCCAGTGCGAGATAGACTATAAGTAGAGTCTAGGGGGGGGCCACAGCCTGCAGGACCTTCTGCCCAAATGAGGCGTCAGAATGGAGCTGCAACCTATAATGTTTGAGAAAGGTATGTGGGGAACTCCATGTAGCTGCCCTACAAATCTGAGCTAAGGGATGGATTCTGGCCGCGGCAGAAAGAAAACGTTTGACCCAAGGATGCATTGCTAACTGATAGTCGAAAAAATAGCTCAAGGCTGATACCTGTACTTTTAGGGTGGAGGCTTTGAGTCCCTTGTCTAAACCTGCCTGCAAGAAGTCTAAAACTTTAGGTATTTCTGGAGGTTTAAATGGATCAGGGCTAGACCCTAGAAAGGAAGCAAAGATATTCCACACTCTATTATATTTCCTGGCTGTTGTAGCTTTCCTACTGCCTAAAAGGGTGGAAACAACCTTGTTAGAAAGCCCTCTACTCAACCAGATGCCCCTGTCAAACTCCACACTGCCAATTGTAGAATCTCCGGATTGGGGTGGCATACAGGCCCCTGGAGAAGGAGGTCCTCCCTTGGAGGGATCGTCCAGGGGGGGCTTCTGGCTAGATTTAACAGGGTGGAGTACCAGATCCTTTTGGGCCATTTCGGGGCTACCAGGATTATAGAGGCTCCCTCCCTCCGTACCTTCTTCAGTACCTGTGGAATTAGGGAAATAGGTGGGAAGGCATAGCCGCGTTCTCGGCTCCAATCCTGGGCCAGACTGTCCACGGCCGTGGGGTTCTCTGTGTGATTTAAGGAGAAGAACCTCTCTGTCTTCCTGTTCTTCCGGGTAGCGAAGAGGTCTATAGTTGGTGTCCCAAACCTTAAGACAATCTGGGAAAAGACTTCTTCGTTCAGACTCCACTCTGCCTGGCTGAGTTCCACTCGGCTTAAAAAGTCGGCCACCGTGTTCTCTTTTCCCTTTAGATGTATTGCAGATAGGAGCAGGTTCCTGTCTTCTGCTATTTTGAAAATTTCCTGGCAGAGGAAGATTAGGGATGGTATTTTTGTTCCGCCCTGGTGATTTATATAGGCCAGTTTTTTGTTCAAGACATCTGGGACTGCCACCCTTAGAACTCTTTCTACTGCCCTGAGTTCCTTGTAATTTGATGTGCAGGCTCGGGTTCTTAAATCCCATCTTCCCTGCCAATATTTCCCATCTGAATGAGCCCCCCAACCCCACGGACTGGCGTCTGTTGTTATCCGTATGGGTTCTATGAAGGACCAGGGCATCCCTGCCGAAAGATTCTTCTCGGATGTCCACCATAGGAGGGAATACCTTGCTCTGGAGGAGAGATGAAATTTTTCCTCTAGTGTTTGTGGAAGACCATTCCATTTCTTTAAGATATCCCACTGTAACGATCTTGTGTGAATCTGAGCAAACGGCACTGCGGGAATCGTAGCCGTCAGGTGCCCCAATACTGCCATCGCCTTCCTGATGGAACATCGGAAGGAGCGGAAAAGGATCCAAACATGTTCCTTTGTTGAAACTATTTTCTTCTGAGGAAGGAATGTTTTCTGAGCCGTGGAATCTAGCTGCATCCCTAAAAATACGCAATTTTGAGAGGGGGTTAGGCAAGACTTTTCTCGATTGACCTTCCATCCCAGATCTTTCAATAGAGAACACACCAGGACAAGATCCGTCTGTAACTGTACCTTCGTCTGGGCTATGAACAAAAAATCGTCCAGATAGGGTACTAACACTATCCTGGACAATCGGAGGAATGACACCATCTCCGCCACAACCTTTGTAAAAATTCTCGGGGCTTGTGAGACCCCAAACGGGAGGGCCCTGTATTGCAGGTGCAGAAGCTGGCCCTTTACTTGGACTGCCGTTCTCAAATACTTTTGGGAGGAGGGATGAATAGGGATGTGGTAATAAGCATCCTCTAAGTCTATACTTGCCATCCAGCAATCCTTGTATAGCAGATCTATAGTTGTCTTTATCGTCTCCATCCGGAATCTTTTGTATTTCAGGAACTTGTTTAGTCGTTTTAGATTTAGAATCATTCGAAAGGACCCATTGGGTTTCTTTACTAGAAAGAGTGGGGAGTAATACCCCCTGCCCTCCTCTTCTATGGGAACTTGGCAAACGACTCCTTTGTCCAATAACAACTGAACCTATGCCTCTAAAACTGTGGATTTTAAGGGATCTTTCGGAGTTGGAGTGTGGGTGAAGAAATTTTGGGGGTAGGAGAGAAACTCCAATCTGACTCCCTCTGCTATCCCTCCCAAAACCCATTTGTTTTGGGTGACCTTTGACCAAGCAGGGAGAAAGGAAGAGAGTCTCCCCCCAACTTGGAGCCCGGCGTCATTGCTGCTTATCTTTTTTATTATCTTGGGATTTGAAAAGAAAGCCGCTAGATTTCCTCTGAAATCGATCTCTCTCTTTCCTATCGTAGGGCTTGCCCCTCTGCCTTCTAAAGCTCTGCTGGGGCCTACGAAAAAAGGGGGGCTTCTGAGGGACAGGAAACCCCCTTTTTTTGTCAGAGGCCTTCTCCAGGATGTCATCTAAAGATGACCCAAATAATCTGTCGCCTTCACACGGAAGGGCACAGAGTCTGGCCTTAGATCCCTGGTCACCCTTCCAGGATCTAAGCCAAATAGCTCTTCTAGCCGCCTTGAGGTATGTCCCGCAGAAATATTGCTGCTTCTCAGGAACTCCCATCCGGAGGACAGGAAACCTGAACTGGTGTTGGGTGGAGGTGTGTCCTTTTTATCTTCTCAGGTTTCCTGTCCTGATGGGAGGTCCTGAGTCGCACTGGGTGCCGTCATGGGTGAGGGGAAAAATCCAGCCCCTGCCGGGGACGAAGATTTGCGAATGTGTCCGCGTGAAAGCGCCTCCCTCACGTACTCCTCCATGGCCTCATTCTCCGCTACCGACAGTGGATAGACTTTGCAACGAGGAGGAACGGCACCAGATTGTAACTCTATGGCACAATCGTATGGGCGGTGCGGAGGTAGGGCAACCGCGCGCACCTTATCGAATACATCCCGGTACTCCTCGTATTCAGGAGGCAACAGAGAGTCCGAGGAAGTACACAGCAACTTGACAGACCCATGGATGCAACTAGCCCCACACTGCGGTGACCACGAGAGGATCTCGACCGATCTCCAATCGAAAGTCGGATTATGCTTCTGGAGCCAGGGGTACCCCAAGACCACCGAGTAGTGTGGAGACGAAATAACCTGGAGGCAGACCGACTCTCTGTGAACGGCACCAATGGCTATCCCCACTGGAAGGGTCTCATGAGTCACGTGTGGCGGCAGAAGGGGTCTGCCGTCTATCGCCTCAAGAGCCAGTGGGGAACCTCGAGCCTGCAGAGGAATGGAATTGGCGGCAGCGAACACACTATCAATGAACAAACCACCAGCACCAGAGTCCACCAACGCCTGGGTCGTCACCGAGCCCCCGACCCAGGAGAGGACAACAGTGATCAGTGGTTTGTCAACACGGGAAACCGGGGACGAGGAGACTCCACCCAAGATCTGCCCCCGACAGGATCTCCGGTACGAGCGTTTCCCGGACGGTTCGGACATGCCAACCGAAAATGCCCACCGAGACCACAGTACATGCATCGGCCCTCGCGTCTCCGGAGTGCCCTCTCCCCCTCGGACAGGCGAGCAAACCCCAGCTGCATGGGTTCACCCCCAGACAAGTCATCCCCAGGAGGCGTGGGAGGAGAGGGAGGCACGGGTGGGACAGCAAACGTAGGCACCAATCTGTTAGAAGACCTCCGCAGGTTCTCCTTAAAGGAAGGTCTCTCCCTGAGTCTGGTGTCAATCAAAATCAGGAAAGAAATAAGAGACTCGAGCTCAACTGGTAGGTCCTTAGCTGCAACCTCATCCTTCAAGGCATCCGAGAGACCATGAGAGAAAGCAGCGACCAGAGCCTCATTATTCCAGCCCACCTCTGCTGCCAGGGTACGAAACTCAATGGCGTATTCAGCTACGGATCGTGAACCCTGTCTGATGGACATAAGGAGCTTCGCAGCAGAGGCAGCACGAGCCGGCACATCGAATACCTTCCGAAGAGAAGCAACAAAACCGGAAAACTCGGCAACCACCGGATTGTTGTTCTCCCATAAAGGGCTGGCCCAGGCCAAGGCCTTGTCCGAGAGCAGCGAGATCAAGAAGCCCACCTTTGATCTCTCAGTAGGAAAGGCATGTGGCAGCAACTCAAAATAAATGCCCACCTGGTTAAGGAAACCTCGGCACTGAGTTGGCTCTCCCCCAAAGCGCTGTGGAAGAGGGGCAGAACCGGTCATACCCCGAAACACCGCAGGCGCAACAACAGGTGTCGGGGTAGACTCTGGCGCAACAACCGGAGCGGCAGTAGGAGCGAGCCCAGGAGCGACAACCGACCCATCGGCAACGGGAGCGAAATGAGCCGTGCGTTCAAGCAGGGTTTGCAACGCCACAGCGAACCGACCCAACAGGTGATCCTGCTGATCAAGTCTGGCAACCAGCGTGGGTAGCGAGGATGGCCCTGTACCGTCAGAATTCATGGCTTGGTCCTAATGTCACGGAACCATGAACCAGACGTACAACAAGAGATAAGTGAAAATAAGAAGGCTTTATTGAAAATAAAGCTGTAAAGCAAAAGTCCAAACGGATGGTGAAACCGAGCAGAGTCTTTGCGAAGCCAGAGGTCAGGAACCAGAAGGGTAGTCAGACGAAGCCAGGATCAGGAACCAGCAGGGTAGTCAGACAAAGCCAGGATCAGGAACCAGCAGGGTAGTCAGACGAAGCCAGGATCAGGAACCAGAAGCAGCAGCAGTCTTAGAAGCATGTGAACACAAGAGGACCAAGCAAGGAACTGAAGCCACAGACCTCCTATATATATGAGCTAGGCATCCAGCTCCTCCCAGTGGGAAGGAGGAGCCGCAGGGTGGAAGGCTACAAGAAACCCAGAAACCAAGATGGCCGCCAGCACATGTCAAACGAAGGAGAACAGCAAGAAGGTAAGACCATGACACTGCCTAGCCAGCCACATCAGCCCAATCTGCCTAGAGAGCCAGATCAGCCCCATCCACCTAGCCAGCCAGATCAGCCCTATCCGCCTAGCGAGCCAGATCAGCCCTATCTGCCTAGCCAGCCACATCAGCCCTATCCACCTAGCCAGCCTGATCAGCCCTATCTGTCTAGCGAACCAGATCATCCCCATCCACCTAGCCAGAAAGATCGGCCCTATCTGCCTAGCCAGCCACATTATCCCTATCCACCTAGCCAGCCAGATCAGTCCTATTCGCCTAGACAACCAGATCAGCCCTATCTGCCTAGCCAGCCAAATCAGCACTATTTGCCTAGCGATTAATGGGTTGACAGATGCTGCAGCCAGAATGTCCTCACATCCAATGCTAGCTGCTACACCTTTATTTGTAAGCGCTTTAGTGGTCAAATATCTCCATAAGAGGCTCCCACAGGGGGCCTGCTTTGGCCTTACCTTCTTTAACACTGTTTAACTGCTTACTAATCTGTTCACTGTTTAACCTTCATGACTATGTAATGTCATCATATCTATAGTGGATTTATATTATGTGGCATTGTAAATGTACAAATTTTGATAAAATATGCTGTTTTATGTTGGCATTAACTTTCTAAGCCCAAGGCAAGGGCAGCGCTCCAGCCACGGTTCCCTAGAGGTTTGCTCCACAGGGGGTTTTCCTCTCCTGAATGCTGGGGGAGACTCTTCGTGAATCGGGGGTGTGCCATTTTCATAGTGATTGGTCTGATAATAAATTTGAGGCACTGAAAGAATATACCGTAATTTAATTTTAAATAAATTCTCTCCATTTAAAACCCAATTTAAGTGTGTTGTGCATTTCTTTCATAATCTTTGGTTCGGGTGGTCTTGCTTGGGAGTGATGATCATATTACATATTACCTAGCGATAAAACCAGATATCCATGGGGTGCGGTTTTAATGAGGGTCTATTACATAGCGATAAAGCCATATATCCAGTGGCTGCTTGTTTAATACTGTGCTGGTAAATAGGATGGAGCAGAGATGATAGGATTTACTGCACAGTCAGTACTAATGTGCTCACCTCCTTGAATTAAGATAATGGCGGTGGTTTATCAGTAGTGTTATAAGGTGCATTCATTTATTAAAATGTTAAAACTGCCAATTTCACCAAAATTATCAAAAAGGCATGTGTTGTCGGGGGCGTGGCCTAACTATGGCGGTGTGAGGACGCACGAGTGAAGAGCTCCCGCCGCAGGTCTGAGAAGCCGAGAGCTACCTGCTTTCTGATGCATCTGAACCAGCTCATATGGTGCGCACACGCAAAGGGTCACTAGCGGGTGATCCCTCATCAAGATCCCCCGGAGAAAAGAGCGGGCTGCTCTAAAAAGTATTTTGCAGCGGAGACGGCGAGAGACAAAACAGGCCGCAACCCGGAGCAACTCCTCGGAAACAGAGGTACCGCTGAGCTCGCAGGGGTCTCGAAATCAGACCCAGAGTCGTATCGCGGAAAGTCGCTCACCTGACTCGCTCCGGTCCAAGCAAGATCATCTGCGTGGAGGCACCACGAGGCAGACGCCATCTTGGGACGAGGCCTCATCTCCCTAGCACTGTTACGCTACAGCTAAATCCCCTGGTGCAGTGGAAATGGCAGAGGGAGAGAATACAAGGGAAGGCTGGGACATAAGGGAATATATTAAACTCCTTCCCACCAAGCAGGAAATGGAAAAATATGTGGAGCGCCTAGAAAACTCATACAAACAGGAGTTGTCCACGATCAAGTCTAATGTGAAAGCTGTTGAAGAAAAACTGGAGGAGGTGGCGTCCCTGCATGATCACACAGCCGCTCAGGTAGATGAGCTTATGATTCAAGGGGAAGTTAGAGATCGTCACATTGGTCACCTTTACCGTCTTCATGATGATATTGAAAACCGTAACAGACAGAATAACATCAGGGTTAGAGGACTCCCTGAGGCCACTAAGACGGAGGACTTGATACCCACCTTGCAAGGTCTCTTTAGCAATATCCTGGGAGAACCTGTCACAGACCGGTTGGAAATTGACAGAGCGCACCGAGCTTTGGGCCCCATCAGTCCAGACCCCTCTAGGCCCAGAGACGTGATCTGCCGTCTACACTATTATTCGGTGAAGGAGGCTATAATGAAGAAGGCACGCAACCTTTCTACAATTGATTTCGACGGGGCCACGTTGATGATTCTTCAGGACTTATCCAGAAACACTTTGGCCCAGAGGAGGGCACTTAAGCCCTTATTGGACCTCTTGAGGTCTAAGGATATTCCGTATTCCTGGAGGTTTCCTTTTCAACTAGTGGTCCGTAAGAATGGTCATCATGTGGAACTGCGGGATCCTGACGACCTGGACATGTTCCTGTCTGCATTGAACTTACCACCAGTTCATTTACCTGACTGGCAGGTTGTTCCAGCTCTACCATCTCGGTCCTTAAGCGGGCACCTTAGAAGAGCGGCTTCAGGGAGGATGCATCCTCAGCAGCCAGTGTGAAGGTAAACCCGAGGCTGAGTCGTATAAGTATTCGTCTCTGATGCTATTCCAGGGACAACCTCAGAAATAAGTGTTTATTTGGGGGGATTGCAAATGCTATTATGCTTTCTTCTCTCAGATTGTGCTACTCTCATGCCTACGGTTAACTTTCCTATATTTTTTCTTAGGTTTACAGAGTTTAGTTTACCTGAAGCTTAGTGTTAGAGAAATGCTTTGCTAGATAATGAAAGTTTTATGTGATTATTTTCATGTTCATATATTAGTTGTGGCTCTTGGGCTCCTCAGCCCTGTGGCGGCTTCCTTGGTCCGTCATTGGAAGTCCGTCTCCTATTGTAACCCTCGTTCTATCTGGTATAGGACGGGTCGGTCCCTCTACTTGGGACAGTTACCTGATATTGTAACTCACCCCTTTCTGTCCCTTTCCCCCTTTTTTTTCTTCCTTCCCTTTTACTTTTTCCTTCCTGTCTGGATAGTCAGTGATTGCCAGACCTCCTCAGGACGCAAGGTACTTTTGGGGTGGTTTGCGCGAACCCTTGACTATCCCCCTCTTCTGCGCTCTTGAATATAGCCTAGGGTAAAACCTGAGTTTCTCAATATGGCGGGGCCGCCTAACGTGAAATTGGCTTCTCTAAATGTTCGAGGTTTCAATACTCCGGAAAAGCGCTCTGGGGTTTTATACGGCATGCACAGGGAGAGGGTGCAAATTCTGCTGCTGCTCCTGCTGCAAAAGAGAGCAGGTTCCAAAGATCCTGTCAAAACATTATAATTTCTGGGTCCATAGCACTAATCCGGATTCTAAGTCTAAAGGCCAGGGCCGGTACAAGGCAGGGGCCGAAGGAGCGGGTGCCCTGGGCGCTACCATTTGCGGACAGGAGGGGGGCGCAGGTGAAGTGCTGTGCCCCCCCATGTGCCCCCCCAACTAAAATGCCCCCCCAAGTGAGCCGCCGCCGCCGGGCACAGGGAGATGAGCGCTTCCATTGCGCTCATCTCCTTAGTAATCTGCCTGTGCCAGCGGAGGTGCAGGGGAGGGAGAGGCGTGTCCCTTCCCCTGATAGGCTGCAGGCACTAGGCCGGCAGCCTATCAGAGGCCGGCGAAGGCGGGGCGATGACGTCATCGCACCGCCCGAGCCTTACAGCGCGGGACACAGGAAGAGTCTGCATCGCATCGCTGACACTGAGGTAAGTATAAGTGTTTTTTTCTGTTGTTTTTTTTTTTTACAATAGTGTTACTGGCATTGGGGGGGGGGCGGCTTATTACAATGGGGGGGGCTTATTACAATGAGGGGGGCTTATTACAATGAGGGGGGCTTATTACAGTGGGGGGACTTATTACAATGGGGGGGCTTATTACAATGGGGGGACTTATTACAATGGGGGGGCTTATTACAATGGGGGGGCTTATTACAATGAGGGGGCTTATTACAATGGGGGGGCTTATTACAATGGGGGGATTATTACAATGAGGGGGCTTATTACAATGGAGGGGGCTTATTACAATGGGGGGGGGTTATTACAATGGGGGGGCTTATTACAATGAGGGGGGCTTATTACAATGGGGGGCTTATTACAATGAGGGGGGCTTATTACAATGGGGGGGCTTATTACAATGAGGGGGCTTATTACAATGGGGGGGCTTATTACAATGGGGGGCTTATTACAATGGGGGGGCTTATTACAATGGGGGGGCTTAACACTGGCACATGATGGGGGGGCTTAATACTGGCACATGATGATGGGGGGGCTTAATACTGGCACATGATGATGGGGGGACTTAATACTGGCACATGATGGGGGGCTTAATACTGGCAAGTGATGGGGGGGCTTAATACTGGCACGTAATGGGGGGCTTATTACAAGCACGTATTGGGGGCTTATTGCTGGCACGTAATGGGGGGGCTTATTACTGACACGTAATGGGGGGCTTATTACTGGCACGTAATGGGGGGCTTATTACTGGCACGTAATGGGGGGGCTTATTACTGGCACGTAATGGGGGGGCCTATTACTGGCACGTGATGGGGGGCTTATTACTGGCACGTGATGGGGGGCTTATTACTGGCACGTGATGGGGGGCTTATTACTGGCACGTGATGGGGCTCTTGTTACTGGCACATTGGGGGGCTCTTGTTACTGGCAGTGGCACGTTATTGAGGGCACTTATTACTGGCACATTATTGGTGGGCACTATAGGGGCATCTACTGAGGCCACAAAGAAGGGGTGTTTTATATGGGGGGCTCTGTACAGTAGCATTTTATACTGGGACACATTATGGTGGGTACTATGGAGAAGGGGAGAGAGGAGTACTATGGAGTCATCTACGGGGGGCACTAAGAAGGGGTATTTTATACTTGCAAATTATGGGGGACACTGAGGGCATCTACTGGGGCACGATATATGGGGCATTTTATACTGGTACATTATAGGGGGCACTAGCAGGAAGGGGGGAGAGGAGCACTATGGAGCCATTTACTGGGGCACTATATAGGGGTATTTTATACTGGCACATTATGGGGGACATTAGCTCAACTGGGGGCATTACAAAGGGGTATGTTTTGCACATTATAAAGAGAATTCTTTCTACTGGGGGGCATTATGGTGGGTTTTATTACTCCCCCATGGTATGACCCCCTAGTAGCAGCACCAGCCTCTCCCTGCTCTGCTATCCCTCTGCCCCTTCTCCAAATCCTTATTATGAAATCTTTCTCATTAGGATAAAACACAACATCAGCTCCGCCGAGCCCCCGGCCAAAGTGTTAAAGTGGCGTCCGAGATCCCCAAGGGCCAAGCCAAGTAACTGTAAGTGTTCATGTGAAATATGCTTTTTTTATATATGTACACTCCTGTGAGAGGCGGGGAGGGAGATCTGTGGATGACACTGTTATAGGGAGGGAGATCTGTGGATGACACTGTTATAGGGAGGGAGATCTGTGGATGACACTGTTATAGGGAGGGAGATCTGTGGATGACACTGTTATAGGGAGGGAGATCTGTGGATGACACTGTTATGGAGGGGCAAATGGGGATGACACTGTCATGGGGTGGATCTGGGGTTGACACATATAGCATAAGATGCTATATACGGTATGTGGCATCCACAGATCCCCCCCATAGCAGTGTCATCCACAGATCCCCCTCTCTATAAAAGTGTCATCCACAGACAGCTGGACTTTTCTTCCCTGTTGCGGTTTTAGGTATTGGGTAAAGTATTGTAGCATTTCTAAGCGTACTTGTGTAAATGTATCATTGTTATAGCTGCCCCCCCTACTTTTGTCCTGGCCCCCAGTGTGCCCCCCCAAAATTTGAAAGCTAGAGACGCCACTGCGCCTACACCGTCCACACCAGCCATGTCAGCGCTGCTCCTTCTCTCCCCCTATGAATTTTGTGCCGACTGCGCTCCTGGCTCGGGCTCCCTTTCCTCCTCTGCGTTTCCTCGCCCCCCCCCCCCCCCCCATGGAGGATTCAATTGGTTGATACCACCGGCGCGCGCCGTGTGACGTCACGCGGCTCACGCCGGAGGCGAGGTGTGAGGTGAGAGAGGGAGGACTCGCGCAGCCTACAGGGAGCTGTGTCGGCGCGTGAAGAACAAGCCACGAGGAGCCTGCCTTCACTAGCTGCTACTCACACACAGACTGTAAAAAGTAAGAAAATAATGTAATACAAATAACAAACTAATTTTTTTATTAAAAAAATTATGGTCATCTCAGTCCAATCCCCCCCCCCCGGGGGGGGGGGGGGGGGATTGGACTGAGATGATCATAATTTTTTTAATAAAAAAAAGCAGTTTAAAGAAATGATTTTGTGTTATTTTAAGCTTGCCTTTTCTGTAAAAAAAAAAAAAACATTAATTGCAGCTTCACTGTGCCATCACATGCAGCCACTCTGTGCCCACCAACCGTAGCCACTGTGCCATCAATTGTCGCCACTATGCCCATCATGCAGCCACTGTGCCACCTAACGCAGCCACTGTGCCATCACATGCAGCCACTGTGCCAACACACTCAGCCACTGTGCCATCAATTGTCGCCACTGTGCCATCACATGCAGCCCCTGTGCCATCACATGCAGCCCCTGTGCCATCACATGCAGCCACTGTGCCATCACACACAGCCACTGTGCCAACACACGCAGCCACTGTGCCATTCGTCAATTTTCGCCACTTTGCCCATCAAACGCAGCCACTGTGCCGATCAAACGCAGCCACTCTGCTCATCAAACGCAGCCACTGTACCCATCAAACGCAGCCACTGTACCCATTAAACGCAGCCACTGTACCCATTAAACGCAGCCACTCTGCCCCTCAAACACAGCCACTGTGCCCATCAAACACAGCCACTGTGCCCATCAATTGTTGCCAGTTTGCCCCACTGTGCCCATCAATTGCCGCCAGCGTGCTGCCAGTTTGCCTGATCAATTGCCACCAGTATGCCGGGGGGGGGGGGCGCAGTTTGCCATCTTCGCCCTGGGCACCAAATGGCCTTGTCCCAGCCCTGCTAAAGGCGTTTCAGTTGCTCTTCATAAATCACTGCCTTATACCTTTTTAGAGTCGCAATTGGATCCTCTGGGTCGGTTCCTGTTCCTGAAGCTGCGAATCCATGAGAGAGTGTACACCATTGGGAATCTCTACCTACCAAATACCAGACAAAGCAGAGCTCTATCAGGTATTCTTACTACTGTAAATTGGATGCCTTTGCTGAGGGATTGGTGCTCTTGGGTGGTGATTTCAAGATGATCATGGAGCCCGCTCTGGACTCCTCTTCGGGCAGAACCTCGTAGCTAGTAGTGCTCTGAAACATTATCCAAGTCAAATAGCGGAAACCTTCAAAGTGTACTACGAGGGTCTATATAATATCCGTGGACAATTTGCAAGTTAGATTACACAAGATGGCAATACATATATACCTAGCATAATGTAGCAGGGAACTAGAGTTTAGTGACATACTCTGGGATGTTACAAATGTGCCTGTCTGTGATCACCCCCCTGCTATGCTAAACATACGTTTGGACAATACACTTGCCGCAGGGCAGGCCACCGCCTCAAAGGTGTAGAGGGCAAGCTGAGGCCATGTGCCTAATTTGGAGACTCAGAAGTTAAATGGGGCAGACCCATCAGTCAGTACATGCAGACGTGTGGACGCCATCAGTAGTGCCTCTACCAGCGTACGCTTGTACTCACGCATCTTCTGTTCACGCTCCAGTGACGGAAGTAAGGATGGCACGTTGTCCTTGTAGCGGGGATCCAGTAGGGTGGCCACTGAGTAATCAGCACCGGTTAGAATGTGGGCAACTCATTGCTCAGGAAGTGCAGCATGTAGTCGCTCATGTGTGTCAGGCTGCCCAGAGGGAATGACAAGCCGTCCTCGGTGGGAGGTGTATCGTCTGTGTCCTCTGTATCCCCGGAGCCCTGCTTCGGTGAAGCCCGTGAGCTGATTTGGGTGCCAACCTGCTGTGAACGGGGATCCTCATCATCATTCTCCTCATCCTCCAAAAATGTGCCCTGGCTGGACAGTTGGGTGCCTGGCCGCTGTTGGTGAAGGAACTCACCATCTGAGTCACCTGTGGACGACTGGTCTGATAACCGTGGGAATGATCACTTTTCCTCCTCCTCTGCCTCCCTTGCCACATCCTCATCGATCAGCGCCTGAAGCGTTTTTTCAAGGAGACATAGAAGTGAGATAGTAAGGCTGATGACGGCGTCATCACCGCTGGCTATGTTAGTTAAGTACTTGATTTACCGCAACATGGCACGCACGTCCTGCATGGAGGCACACCTGTTGGTGGTGAAATTGTGCTGTTCCACAGAGAGACTCAACCGTGCAGGCTGCAGCTGAAACTCCACTATCTCTCCAGTTGCTAGTGCTGGGAACTACGTACAGTGGGACAGCTGCCGTCATGACATTTTTAAAACTCTCCATCTTCAACAGACAGAATGGCAGCATTTCAAAAGCCAGCTAGGGCTCGTGGGTCGGTATGGGTGTACTTCCTCTTTCTCTCCAGTGTTTGGAGGATGGACAGCTGAATCCTTCCATGGAATAGTGTGGAGATCCTCGGTGACGGTGGTGGTGGTGGTGGTGTTGCTGCCACATCCTCTGTTTGCGGGGTGGCAGGTGCTTCTCTCGTTCCAAAGGGGAAGGAAGAGGCCGAGACAGCAGCAGAAGAGAGAGCAGGAGGAGCCTCTGATCTTTAGTGGCTCTTGAGGTGTCTACTCCACTGCAGCTCGTGCTTTGCGGTTAGATGCCGCATCATGCAGGTGGTGCTCAGATTTATAACATTTATGCCTCGATTCAGTCTCTGACTGCACAGCATGCAAACCACCCATGTCCTGTCGTCAGCACACTACCTGAAGAACTGCCACGCCAGGGAACTCCTATGCGCTGGCTTTGGTGTGCTATGTCTCTTGGCGCGTTGGGAAGTAGCAGGCGTACTGGCTGGTGGACGGCCGCTCTGATTTTGCACCCTGCTCCCTCTTTGCTGTGCGGCTGGCGCTGCGTGACCCTCACCTCTTCCTCCGAACTGCACACGTCACTGGCATGACCTGGATGCCAGGTGAAGTCAAGGATCTCATCACCCTCCACATCACCTTCTACCCACTCCTCACCCCTTCCCTCCTGGCTGGTCTGCACACTGAAGAAAGCCCCAGCAGTTGACACCTGTCTTTCACCATTGTCAGCAGAGACGTGCTGCAGTGGTTCTCCCACGTCCTCATCCTCAAACATAACTGGTTGGGCATCAGTACACTAAATCTCACTTCTGGGGCAGGGCTAGGTGGGTGTCCTACGAAAAACCTGCCAGCAGAGTCATCAAAAAGCATAAGAGACTGCCGCATGACCTGTGGCTCAGACTGCTTGGCTGATGTGCAAGGGGTTGAGGAGAAAGACGGATGCCTGTGGGCCGCCGGTGTCAACTCTGTGCTTTCAGCAGTGGACCGGGAGGAAGATAATGTGAAGGAAATGGAGGCACTCTCAGCCATCCAATCTACTACCTCTTCTACTTGTTCTGGCCTCACCATTCTTCCCTGCAGCAGGAGCTCCACCACCACCTCCAGCAGCACCACGACCACCGCCCCTAGTTGATGCTCTCCTCATTTTGTTACGGTCACCCACTAAATTGGCTGACAGACGAAAATTGTATATCCGTGTCACGGATGCAAAAGAGGTGTTTAGCACAAAAAAAATAGGTAGGTCTCGCCGCCCCAATTAACAGTGATTAACTATTATATTTCCCTGTGACGGAGTGAAGTACAGTTTTTCTAAACACAACAAATAGGTAGGTCTCACCGACCCATTTAACAGGTTGATTTACTATTATATTTTCCTGTGACGGTGGCAAGTACAGGGTTTTTTTTTACCCAAAAAAAAAAAGGTAGGTCTCACCAACCCATTTAACAGGCTGATTTAGGCCTCATGCACACAACAGTATTTTTTCACGGTCCGCCAAACAGAGTTCTGTTGTTTCGTGATCCGTGTCCGTTTTTTCTTCCGTTGTGCTTCCGTGTGTCCGTTTTTTTTTGCGGACCGTCAGAAAACAAGGAATGGTGAAAAAAATTTAATTTTAATATCTCCACCCAGGATACTGGTATAAATAAAGGTCACCTGAGTTTGGTTTTGTGGCCATTTTCTGTAGTCTTCACAGAGTACAGAGGTTCTTTTGGTTGCTTGTCTTTGCTGTATCACCATGGCGGATGACTCTGAGGAAGAGGTCTTACTGCATTGGCTTGTTCCCCAGCGCACTCCTTTGTTGGATGAGGAACCTAGTAGAAGGCGGCGATTTTGGGTCCATCCGATTGTTTCTCAACGTTACCGGAAAGGACACTTTCATACCCTCTACAAAGATCTGCGGCTGCATCGTGAGAAGTTTTTTTCCTTCTGTCGGATGTCAGTCACTACATTTGATCGCTTGCTGTCGTCTCTACGTACGGTCCTTACCTTCATGGACACCAATATGAGGCGCAGCATTTCTCCTGAGGAAAGGCTCATTGTCACGTTGAGGTAAGCAATATTTTACATTTAAAGTTTCACCAGTAATGTGCAGTGCTTCTGTCAGGAGGAACATGTGTTTGAAAATGGCTGCTGTTAGACATGTGCTACTGTTTGCTGAAGTAACCTTTCTTTGCCCCTAATGTTTTGTGGAAATGTTTTTTTTATTCGTTTTTAAAACTGTTAATCCCTGACACATAACATCCCAATATTGAAGGTTGTCTATTCTTTTGTGCAAGTTTCAAACTTGTGTTCAGCTAACGTCCTCGAGACACTCCAAAAATCCACATCACTCGCCAGTAGTTTGTGAAAAATGGTGATTTATTCAGTCAGTCAGCCAGGTTACAGCAGGCTACAACCTGCATGTCTGAGTGAATAAATCACTACTGGCGAGTGCTGCGGATTATTGTAGTGTCTGGAAGAATTGGGACCCTCGGTCAGGATCCCTATCTGCGTGCACCACCCGGCTTGAAGCCTATATACCGGTCTGTACCCTATTTTGTGGGATTGTGGTGCGGCCAACCCCTGATATTTTCAGCTAACGTCCTCATCATGCATAATGTTCACATAATTTTGAAGTTGCCCATAACTTTCAGCATTTCTAAGGGGCTAAACACAGTTGTTGTAACTTAGTTGTGGTAGTACTGCCCACACCCCAATAGCTGGTAGTGTTTTGCTCCTAGACACAAATTCAAATGTTTAATTTTAGTTTAATCAACAAAGGACATAGGGCAGTGATGGCGAGCCGTTTACAGACTGAGTTCCCAAAACCCACGTATTTATCGCAAAGTGCCAACACGGCAATTTCACCTGAATACTATAGTCCAATATAGTTTATCTTCCACGTATTTTATCATTTAGCTATAATAGCCTGCCTACATTCAGTGCTGCCTGTCCTTTTCATAGTGTGCCCTGTGCTGATGAATGGTCGGAAAAGTCTAAGGTATATTGGTAAACCATAGACTTTTTCTAGGGTGCGGGTGCCCACAGAGAGGGCCCTGAGTGCCGCCTCTGGCACCCATGCCATAGGTTCACCACCACTGACATAGGGTGTTTAATATCATGTCTTGTATACAACATTATACGTGATTCATGAATCTGATGTTCCCTTTGATTTGCTGCTGACTGATTGTTTTTTTTTTCGATTTTCAACAGATTCCTTGCAACTGGGAACTCTTTTGCATCCCTGCATTTTGAGTTTCTTTTAGGAACCTCGACGATCTCGCGGATCGTACGTCACACTTGCCATGTCATCTGGCAGCAACTCCGAGAGACGGTGATGCCGCAGCCCAAGGCGGACGATTGGGTTCGCATTGATGAGGGCTTCCAAATTTCAGCACAGTTTCCAAACTGCATCGGGGCAATGGATGGCAAGCACATCCATGTGAAGAAGCCTCCTCACTCAGGGTCCCGATTCTTCAATTATAAACAATATTTTTCGCTAGTGCTGATGGCTGTTGCTGACAGTAACTACCGGTTTATAATGGTTGATATCGGGGCCTATGGAAGCACTGCGGATGCTTGCATCTTTAGTGCTTCTAGAATGGGTGAGCGGCTTTGTGCCAACCAGCTTGCCCTGCCCGAGTCCAGAAGACTGCCCAGATATGCAGGTCCACCGGCTCTATTTGTCATTGTGGCGGATAAGGGTTTGCATTGACTCCACATGTTATGCGGCCCTTTCCAAAGCGTAGTTTGGATGTCAGGAGGCGTATATTCAACTACCGGTTGACTCGTGCCTGTCGGTATGTTGAGTGCGCTTTCGGGATACTCTCTAGCAAGTGGAGGGTGTTTTTATCATCCATACAGTTGGATCCGGAGAATGCTACCCTGGTGATTAAAGCTTGTGTTGTTCTACACAACTTCACCAGGATTAATGAGGCTTCCTCTTCTGTTGACATGGAAGATCTTCCTACGTCATCAGATTTGGGTTTGGAAAGGACCCTGCATAGACGACCTGGGACTGCAGGCATTGCAGTTTGGGAACTCTATGCAGACTACTTTTACAGCCCAGAGATCCTTGCCATGGCAGAGGGACACTATTCGTGGCAGTTTTTGAAATCTTCTGGGCTCTTTAGTTGTTTATTATTTTGTAGATAGATTACTAAAATTTATTGTGGTAGTTGAGTGTAGGGACTCGCAAGAGACTGTGGACCCTTGACGTGGGCTTGCGGGCTGAGATTTTTTGGACATCACATATTTTAAACTGCATATAAATAAATATTAAAGATGTTTTTGTCAAAATATAAATTGACTTAACCCCTTAAGGACATAGGACGTACCGGTACGCCCTATTTCCCGAGTCCTTAAGGACCAAGGACGTACCGGTACGTCCTGACTTAAAATCTGTATTCCGGCGCCCCAGGGGTTAATCGGAACGGGATTTCGGCTGAAATCATTCAGCCGGCATCCCGTAACAATGCAGGGGGGGGTCATTTGACCCCTCCGTATCGGCGATTGCAGCAAACCGCAGGTCAATTCAGACCTGCGGTTTGCTGCGCTTTTTGCAGTTTCTGATCCCGCGGGGATCAGAAACTTTAGAGTGGCTAAAATCTATATTTTTCACCCCCCCCCTGCACCCCTGCACGATTTTATGCCGGCGGGTGGTGCGGGGGGGGTGTCGCAGGCGGTGGGGGCGTTGCGGGAGGCGGGCGGTGCGGCATCGCGATCCCCCGCCCGCCTCCCCATGAACGATCGTTGGCTTCTAGTGGGTTATACCAGGGTGCCAGCACATTGTTGGCACCCTGGTATAAACGGCTGACATCTGTGCAGATGTCAGCCGTTTAACCCTTTCCATACCGCGGTCCGTACGGACCGCTGTATGGAAAAAGTTAACTGTCATCGGTCAGGGAGCTCCCTCCCTCTCCATCGGGGGGCTGCTGTGCCTTTGCAGCCCCCCGATGGAGAGGGAGAGAGCCCCCCGACAGCCCCCAGAGAGCCCCCCTCAGCTCGTGCTTACCCTTCCCCGTCTGCGAAGTTCTGAGCAGACGGGGAAGGTTCCCATGGCAACAGGACGCCTGCTCAGGCGTCCTGCTGTCCATGGTGCTGAACAGATCTGTGCTAAAAGCATAGATCTGTTCAGTGTAAGTAAAATACAGTACAGAACAATATATATTGTACTGTACTGTATTATACAGACATCAGACCCACTGGATCTTCAAGAACCAACTGGGTCTGGGTCACAAAAATGTAAAAAAAAGTGAAAAAAGTTAAGATAAAAAAAAAAACATTTATCACTGAATAAAAATTAAAAAAATAAAATACACTACACATATTAGGTATCGCCGCGTCCGTAACGACCTGATCTATAAAACGGTCATGTTACTTTCCCCGCACGGTGAACGCCATAAAAATAAAAAAATAAAAACTATGAGAAAATTGAAATTTTGCCCACCTTACTTCCCAAAAAAGGTAATAAAAGTGATCAAAAAAGTTGCATGTACGCCAAAATAGTACCAATCAAACCGTCATCTCATCCCGCAAAAAATGAGACCCTACCCAAGATAATCGCCCAAAAACTGAAAAAACTATGGCTCTTAGACTATGGAAACACTAAAACATGATTTTTTTTGTTTCAAAAATGAAATCATTGTGTAAAACTTACATAAATAAAAAAAAAGTATACATATTAGGTATCGCCGCGTCCGTATCGACCGGCTCTATAAAAATATCACATGACCTAACCCCTCAGGTGACCAACGTAAAAAAATAAAAACAAAAACGGTGTAAAAAAAGCAATTTTTTGCCATCTTACGTCACAAAAAGTGTAATAGCGAGCGATCAAAAAGTCATATGCACCCCAAAATAGTGCCAATCAAACCGTCATCTCATCCCGCAAAAAATGAGACCCTACTCAAGATAATCGCCCAAAAACTGAAAAAACTATGGCTCTTAGACTATGGAGACACTAAAACATTTTTTTGGTTTTAAAAATGAAGTTATTGTATAAAACTTACATAAATAAAAAAAATAGTATACATATTAGGTATCGCCGCGTCCGTGACAACCTGCTCTATAAAATTACCACATGATAAAACCTGTCAGATGAATGTTGTAAATAACAAAAAAAAAAAAACGTGCCAAAAAAGCTATTTCTTGTTACCTTGCTGCACAAAAAGTGTAATATAGAGCAACCAAAAATCATATGTACCCTAAACTAGTACCAACAAAACTGCCACCCTATCCCGTAGTTTCTAAAATGGAGTCACTTTTTTGGAGTTTCTACTCTAGGGGTGCATCAGGGGGGCTTCAAATGGGACATGGTGTAAAAAAAAAACTGTCCAGCAAAACCTGCCTTCCAAAAACCGTATGGCATTCCTTTCCTTCTGCGCCCTACCGTGTGCCCGTACAGCGGTTTACGACCACATATGGGGTGTTTCTGTAAACTACAGAATAAGGGCCATAAATAATGAGTTTTGTTTGGCTGTTAACCCTTGCTTTGTAACTGGAAAAAAAATATTAAAATGGAAAATCTGCCAAAAACGTAAAATTTTGAAATTGTGTCTCTATTTTCCATTAAATCTTGTGCAACACCTAAAGGGTTAACAAAGTTTGTAAAATCAGTTTTGAATAGCTTGAGGGGTGTAGTTTCTTAGATGGGGTCACTTTTATGGAATTTCTAATCTAGGGGTGCATCAGGGGGGCTTCAAATGGGACAAGGTGTCAAAAAACCAGTCCAGCAAAACCTGCCTTCCAAAAACCAAACGGCGCACCTTTCACTCTACGCCTTGCTGTGTGGCCATACAGTAGTTTACGGCCACATATGGGGTGTTTCTGTAAACAGCAGAGTCAGGGCAATAAAGATACAGTCTTGTTTGGCTGTTAACCCTTGCTCTGTTAGTGGAAAAAATGGGTTAAAATTGAAAATTAGGCAAAAAAATGAAATTCTCAAATTTCATCCCCATTTGCCAATAACTCTTGTGCAACACCTAAAGGGTTAACGACGTATGTAAAATCAGTTTTGAATACCTTGAGGGGTGTAGTTTCTTAGATGGGGTCACTTTTAGGGAGTTTCTCCTCTAGGGGTGCATCAAGGGGCTTCAAATGGGACATGGTGTCAAAAAACCAGTCCATAAAAACCAGCCTTCCAAAAACCATACGGCGCACCTTTCACTCTACGCCCCGCTGTGTGGCCGTACAGTAGTTTACGGCCACATATTGGGTGTTTCTGTAAACGGCAGAGTCAGGGCAATAAAGATACAATCTTGTTTGGCTGTTAACCCTTGCTTTGTTAGTGGAAAAAATGGGTTAAAATTAAAAATTAGACAAAAAAATGAAATTCTCAAATTTCCTTCCCATTTGCCAATAACTCTTGTGCAACACCTAAAGGGTTAACAATGTATGCAAAATCAGTTTTGAATACCTTGAGGGGTGTAGTTTCTTAGATGGGGTCATTTTTGGGTGGTTTCTATTATGTAAGCCTCGCAAAGTGACTTCAGACCTGAACTGGTCCCTAAAAATTGAGTTTTTGTAAATTTCTGAAAAATTTCAAGATTTGCTTCTAAACTTCTAAGCCTTGTAACATCCCCAAAAAATAAAATATCATTCCTAAAACAATTCAAACATGAAGTAGACATATGGGGAATGTAAAGTCATCACAATTTTTTGGGGTATTACTATGTATTACAGAAGTAGAGGAAACTGAAACTTTGAAATTTGCAAATTTTTCTAAATTTTTGGTAAATTAGGTTTTTCTTTGTGCAAAAAAAATAATTTTTTTGACTTCATTTTACCAGTGTCATGAAGTACAATATGTGACAAAAAAACAATCTCAGAACGGCCTGGATAAGTCAAAGCGTTTTAAAGTTATCAGCACTTAAAGTGACACTGGTCAGATTTGCAAAAAATGGCCTGGTCCTTAAGGTGAAAATGAGCCCGGTCCTTAAGGGGTTAAACATCTTTATTATTTGGCATATATGGTCCGAAAAATTTTCTAATACCTAATGATCACAGTATCCCAAAATACAGATGTTGTTCTTCAAAATAAAGTGTTGCTTTGTGAGCTATAGTGCGTGTGGAAGTGTCTTTACATTGTGTTGAACTCTAAATGTTTTGTGGATTGAGAAAATAAACACAAGTCAAATTGTTTTCTCCCAAACAAACTTTAAATAAAATATCTGGATCACAAATCCAAAACCAATAGCAATGTAGATAATTTAAAAACATATACAGAAAAACTTCTCGAATATTTTTTAGAAACAACTGTTATAATTCAAATAGGTCTTGGGTAAACGACCCAGGAGCAAATGACGACCGTGGCCATACATGGGCCTGTTGTGTTGCCCCAGTTGGCAAAGTGCCCGGGTAATGAGGCTGACCCACATGATGTGTTGGGTCTTGAGATTGCTGGTATGGTGGTTGGGGGGGGGGGGGGGGAGATGGCCCTTGGGTTGTTTGGGGAGGCTGATGATAGGTGCCTGTTTGCTGCTGCTGCTGAGCAGCATTTAGTATTTCATTTTTGAGAAAATTAATTTTAGCAAGTATGTCTCCCTGGTAAGGGGTACTATACATCTTGATGACTAGGGCCAATGAAGCCAGGCACTCATGGTATTTTTCAGGAGTGACCTGCTTCATTAGTGGCCCTAGTCCCCTTAGCATCGCCTCCTCCAAGCCATCACTCCTCCTCTGGGCAAGAAATTCTATGACGCGTGCGTCAATCATTTCCCGATTCTCTTGACCAGAGGTAGAGGGAGGGACATGGCGGCGACGCCTGGGCTGTGGCTGATGAACTCTTTGTGGACTGGCCAGTGGTAGGGTGGCCTGGGCCAGTATCGATTCTTCAGGGTCCTCCGCTGGCGTTGGTGCGGGACTTGTGGCTGGGGAGAAAATAGCCGGGGTTTCACTCCCCGCCATCTCCGAATCATCAGAGGCATCCAGACTGTCCACAGTACTGTATTTGAAAGAAACACAAAAAAATATATTATATCATTTGATTTCATCATTGCAAAAGTACATCATTTTTATTAAGTGTAAACAGCCGTGTGTATACAATATATATACGGTGAGGCAGCATACATCAGATATTTGATCTTACACAATGAATAACAGCTTCTATGTGAATTTTTCCATTAAAAATTTGTGAAAAATTTTAAATAAACAATGGGACATGTCATGTAAAGGCCTAATGTAACACTATATTTGGAACACATTGTTTTGCGTTTGGAGCTGTCCAGCCTCAAAAGAGGATTACTCATTCAAGGACCAAAACCAGTGCTGATATTCAGTCCATCTCGTCTGTATGTGGCCTGCTTCCACCATCCAAACATCCTGGATGTAATGTAAACCTAGTAGAACATCATTTCCAGAGAAACAACATGTACCATGTGCTGGTCAAATGTAGTTGGAACATCATTATACTCCATTATAATAGGATTATGTTATTGTCATTTTATATGAGAACTTTTAGGAATCCATGTTGTGGTTTGTAGTATACCATTTAACCTATATAAATGACAATGACAATACCTAATGGGTATCAAATTCTAAAACATACAAAAATAAGATAACAGGTATGTATGGAAAAAATATAACCACCAACCAAACAAACACAAATGACTACACTATTCAGGGCTCAAAAAAAAAAGGAGGGTTTATCCTACCTTTTGAGATTTGACACCTATCCATAGGATAGGTACACAAGAATATATTGGTGTGTGACCAACAGCCGTCAAACACGATGATCCACTGTATGAGGAGATAATGCGCGCAGTGCGCACGTGCCGTCTCCCTTCTCTATTCTTGATCAGATTGCAAAAATCTATGTTCCTTGACCGTGAAAATATTGCTTCACAGGATCAAAAGAGAGAGGGGAGGCGCCATGTGCGCTCTGCACGTGTCGTCTCATCATACAGCTCATCAGCGGTGGTGCCTGGTGTGACTCCACCACAAATATGATGGAGACCACCTACACCAGGCATGTCCAAACTGTGGCCCGCCAGCTGTTGCACAACTACAACTCCCAGCAGGACTGGATAGCTTACAGCTATTATGGCATGCTGGGAGTTGCAGTTTTGAAACAGCTGGATGGCCTCAGTTTTGACATGCCTGACCTACTCAAAGGATAGGTCATCAGTAGTACAACGCAACACAACCCATTACTTTCTTTTCCACTATTGCTCACCAAGATTATAACCTAAGTTTAAACAACATTTTTAATGACAAAAAAACATTAAAAATACTTACGGCCTCAAATCCATAACTGGCCTCAAAAACTGCAACTGCGCAGTGTAAAGATATGGCCTTTTCCTGGAGGTTCCCTCACCACTCCGGCCTTTGCTGGTGACCTCCCTTCTGAATTGGTGGCGGGCCGCGGCAACTTGCCCATCGTGTTTTAGTCTGTTTGACTGTTAAGAAA
This sequence comes from Bufo bufo, assembly GCF_905171765.1. Classification (NCBI taxonomy): domain Eukaryota; kingdom Metazoa; phylum Chordata; class Amphibia; order Anura; family Bufonidae; genus Bufo; species Bufo bufo. The sequence goes on along the minus strand of NC_053389.1, from coordinate 246,475,194 downwards.
TGACATAATATACAAATTACTAAAAAATTTAATAGAATCCAAAAATACATACAAATAGTAATAAAAAATAAAAGGAAATGTTAACCTAGTTCAAGAAGACAAATCACAAAAATATCTGAATTGGCCAGATTATACAGCACATAGTACAGTACTGCAGGTGTGTGGGTACTAATGTACAAGTTCAGGAAGGAGGAGACTAGTCGTGCAAGCCTTTAGAATATGTGATGGTGACAGCTATAAGATGCTCAATTACAACAGGGGCACATGTGTCACCAAATAAAAAGTGCCCATACATGTGATTAGACATGAGTACAGTATGCTGTAGCAAAGGGAGGGACAGCCATTTAAAGTTAGAAATGGTGGGGTATGGTATCTAGTGCACGACTCATTAGAAAACCATGTACAGGCCTTTCTGCTAATTGAAGCTGGACCACAAAATAAACACTATTGTCACCTCAGGGAATTTATAACTACATCATTTTGGCACACACAGGGCAAGGACAGCACAACTACATTGCTATCACATATCCTTACCCCCTATGTCTGCTTTTACGATTTTGTCTCGCAAATTCGGGCTTCTCTTATAGGCCATCATTGGGGGGTTGTAAATTCAATGACATTGGGTAATCCTTTGTGCAAAATTTGCCATTCTTGTCTAAGGATGGCAGCAATATTACCACTGTCTCCCCCATAGATTGACACAAAGGGGATACGCGGACTGTCTTGTTTCTGGGACCTCCTTATAAAGGTGGAGCTACGTTCAGTGGTCGCAATTTTCTGTCTAGTGCGTTTAATAAATTTTTTAGTATATCCTCTATCCCTAAACTTACAGCACATTTCATCCACCCTATGTTCAAACTGAGTATTATCAGATACAATACGTCGTACTCTAAGCAGTTGACTCCATGGTAGGGTGTTCACCATACTGGAAGGATGGCTACTGTCATACATCAATAAGGTATTTTTATCCGTGGGTTTTTGGAACAGATCGGTTATAATCATTCCCTCCCGCACCAGAATTCGGACGTCAAGGAACTGCAGCTCACTGACAGAATGTGTCACCGTGAACTGCAGGTCCCGGACTCCAGAATTCAGGTGCGGGAGGGAATTCATCGAGTTCCAATATGGTACCCGTCCAAATTAAGATTATGTCGTCAATGTAGCGCCACCAGCACAGAACCCTCTCAAAAAATCTGGAACGATACACCAGCCGATCCTCAACCTCCGCCATGAAGATGTTTGCGTAGGTGGGGGCCACATTGGACTATTGCTCAATAGTTTGATCTAAACAGGTTTGTTTCATTTCTATAGACGCGTCCCCGTTACCATGGCACTGATGATGATGCGCTACAATGACGCCGCACGTGAGGGTTCGCGTGATATGTTCATTAGACGCACGAGGGTGCTCCTTGATGACGTCTGCGGACATGACACGTGGATACGTGCGTCATGCGGTCTTCGAGACAGCCGATTGGCTGCATGAATGAGCGCCGTCAGTTGCTATGGACACGGTCTGACACATCTCACTGGGCAAGTGTAACTGCGCGCGGCTGCGCAGTACACTCGGGACAACGCTGACATGACCAACATCGCCATTCTAAACAGCGTCTTTTCATGTCTACAACCAGGTGGAAGGTAATAACCTATTAAGTGAACACACGATTTATAGTGATTGGTAGATGAGATGAACTGTGACTATCATTGGTGATTTGAGGGGGGGTGTTTTTATATGTGGGGTATATATATGTGTAACAATGTGGATGTCATTAGGCTTGACAAAGGCTGAGTTTCAGCCGAAACGTTGCTGTTTTTACTTGTCTGGGGGTCGCAATAAAAGATTGGAAGATGTTAGATGCTGCCGGTGCCATTTTTTTCTACATTTACTATATGGCCTGTTGGATCAAGGGTCAACGGTGAGGCTGCTGCATTGTTTTTACACATCGACGAAGGATCGCATAGTGCTGCTTCTATTTACATTTATCACCTTTACCTAGTGGGACACTACACATATAAAAGTATGTAAAAACACACTCTGGGCTCATGCCCATGAATGTAAGGGCGCCATGCCTGTCCTGCGGACCGAAAATAGCCGTGGGACAGCTGCATGAGGATCGTGGACCCATTCACTTGAATGGGGTTCGCGATCCACATCCGACTGCCCGCACCGCAAAAAAGTAGCGCATGCACTACTTTTTTGCGGTGCGGAGGCACAGCCAGAAGCACCACGGAAGCACTCTGTAGCACTCATACCAGTGAGGACTATTAGGGCTCATGCACACAACCGTGTGCCCGCCGTTGCCGTATTGCGGACCGCATAGGGCAGGTTCGCAATACACGGGCACTGGCCGTGTGCAGCCCACATCATGGACCCATTCACTTCAATGGGTCCAGGATCCGGGATATGAGTGCTACAGAGTGCTTCCGTGGTGCTTCTGGCTGTGCCTTCGCACCGCAAAAAAGTAGTGCATGCGCTACTTTTTTGCGGTGCGGGCAGTCGGATGCGGATCGCGAACCCTATTCAAGTGAATGGGTCCGCGATCCTCATGCAGCTGTCCCACGGTCTGTGTCCGTGAATTGCTGACCACTATTTGCTCTCCGCAGCACAGGCACAGCGCCCTTACGTTCGTGGGCATGAGCCCAGAGTGTGTTTTTACATACTTTTATATGTACTTTCTATTATTTGGATCTTGATTATTATTTCATTTTATCTTTATCATTTTTTACTTTTATTAAACTTTGCACCTGGGAAGGTAGCAAGCCGAGCGAGGACAGCAGTACAGCGGGGGAGGGATCCGCAGCACCACAACAGGCTGGAAGAGGCAGTGGGGTGGCAAATGGGAGAAGGCAGGCCACACCAAACAGGCCCATAACTGTTCCCCAGAGCACCCCCTTGCGGCAATATCCCTTGCGAAGGGGTAGGTATTCCACAGTCTGGCTCTTTTTTGAGGAAAGTGCGGACGATAAAATAATTGTCATTTGCAACCTGTGCCGTACCAAAATGAGCACCAGCATGATCCGCCACATGGCATCAAAGCACCCTAATAGGTTGGCCGAACGCCTGGGTCCACAATCAGTGTCTGCGGGTCACACCATTGCCTCCTCTTCCCCTGTGCTACGTGCTGGCCAATCCCCTGTCCAAGACGCAGGCCCGGATGCCTCCCACCCTGCACCTGTACCTTCGCGAGCACCATCAGCTAGCACATCCACTTCTGTGTCCTAGCGCAGCGTACAGATGTCTATACCCCAGGCCTTAGAACGAAAGCGCAAATACCCAGCCACCCACCCATATCTTTCCAAATTGCTGGCCCTGGTAATGTTGCCAATTAGGCTTGTGGACACTGAGGCTTTTCGCAACCTGATGGAGGCAGCAGTCCCTGGTTACTCAGTCCCCAGCTGCCACTATTTTTCCTGGTGCGCCGTCCCCGCCTTACATCAGCATATGTCTTGTGACATCACCCGTGCCCTGACCAAAGCAGTTATTGGGAAGGTCCACTTTATGACAGATGCATGGACAAGTGCTTGTGGCCAGGGATGCTACATTTCCCTGACGGCACACTGGGTGAACGTTGTGGAGGCCAGGAGTGAGTCATACCCTGGGATGGCATGCATGCTACCGACGCCAAGAAATATGGGCCCTACTTCCATCAGGATTTCCGCCACCACCTACATTAGTGGCTGCAACCCCACCCTCTCCTCCTCCTCCACTTCCACCACTGAATTATCATCTTGCAGCACCAGTCAGCCATCAGTCAGTAGCTGGAAGCAGTGTAGCACTGCAGTGGGGAAGCGGCAACAGGCCGTGCTGAAACGAATATGTTTAGGTGACAAACAGCACACTGCCGCAGAACTGTGGCAGGGTATAAGAGACCAGACTGTGGCACTCGCCACTCAACCTAGAACCAGGCATGGTTGTGTCTGATAATGGCAGTAACTTGGTGGCGGCTTTGGAGCTCAGCAAGCTCACACACATACCATGCCTAGCCCACGTTTTCAACTTAGTGGTTCAGTGGTTCCTCAAAACCTACCCCTATTTGCTTGAGCTACTGTTGAAGGTGCGCTGCGTGTGTGCCCATTTCCGAAAGTCATCTACAGCTGCCGCCAGTCTGGCAGCGCTGCAGCAGCGCTTGCATTTGCCAGCTCACCAACTGTTGTACGACATGAGCACACACTGGAACTCCACGTTCAACATGTTGGCCAGTCTTTGTGAGCATCAGAGGGCAGTAGTGGAATACCAGCTGCAACAAGGTCGTCACCTTTCCAGTCAGGTTCCACTCTTTACAAGAGATGAGTGGGCATGGATGTCTGACCTCTGTGAGGTTTTACGCAACTTTGAGGAATCAACACAGATGGTGAGTGGCGATGCCGCTATTATCAGCATAACCATCCTACTTCTGTGTCTACTGAAACGCTCTCTGTTCACAATGAAAGAGGACGCTTTGCATGTGGAAGAGGTGGAAATGGGGGAAGACAGTACACAGGGCGATAGCCAGACCACCCTCCGTTCGTCTTCTCAGCGTGAATTGGATGATGAGGAGGAGGAGGAGGAGGAGCAGGAGACGGTTGCCTCCTCTACAGAGGGTAGTACCCACAGCCGGTTTATTCCATCTGTTCAACGTGGATAGGCCAAAGAGGAGGAAGAGGATGAGGAGATTGAGAGTCATCCTCCTGATGAGGACAGCGAAGTCTTGTCTGTTGGGACTCTGGCACACATGGCTGAATTTATGTTAGGCTGCCTTTCCCGTGATCCTCGCGTTATACGCATTTTGGCCAACACCGATTACTGGTTGTTCACCCTTCTCGACCCCCCGCTACAAAGAGAACTTCTCATCTCTCATTCCTGTGGTGGAGAGGACTAGCAAAATGGTGCAATACCAGAAGGTCCTTGTGGAAAAATTGCTACAAAAATTTTCAGCTGACAACTCTGGCAGCAGAACACGTAGTTTATTGGGCAACCGAGGAGGGAAGACAAGGGGAACACACAGCAGTTCCAACAGAGGCAAGGCAACACTCTCCAAGGCCTGGGACAGTTTCATGAGACCCCGCCAGCAACCTCACCCTGATGCGCGGCCTATTGTCACAAGGAGAGAAAAGTTTTGGAAGATGGTGAAGGAGTACGTAGCAGACCGTGTCAGTGTCTTCAATGATCCCTCTGTGCCTTACAACTATTACTATTGAGTGTCCAAGGTGGACACGTGGCACGAACTGGCGCTCTACACCTTGGAGGTGCTGGCCTGCCCTGCCGCCAGCGTTTTGTCAGAGCGGGTATTTAGTGCTGCTGGGGGCATAATAACTGATAAGCGCATCCGACTGTCAACTGAAAATGCTGCCCGTTTGACTCTTATCAAAATGAACAATGCATGGATTGCCCCTGACTTCTCTACTCCACCAGAGGAAAGCGGCTGAACATAAAGGTGCAGCGTCCCACTAGCTTGTGTGGTACCTGCAAAAGCTTTTTGTTATCATCTGTATATAATGCTGTATTGTGTTATCCTGTGATATTCCTATTTACCAGGCTGTCAGGTGCACTACATACATCCACCACTAGTTGGGAGTAGCACCACAATATAAATAGTGCAGTTCAGGCTTAGTTAGGGGAGATTGTGGGATCTCTCTAAGGAGATGGAGTGAGGAGTTACAGGTGGAAGGAGAGGTTCCCTCTCCTTCCAGCTCTCTGGAGCTTCACGGCCCATAGAAGCCATCCTACACCTTAGGATCTAAGCCAGGAAGACAGGCGGAGGGAAGTCTACCTTTATTCTTCAGGAGCAACAAGTGGATTTCTGATATTTAGTGGATCAAGACAAAGGAAGGACAAAGCCATTGTTATAGGCTCTAGGCACCTTTGTAATTTGGTGAAGGACTTAATAGCTTCAGGCAGCCTCACCGTTATTCTAAAGACAGATAAGGATTCTGTCATATCACTTGTGTAGAAGCTCAAGATTGGGACTACCTCAACTAAGACTGAAGCAAGGTCAAGAGCTGTTTTTCCAGTGAGTACATAACTTATCACCTTAGCCTGACACAGTGTCATCAGCACAGCCTGTTACTAGGATTTATCACATCCTGATTTTGGCTGATACTCTGGGTTATGTATTTATTGGACCAAGTGCTCTTTTCTACCATTATTTGCTGCAGACTGCTCTGACTGTATTCAAGAGTTGCCAATAGTTTCTCACTTTAAGTATTTAGGTATTGTCATAACCAAAGACTCCAACACCTTTCACTCTCTGAATGTGCATCCCATCCTGACTTACTTTAAAGATAAGTTCCGGATTTGGGGCTTGCTCCCATTATCGGTTGCAGGCCGCATAAAACTGATGAAAATTATGTACTCCCCAAATGTTTATATATACTGGAGGACTCTCCCTACATCATCCCTAAAAGCTTTTCCCTCCTATCAACTTTTATATGGGGGTCTACTAGACCTAAGCTCTCTATTTCAACCCTGTGTCACCCAAGATCAAGCGGCGGCAAGTCTTTACCTGATTTTTACTTTTATTATTTGGGGGGTTAGCTTTGCTATTTGAAAGCTTGGCGAACACCATATGAGCAGCTGCCAAATTCAGAGGCTCATCTGGCATTTTATCTAAATCTGAAGTCCCTCTGGCCAGTCTTGGAAAAGCCACAACTATTTCCCAGGGTATTACTTCCTATCCACAGGACTGCCATACAGGTATGGACAGCCACAAAGGAATTACATGACTTCAATGATGTGATTATAGATCTACCTCTGTGGGATAATCCCATGTTCCCAGCCCTGGTTCCCAATATTAGAAATCACATAATGTATGCTACCTTAAGGATGAATATCAATATAATGTGGTTCGGCTATTTAGTTACTTTCCGAAGCAGTGCCAGCTGCCCCGTACTGCGTTTTATCGATACTTACAGGTTACACATGCACTTAACGTACAATTCCCTGGGACATTAGTACCTATCTCCAATTATCCTCTTATTGGAGTTCTTTGATCTCAGGGACCCCGAGGTGTTATATCTACCATATATACTTATTTGTTAAATACAACTTGCACAGTTGACGGTTCTGGATAAATGGAAGGCCATGGTCCCTGATCTTTCAGATGATATATCTGATTTGCTGGAATCACCTTTAAGTGTGTCTCCCGCAATTAACAATAGGTTTATTTAATTATCTATTATATATCAGAATTACCTATCGCCATCCCGATTACACAAGATAGGTTGACTTCCCCATAGCAGATGTCACCGTTGTGCCAGGGATGGTGCGGACTTTTGACACTTGATATTGGCTTGTCATCATATTCGATAATTTTGGGAAGAGATTACTCAATTTCTCGCTAACTTGGTAAATCTCCCACTCACTGCCCATCCAAATGTATGCCTTTTTGGTATACTAGATGAATCCATATATTCTCACTACATCAGAATATTTTTGCGTGAGTCGTTATTTTTGGCACTTAAGGCAATTGCTTTACGATGGATGGGGGATAGATGCCCATGTATCACTCAGTGGAAGGCGCTGGTAAACGCCATCATTTCCCATGAGCACGTTGTATATAAACATAGGAGATGCGATTCCAAATTCAACAAGATCTGGGGACCATGGTTTTCCTCTCCACACATGCAATATCCAGTGCAATCTCTTTCTGTCGCTCTGTCTTCTAGACACTAAAGTACTCGAATATTTATATCTATGGGTGTCTGCTTTTTTCCCTTTTTCTTTGTATTTGGATTACAATAGATCCTCTGCAATGATTGATAGATGTCAAGCCAAGATGTATAGCCTGTTAAACTGAAATGTCATGATTGTACACCAAATGTTTAACATTTTTTATTCATTTGTTCGATAAAATTAGTTAAAAAAATAAAAAAAACGGATTCAGACAATGTTTCAGTGCAAAAAGCGACGACACAATGCAGAGTGAAAATGGTGGAAATAAAGAGCTGCCAATCACTAAACATGGGGTTTTAGATGCTGATGGATTTTTATTAAAGGACTAGTTATGGAAATTGCCCAAGAATTGCTTTCAATAGTCCCTGTAAATACCGCTATCAGGTGGTACATGTGCATTTCAAAATGGGGATAAACACAGCAAAACTACAATAGAAAAGATGGGACTTTGAAAAATGCTAAAATGCATAATTTTTAATTGCAAAGTGCAGATATGATTTATATTACATCTATTTTTAACCTCATGAGACATCTGGATGCTTCAATTGCCCCACTGCAAAACCACTTTAGTGAAACTCCAAATGTAACCTTGACCTAGTGGCATTTTATAAAAAAAAAAATCACTGGTTAAAAAAAAGAAAGAAATCCTACATGTATCTATATAGACATATATCTGAATGCCATCAGTCAGGTACCAGTCACATGACCAGTGGTATGTGGGTAAATAGAACCTTGGCACTTGGCAGTTAGAGAGTGACAGTTGGCGTTGGATGTGGATGGAGCGGAGCTGCCTTCAGCAAAGCAAGAAAATGGATAGCGAAGAGGAGGTCTTCAGGAGGAGAGGAAAGAAGAGGAGAATCGCATTTTTGGAGGATGAGGAATCGTCCAGCAAGAAGAGCCAGGGAGAGAAGAGAACTGGCTCTGAGGAGGGGATCGTCTCCCAAAAGACAGATCACCAAGGCCAGAGAGAAGAACAGGAAGAGGAAAAGGAGGTCCTTGACAGAAGAAATGGAGCCAAGAGGAGAAGAGAAAAGTCTTCAATCAAGAAAGAAGAGGGGAACTCCAGGGGCTTAGGTAAATAATGATATACTGCAGCTTACCATAGGGCACACCATGAAATGTAGCTTCTCATGTACATACTTCTATGTGTCCATGTTAGAGTCATCTTGTGGCACCGTCACTTATAGACAGTGATAAAGCACAGTTCTTTCAAATCAGGGCAATGTTTTTAAGTCTTACCTCTTACCCCAGTACATAGCTTTATAGCGTCAGTATTAGTTAGACAGGCAAAACATTAGATCCTGATGAGTTTATTAATTAGCTTAACGTGTTAACACAAGAAAAACTCATTACAGTTTTATAACAAATTGTGTTAAAGTGACCATCCTGGTGCAGCTGGTGCCGAAATAACGCTATATACATCTGTATATCAAGTAAGGCCTCATGCACAAGGACATTTATTTTTTGCGGTCCGCAAAACGGATTTCCGTTGTTCCGTGATCTGTGACCGTTTTTTCGTCCGTGGGTCTTTCTTGATTTTTGGAGGATCCACGGACATGAAAAAAAAGTCGTTTTGGTGTCCGCCTGGCCGTGCGGAGCCAAACGGATCCGTCCTGAATTACAATGCAAGTAAGTGGTAAGTGAAAGGTCTGTGCGGCGCATTGCTTATAGCACAGACCTGTCACTTATCAGTAGGAGGAGCGCCCGGCCGGTCACAGACATCACAGGTAAGTATAATGCTTCTAAAAATTGCTAAGTAACCATGGCAACCAGGACTGCAGTAGCGTCCTGGTTGCCATGGTTACCGATCGGAGCCCCAGCGATTAAACTGGGACTCCGATCGGAACTCTCCGCTGCCACCAATGATAGGGGGGGGGATTTAAATTAGGAGGGGGAGGGAGGGGGGGGCCGCACTGGCCATCAATGAATGGACAGTAATACAGGGGAGGGAGGGGGGGCCCGCTGGACACCAATGAATGGACAGTAATACAGGGGAGGTTTTATGCAGACGGATCTGCGATCCGTCTGTGTGAAAGTAGCCTACGGCCACGGATCACGGACGCGGATGCCAATCTTGTGTGCATCCGTGTTTTTTCACTGACCCATTGACTTGAATAGGACAGGTCATATTTTTTTGACGGACAGGAAACACGGATCACGGCCGCGGATGAACAACGGTGCATTTTCCGAGTTTTCAACGGACCTATTGAAAGTCAATGGGTCCGCAGAAAATCACGGAAAACGGAACAACAGCCACGGATGCACACAACGGTCGTGTGCATGAGGCCTAATGCCACAGTTGATCATGGCTGATCAGTCTGCTACGTTATGCTCAATCATGGTAAAGGGGTTGTGTCAAGTTTAGAAGTTATTCCAATCCACAGGATAGGTGATAACTAACTGATTGCTGGGGGGGCGACCACTGGGACCCCATCAATCCTGAGAACATGGGTCTCGTTCAGCCAATCTGATGAAACGACAGGTCAGGCATGCATCATTCTCTATGGGGCTGCCAGAAATTGCAGAGCACTGTACATTGTACTATTTTTTATATGTTAAAAGGGACAAGACTTAAAAAAAAATATTTAAGGCTTTTTCACTTCCCCATGCGATCGTTTGATAGCTTGTACAAAACGTTGTAGTACTTCTGTATTGCAGTGTATTGTGATGTTACTGTTCGTAGGTACTAAGAGGCTGGTGTTGGGGTCTTCACTCAGCCCCCCCAGCTGTCAGAGCACTGCAAGCAGTTATATTTTTCCTGTCATATTTCACAGAATCTGAGACGTGGCTTTGAACAGAACGTCGAACCTGGGTGTGAATAGAGCCTTACCCTGAATACTAAACTGAACAGCACATTGTAATCAGTCTTCTCTCATCAACAACAGAGATAAATACATGTTCCCAATGCTTCTATGTGAACATTAATCTAAGGATAGAGGCCAACATATTCCAAAACTGAGCAAAACACATGGGGGTTATTTAACAAACTGGTGTAAAGTAGAACCGGTGTTCTGCCAAATCTCTATACCTTGCCAAAAGTCTATACCTGAAGTGACGCAGCCGCAGCGGAACTGACAAGATTGCCAAGGAATCAGCTGGAGGAGAGTGTGCGTGGCGCTGCGCAAGCGCACATCCACCGGCTTAGCAAAGAATTATTGCAGCACCGCAATAGTAGTACTTCGTACACCGCGCGTGCGCACTTAGGGGTATAGAGATTTTGCAGCGCAAAATGTTTCATCAGATCTCCCTACCCCTGAGTGCGCACGCGCCCACAAATCATCAGTTGCAGTTCAGCTCTACTATGTGGTGAGCTCGGTATCCAGCACTCAGCTCTGCGGTAAAGATGAACTGCAACTGATGATTTGTGGGCGCGTGCGCACTCAGGGGTAGGGAGATCTGATGAAACATTTTGCGCTGCAAAATCTCTATACTCCTAAGGGCGCACGCGCGGTGTACGAAGTACTTCTATCGCGGCGCTACAATAATTCTTTGCTAAGTCGGTGGATGTGCGCTTGCGCAGGCAACACCCTACTCCAGCTGATTCCTTGGCGATCTCGTCACTTCCGGTGTGGCCGCGTCACTTCCGGTATAGACTTTTGGCAAGGTATAGAGATTTGGCAGAACACCGGCTTAGTTGCCCATAGCAAATGAGCTGTCAAAAATGGTGGAATCAACTATGCCAATTCTACTTTGCAACAGTTTGATAAATGCCCCTAATATTTTTCTGCTAAGATTAAAAATAAAATCCAAATCATTAGGAACATACTATAGTAATTTAATTTCTAATCTAGGGAGGCCGTACTGGGCCACCAGTTAGGGGAGGCCGACATGAAGTTTTTTTGGCTTCAGTAGGGCAGGTGGCAAGGTTAGGGTTAAAGAATTTGAAAATCAGTGCGGCGCGAGGAGAGGGGGGAGGAGTTGAAAAAAAGCGGGCGATAATGTGATAAAAGGAAGGGGCAGAGCAGGTCAGTTACCTGGAATTTTGACAGAGAACTCCCGCCCTATATATATATATATATACACTGCGTGCAGAATTATTAGGCAAATGAGTATTTTGACCACATCATCCTCTTTATGCATGTTGTCTTACTCCAAGCTTTATAGGCTCGAAAGCCTACTACCAATTAAGCATATTAGGTGATGTGCATCTCTGTAATGAGAAGGGGTGTGGTCTAATGACATCAACACCCTATATTAGGTGTGCATAATTATTAGGCAACTTCCTTTCCTTTGGCAAAATGGGTCAAAAGAAGGACTTGACAGGCTCAGAAAAGTCAAAAATAGTGAGATATCTTGCAGAGGGATGCAGCACTCTTAAAATTGCAAAGCTTCTGAAGCGTGATCATCGAACAATCAAGCGTTTCATTCAAAATAGTCAACAGGGTCGCAAGAAGCGTGTGGAAAAACCAAGGCGCAAAATAACTGCCCATGAACTGAGAAAAGTCAAGCGTGCAGCTGCCAAGATGCCACCTGCCACCAGTTTGGCCATATTTTAGAGCTGCAACATCACTGGAGTGCCCAAAAGCACAAGGTGTGCAATACTCAGAGACATGGCCAAGGTAAGAAAGGCTGAAAGACGACCACCACTGAACAAGACACACAAGCTGAAACGTCAAGACTGGGCCAAGAAATATCTCAAGACTGATTTTTCTAAGGTTTTATGGACTGATGAAATGAGAGTGAGTCTTGATGGGCCAGATGGATGGGCCCGTGGCTGGATTGGTAAAGGGCTGAGAGCTCCATTCCGACTCAGACGCCAGCAAGGTGGAGGTGGAGTACTGGTTTGGGCTGGTATCATCAAAGATGAGCTTGTGGGGCCTTTTCGGGTTGAGGATGGAGTCAAGCTCAACTCCCAGTCCTACTGCCAGTTTCTGGAAGACACCTTCTTCAAGCAGTGGTACAGGAAGAAGTCTGCATCCTTCAAGAAAAACATGATTTTCATGCAGGACAATGCTCCATCACACGCGTCCAAGTACTCCACAGCGTGGCTGGCAAGAAAGGGTATAAAAGAAGAAAATCTAATGACATGGCCTCCTTGTTCACCTGATCTGAACACCATTGAGAACCTGTGGTCCATCATCAAATGTGAGATTTACAAGGAGGGAAAACAGTACACCTCTCTGAACAGTGTCTGGGAGGCTGTGGTTGCTGCTGCACGCAATGTTGATGGTGAACAGATCAAAACACTGACAGAATCCATTGATGGCAGGCTTTTGAGTGTCCTTGCAAAGAAAGGTGGCTATATTGGTCACTGATTTGTTTTTGTTTTGTTTTTGAATGTCAGAAATGTATATTTGTGAATGTTGAGATGTTATATTGGTTTTACTGGTAAAAATAAATAATTGAAATGGGTATATATTTGTTTTTTGTTAAGTTGCCTAATAATTATGCACAGTAATAGTCACCTGCACACACAGATATCCCCCTAAAATAGCTAAAACTAAAAACAAACTAAAAACTACTTCCAAAAATATTCAGCTTTGATATTAATGAGTTTTTTGGGTTCATTGAGAACATGGTTGTTGTTCAATAATAAAATTAATCCTCAAAAATACAACTTGCCTAATAATTCTGCACTCCCTGTATATATATATATATATACTGGGGTAGGGGCACACGAATATATATATAAAAAAAAAGGGGGGATTTCCTTTTATATAAAAAGATAATAATGAAAAGAGTATGACGGGGGTAGAGAGCCTGAACGGGGACAGTACAGGTGTGTTCGCCCCATATCGGAGATGGACGAGAGGGGTGTGTTCTATTAATTGCCGCATCTGGCAGCACCGACCTGCACCTTTTATACTTCACAGCTCACCTGCAATACGGTTGCACTTAACTTCGGTGCAACCATAACAGGTGAGTCTATCGCATCCACCAGCTCTTTGAAGGAAGCTGTTGTACCTCGATTTACTTACCCTATGAGCGCCTTTCTCACCCTTTGGCCGTTACCTTACTGTTCTATGTCGCGGCAGTCGGGGCGGGGGGAGGTCCTCGAAGTTGGTGACACTGATGCTTATGGAGGATGGGAGGGCCTCAATGGTGGGGGGCTGGACTCCCATGGTTGGTGTAGTTGGCTCGTGGAGAAGGCGTCCGTGACTTGGTCTCCGAGCTGGCGTTTTATGGCTGGAGGCAGGACGGAGGCTCCAGTCTGGCCAAGTGCGTGGTAATAAAGTTGGGGCTTCGAGAACCTTCCCCGTCAGGGAAGAGAATACTGCATTTAATGTTATTTAATGTTATTTAATTTTATTGATGAGTTATTGTTGGTTATGTATACAATATTTGGGGATAAACGGCTGCTGTGGCCATTAAATCCGAAATCGGTCTCTGTGTTTTTATTATGCAGAAGGAAATAAGTTGGAACGGGGGGAGGTCTGGGGCTGTTGGTAATAGATATGCCCCGAAAGAATAGACAATAACCTGGTCATGTGTTTTATTTCTCAATTAGGAAACAGCAATGGTCGGCCATCCCACCCCACCAGCACAATCTCTGACAACATCCAGAGATTCATTTTCCATCATGTGCTTGGTCGGGGAAGTTTTGGAAAGGTAAGAAACCATAAAACTGCAAGCATATTGTTTGCCTAATAAAGCAGACATGACCCTTTAAGTAATGTCAGAAGCATCATGCTGCCCTCAAGGGCTTCTGACTGGTGCTACCTCACCAGAGGCAAATCCAGGGAGATTCCCAAATGTGCTGGTGCACATAGCAGAGATGGCAGATATTTTTGCATTAGTGGTTAGTAGTAATGTTCCCTTTAGGAGTAAACACCTAATATCCCTGGTGTTTACCTAGTACAGTTAGAAAATGACACAGGCTTAGCCCGGGGATGGGAGAGGATGTGGATGAAGGAAGACGTATGGCTAAGCTTTATACATCTGTTTCTAAGCTTATAGCACCCCTTGTAGTACCCCCAGTCATTACAGTGCTGTCCATGTATTGCCCCCATATCTTTTAGTGCCCCCCATAGTTCTTCTAGACCTTATAGTGCCCCCTTGTAATGCTTCTAGACTTTATAGTGCCCTTAGTCCTTATTTGGCCCCCCTGTATTGCCCCCACACCTTACAGAGCCCCTAGACCTTTTAGTAGCCCCTGTAGTTATAATACCCCCTCCCAATTCCATATTCCCTGACACACAAAGAAGAAAAAAGATACTCACCTGACTTCCCACCACTGTCAGCGATGCAGGCCACAGGCCTCTCCCGGTCCACATCTATGTGACTATCGCTAATGTTCCCATTTTACATAAACTGACATTTATATGTACTGTATATATAGCAGCACTGGTGGCATTTTCCTGCTCCCTGTCCACACTTATGAAGATTGTCCAGTAAGAAGTGTTTTTTCTAGGTGGTGCTGGCAGAGGACAAGTATACCCACCAGCAATTTGCCGTAAAAGTCATGACAAAGCGAGACCTGCTTGCTGAAGGAGAAGAGCGCGCAATGGTGGAGCGGCGAGTGTTACAACTTGCATCTGGCTGCCCCTTCCTTCTTCATGGCACATTTGCATTCCAGACCAAGGTAAAATTGTGACTACTACATGAGTATATCATAAACTGCACTGACATATATGTATATATACATATTTGTATATATGGTGTTTTAATGTCCTGCTTCTTGTATGTGTAGCTGGCACTACCCATGACAACACTGGACAAACCCTGGGGACCAGGCAATGTGCCTAAAAAATTTGGGCCTGACTTTGGGTTATTGAAGTCTATGGAACATCTTACTTGCGCCTGGAGTGGTCCAACTGGGTCAACTGGTCCAACTGGGTCCAAAAATCTACTACTGTCCTCCCCTTCCCTATGGATGTAGTTCTTAATGAGTGCTTCAAAATGGTGAGAAATGTGCCATTCATGATAATGTAAAGTTATCCAAACATTGAAATGTAATGTCTTACACAATATATCTGCATGGTCTCCATATGCATGCATAGAATATGCCAGACACAGAGAACAACCAGAGGAAAGTCACAGTATTACTGTAATTGCACAACTATATTATCAGGAGTGAGTGGCTTAATGATCTGTTATACAGGGACCATCAGAGGAAGCCAGACTGTCTCCATATGGCCTGTGTCTTGGCTGATGAAATAGCTGGTTACTGTAAATACATAAACTCTACAAACACTTTAACAGATATCTAAACTGTATATATATATATATATATATATATATATAATATATGTATCCATCTGACAGGAGCTTGTTCTACTTGGAATGGAATATGTCACCTATGGAGATTTCCACCAACTCCTGCGGAGGAAGGGGCGTCTTGACATCCCCAGTGCAAGGTACAGTAGTCAAAGCCTAAACAGTACAACTATGTGACAGATTTACTAATGCTATCTAAGATTTAGACAGTGGAAACTTAAGGCCCCGTACACCATAAGCTATTGTCAGCTGAACCTGCCGGGAGAAGATCTAACGTATATGAGGATCCCCTGAACAGATGAGAACAGATGCCACCATCAGAGGTGTCTGGCAGAAGCTTTCTCCTCTCTCCCCATTGACAACACATATGAGTTTGGACAAACTGAGCGTGTATGAGTTTGAGGGAGTCAAGAGATACCGTAGCTCTTAGCAAAAGAGTGTTCAGCCAAAAGCTGTTGAAGATCTGTGGGCACCTTTCGACTAGACAGTCTAAAAATGTGCCAGAGTTATCACAGTGACTGATGCGGGATAAATAATTTGGCGACCTTTAGGGTACTTTCACACTAGCGTTTTTCTTTTCCGGCGCTGAGTTCCGTCCTAGGGACTCAAATCCGGAAAAGAACTGATCAGTTTTATCCCCATGCATTCTGAATGGAGAGTCAGTCCTTCAGGATGCATCAGGATGTCTTCAGTTCAGTCTTTTTGACTGATCAGGCTTTTCAGAAAAACGTAGCATGCAGTATTTTTACCTCCGGCCAAAAAGCCTGAACACTTTGACTGAACGCCGGATCAGGCCTTTTTCCCATTGACTTGCATTAACGCCGGATCTGGCACTGTGTGTTCAGTCAAAACGGATCCGGCTTTTGCATGTTAAACCCGAAAAATGTGAAAAAAAAGTTAAAGTCCCTAAATGGCGGATCCGTTTTTTCCAATGCATTTTTTCATTGTGATCAAAATCCTGATCAGGATTCAAATGTAATCCGTTTTCACACGTTTTTCCGGATCCGGCGGGCAGTTCCGGTGTCGGAATTGAACGCCGGATTAAAACAACGCTAGTGTGAAAGTAGCCTTAGACTGTCTAGTCTAAGTTTATACCACCTAATGTTTGGTCTGTAGGGATGAGCGAAGCGAGCTTCAGGTCCTCGATTCAAAGTGAGTTCGCTCAAAACTTCGGTTTACTGCTGTACGGAGATCCGTCTCTATACAAAATTAACATGTATGACCTCCGACCAGGCAAAGTGAGTTATTCCCGAAGTCTCGTGAGAATTCAGTGAATAACTTCGGAATTTGACTTTTAAACTGAATTTTTTTTTTTGAAAACTTAGATCCGAACTCGGCTTCAGTTCCGACAGCATTAAACTGAAGTTTTGAGCAAAGCTTGCTTCGTTCATCCCTAATTAAATCCATTAGCACAGTCCATTATATGCAGTCTAATAGGTAGCA
Source organism: Bufo bufo (assembly GCF_905171765.1). Classification (NCBI taxonomy): domain Eukaryota; kingdom Metazoa; phylum Chordata; class Amphibia; order Anura; family Bufonidae; genus Bufo; species Bufo bufo. Next base: position 246,457,946 of record NC_053389.1, on the reverse strand, counting down.
CAAAGTCACTTTCCAGGTGACTGTGGCCCTCTATGTTGTGGCCCTCTGTGCAGCTGGATAAGTTATACATGTGATATGTCCACCGCTGATATAATTATTATTACACTATGTCTTAGGTAATGGATACTTTCCATATACCAGGACTTTTTTTTAAATCAAAACAGCATGAAGATGATCTAATTTGAAGGAATTTACAATTCCATAATTTCTATATTATTGGAAGTTTCTCTTCAATATTAACATAAAACAATCTCATATGTTCAGAATATAACAGGTTTAGGTACATATGTGCTATGAAGAGAACGATAAGTGCAGTTGTCCATCCGGGCCATAATAGTAACATAAACTCCAGTCATAAATAACATAAAATCCAGCCGGTCTGGTCTACTGAGCGTTGTGTATTTCTGAGACTATATCATCCACTAAATCCTATTCTTTCCTCTTTCTTTCCTTTCTACCAGATTCTACGCCGCAGAACTTGTGTGTGGAATTCAACATCTGCATTCTAAGGGCATCATCCACCGGTAACCTGAAATATATTATATCATCCTGATATAGCACCGAGCACCAACATAGTCCACTGCACTGTGCACAGAATGGACTCTTGGTCTTTGCCCATAGTCAGGATCACAGTCTCAATTTCATGTGCTATACTTGCAGCAATTTTATAGAAACGCAAGCAAGGCAAAGGAGAAAATACATGCAATAATAATAGTGACACCATGATCCTTTGTGATATAGGCAATAGGACAGATTGATACGCCAGTCTTATCTACCAGTGTGCTGGTAGAAGATCCACCAAATGTATAAATACCTTTGGAAAATCTTCTGGCAGTCAGTGTACCAGAAAACCAAATCTATGCAAGCCGTACCCTCTGCAATTCCCCTCAACCAATATATTTCCAGATAATCTGAAGACTATTAGTCCACTATCTGTTGGGGTTTAATCAGCAGATTCCCTCTTCCTCTAACACAACGCTACATGCAAGCACCCAGTTCCTGCATCCATTCCTGATATCCTACAACAGGCACTTAGAGACTGAGCTTGTGGTAAAGGTTTTCCTTAAAACCCGGATAAAACACCACAAAAAATATTTTTGTCTTACACTGACTAATATAACATTAGCCAAATGCAGCATTATACTCTGATAATTATAGGAGGAACACTGACAACAATTAAGGTGTTTTTTTTATCGTCACAGAGATCTCAAGCCTTCCAACATCCTGGTGACTGAAACGGGCCATATTAAGATTGCCGACTTCGGTCTGGCACTGGAGAACATCTATGGAGACCGAACAGCCACAGAATACACTGGAACACCGGGCTTCATTGCTCCTGAGATCCTGGCTGCGGAGGAGTACAATGCTGGAGTAGACTGGTATGCATTTGGCATCATCTTGAACATCATGATTACCAACAGCCACAAATACCAGCGAGGTCTATTCACTTCCTCCAGCAAAGAGGCGAAGAACATCATTAAAAAGGTTAGTATATTATAAAGTAATATAATCTACAAACTGTAATAGGCCATGTTAACAGTGTGGTTTGAAGGACTGGACTTTTTTTTTTTTTTTACCACACGGCAGCAAAACGGCTAGAAACACCACTGGTAGTAGTAGTAGTACTGAAGTAGTACTGAAGTAGTACTGAAGTAATCTGATATATAACAGCCAACCTTTCCTCTGGTGTTTATAACAGTGCTCAACTTCTTATAGGGACATATTAGTGATATATATTACCTAATTATTGTATGTTTAAAGATAAATCTATTAATATGTTTTTCTAAAAAAAATTGACAATGAAGTTTTGCTATTGGTTTTTTCATCTAAATTTTTATGAAGCTGTAATATAACTTTAAATTAATATTCCTATTTGTAGCTCCTCCGGGAAGATCCTACCAGGCGTCTCGGAGTCAATGGCAACATCAGAGCCCACAGGTTTTTCCAGTGTATTGACTGGGACTCGGTGGAAGCCCTTAGGATGCGTCCACCACACATTTCTAAACCAGTAAGTATAAGAAGAAACAATGTACAGGCCTGTTTAGAGACATTTTAAATATAGACACAAATGATAGTGACATATCTTTCATCTCTTTTTCCATATTCATCATGGTACTAAGAAGAGTAGATATCATTATTGTGTGATAACCTCCTTCTACTATCTCTTTCTTATAGCCAAACAACATCCAGCGTGGCTCAAGACCATTCAATCTCCAAATACTGGAAGCAGCAGAGTCTAGCAACTCGGCCTTTTCAGCAAACCACCAGGCCTTATTCACAGGGTTTTCATTTACCAACATCAGCTGGAAAACCCCGGAACATCCACCAGCTCTTTAATACCATCAGAGCAAGCTGTCTTCCTAAGCCCCAAGGAGAGCTTCAGAAAGGAGAAGATCAAGATGGACAAGCAGGACCTGGACAAGCAGGCAAGAAACATCATCATGACAAGACTAAAGTCAGGATCAGGACCTCAAAGGAACACCAGAGATATTCCTGTTCAAGAGGATGGCCACAGAGATGGATGACACCAAAAAGGTAAGTATCCTTGGGGAAATATTATTTGGCATTATGATGTGCCTGGACATACCAGGCACACTACATGCCCATGACAATTACAGCCTTATGCTACTATATGTATAGTATTCTGCTATATATATACTACATAAGAGAGCAAAAAAAAACACTATAATTATATTTACCGGTGATGACCGGTAAATATAATTACAATTTTCCCCCTCTTCTATAACAACTGATTGTGATGTTATGGGCGATGGGGAAATAAGGTGTGTGATGGCTGGCTATTAAGGGGTGGAGGAGGCCAGGCGGGGGGGAATTTACTAAAACCAACATTTCAGAACATGGTCTTGGTGAAAAGCGTGCTAAAGTAAGATGTGACACACAGTCGAGTCTCATTATTATGACTACCAGCTAATATGTAAAGTAACCATTATGTGCAGCACGGACAGCAGCTAGACGACCTTGGAGGGACTCAAAAAGGTAGGTTGTCACAGGTATCTGGAGCCATGCTGACTGCAGTGCATGGAGGGTGCGTGGGGGTGAATCCAAACAGCGAACGCAATGATCGAGGTGGTCCCACAAATGCTTAAAGGGGTTGGCCACTCTTTAAATACTCTCCACTACAGTGTGGCAGGCAGGGAAACAATTAAGTTCCTAATAAACTCCATTAAACACCTCTGCCTGCTTCTCTTTCAGTTATAAGCCACTGCCCCTTAGTCCTGCTCTACCTTGCAGCTGAGTTCGTCCATGGCTGCACGCGACATGGAGGAGCTTGAGAGGAAGCTCGTCCATGCGCATGTGCAGTCTGCTCCTGTCAGTGGTCGGCTCCAACTGTGACAGGAATCAGCTGCTTGTTCCCTCTCTACAAACAGCTGATTCCTGTCAGAAGCTGGCTGTGAGAAAAACCTGCAGAGTCCCTACTGCAGAAGCTACTTCGTCCATCCCCATCCCCCCCTGCACTATCACCACACAGCCGACCCGCTAAGCCACGCCCACTGGTTCTGTTAGACCACGCCCCCTGCAACCAACAGGGAAAGCACACCTTGGAGTGTTGCCTGCTTTCTGGATTATATATATATATACAAACATCGCGTCCACATGGGTGAATAATCTTTTTTCTATTTTCATCTAATGAGAGTGCTGTTGTTTCGCTTTATATATATATATATACACACATACATATTTTTTTATACACAAAATATAACACACGTGTTTAATATATTTATATGTGTATATACATTGTGGTCCGCAATGCATGGGCGCTGACCGTATGTGTATATATATGTACTGTACATACACATATGTATATATACATATTTATATACATATATTTACACACATGTGTGTGTGTGTATACATTGCAATGCATGGGCGCCCACAGTGCGTCCACTGTCTGCAGACATGAACCCATTCATTTAAATGGGGTCTGCAATCTGCATCCGACAGCACTTTTTCGCAGTGCGGAGGCATAGACAGAAAACCCATGGATGCACTCCATAGGTTTCCGATCTGTGCTTCCATTCCAGACCACACCGTATCTTTCGGATTTCAGACCCATCACTTGATACGGTGCGCACACGGCTGGTGCCTGTATATTGCAGACCCCCTGTTCGCTGGCCACAATACAGGCACAGGCAGGCTATGGTCATGTGCATGAGGCCTAAAGCCATACCTCCTTCCAGTATCCGGCAGGACAATCCCGGATTTCAGTGGCGGTCCTGGTACGGGGGAGGTATGTCGAAAATGGATCAGTTTTGCCCTAATGCATTCTGAATGGAAAAGGATCCACTCAGAATGCATCAGTTTGCCTCCGATCAGTCACCATTCCGCTTTGGAGGCGGACACCAAAACGCTGTCCGCCTGATGAAACTGAGCCAAACGGATCCGTCCTGGCACACAATGTAAGTCAATGGGGACGGATCCGTTTTCTCTGGCACAATAGAAAACGGATCCGTCCCCCATTCACTTTCAATGGTGTTCAAGATGGATCCGTTATGGTTATAGAAGACCTAATACAAATGGATCCGTTTATGACGGATGCATGCGGTTATATTATGGTAACAGAACCGTTTTTGCAGATCCATGACGGAAGTGTGAAAGTAGCCTTGGGCACGTAGTGTCCCTCTTCCTCTATTCTAAAGTTGGGAGGTATGCTAAAGCATTGATGAAATGACACCTAAGGTGCTGTTGTCACTATGGTATCACAAGTAGGCAGAGATGTCATGTGACCGCTCCCCTGGAGACGCTTTGCTGTGATGCATGCTGGGATTTTTACTTTCACTTTGCAGCTGCTCCGCCCACACAGCCTCTCATTAATGGGAGCATGCTATGCCGAATGCAGTAGAAAAATGATATATATACAGTATATCTGTCATGATACAAATTCCTCTTGGCTTTAGTTATTGTCTGGGGCACTTTATTGTTTTTTATACTTATGGTGGCCAACCCCTTTAATTGAGCTCAAGTCTGGGAAATTCTGGGGACCAGGGTAGTACTTAGAAGTCTCTTCCAAGCAATGTGAGACATTTCTAGCTGTGTGACATGTCACATTGCCTTGCTGGAAGATCCCATCTGCCCAAGGGAAGACAATCAGCTTGTATGGGTGTACGTGATCTGCAAGGATAAATTCTTACCCACATGCATGGCCAACTCTGCCACCACCAGCTTGTGTTATTCCAGTTATGGCTGCAGCGTGTTTGTTCTTTGAGGTTTCTCGTCTGACACACCAATGTCCATCCAGTCAAAAAGCAGAAAACTTGACTCATTGGAGAAGGCAACCCTTTGCCAATCAGCGGAGGTCCAATTTCTATATTGGCACGAAAACTGAAGCCTTTTATGCAGCTTTGTTATCAGAAAGGCAGTGACCATTCATCTGCTTTAGGGCTCAATCAGACACCCTTATAAATGGGTCCGCATCCGTTCCACAATTTTATGGAACGGATGTGGACCCATTCATTTTAATGGGTCTGCAAAAGATGCGGTCAGCACACCGTGTGCTGTCCGCATCCGTAGTTCCATTGCGTGGCCCTGCAAAAAAGAAAGAGCTTGTCCTATTCTTGTCTGCAATCTCGGAAAAGAATAGGTAGTTCTATCACAGTGCAGGCCGTGTGCAGTGCGCAAAATGCGGAAAGAACACAGCCGGATCCACAAAACACTATGGTAGTGTGAATGCGCCCTTAGAGCCCCATACACAGTAGGGTTCAATTTGGCGATGAGCTGCTCCTTTGTAGTGTGTCGGTCCGCCCGCGCGCGCCTTCGTAGCCAACGTTGCCCTCTCACATCAATGGTACGTGATGCTCTGCAGTTTCCATGTACCATTTGTCCACTTACCAGGGCCGGCTCCAGGATCATGTGGGCCCTTGGGCGATAAAGTCTCAGTGGGCCCCCTTACACAGTGGTCACTCTCTGAGTACAGAAAATGTAGTAGTGTTACCTGCAGTCCTATGTAAAACCACAGATAACACTAGTGTAGATCATGTAGTAGTGTTACCTGCGTCCTTAGTGTGCCTCCCTGTGCCTCTACCACAGACTCCATGCTGGCGGTGCTGCCTCCTCTTCCATCTTCATCTTGCCCCGCACAGAATGTCCTGATGCAGCTGCGTCAAGACAAAGGGAACACTGTGGGCATGGTGATGGTGACACACACACAGGGACAGACGCGCACAGGGACAGACGCGCGCACACACACACACAGGGACAGACACGCACACACACACACACACACAGACAGGGACAGACACGCACACGCACGGACAGACACGCACACACACACACACAGACAGACACGCACACACACACACACACAAACAGACACGCAGACACACACACACACACACAGACACACACACAGGGACAGACACGCACACACACACACAGGGACAGACACGCACACACACACACAGGGACAGACACGCACACACACACAGGGACAGACACGCACACACACACACAGGGACAGACATGCACACACACACACAGGGACAGACACGCAAACACACACACAGGGACAGACACGCAAACACACACACAGGGACAGACACGCACACACACAGACACACACAGGGACAGACACGCACACACACACACAGACACACGCACACACAGACACGCACACACACACACAGGGACACACACACGGACACACACACACAGACACACACACACGGGGACAGACACACACACACACAGGGACAGACACACACACGGGGACAGACACACACACACACACACGGGGACAGACACACACACGGGGACAGACACACACACACAGGGACAGACACCTGTGTAATCATCAACCAACTTCTATCTAAAAGGGAATTCCACCTTTAGTTATGCTCCAACCTTTTGTTACCTTCTAATATGACCCCCACTGATTCCCAGTACTGAGGGAACATGGACTGAGGTTTAAAAGGGAATTATCAACATGTACCACAAGGTGGTCTAAACCGTAACCCATTAGGCACTGGCTAGACTGTGGGATGGAGTCTAAGCAATGCCTCAGGCCTCATGCACACTGCCGTTATGCGTCCGTTCCGTGCATTGGGGACCACAATTTGTGGTCCCCAATGCACTGGCAACGTCCGTGCGGCGGCCGGGACAGATTGAGACCCATTCAACCTGAATGGGTCCATGATCCGGCTGCACTGCACAAAAAAAAAAACATGTTCTATTTTTTTGCGGTGCGGAGGCACGGACGGAAACACCACAGAAGCACTCCGTAGTGCTTCCCATTGAGCGATTGCAGACCCATTCAAGTGATGCCCACGGCCGGTGTGCATGAGGCCATAGACATGCAGCACGCCAGACCTGCAGGGTATTGCGATTGTGAGGTCACGGTTAACGGCAAGCGAGGGTTACTCACAGTTCTGTAGGGAAACCCTGGGCAGGCATGCAGCAGTGAAGGAGAGGCTGGCACAGGAGTCCTCTGGGGCACACTCTGTATTTAGGGACCAGGCCTGGTGGTGGATGAGGTGCGCTGGATGTTGCAGGTGTTTTATGTGCCTGAGGCAAGGTCCCTTTAAGGTTCGTGACGCCAGTGCCTGTAACGGTGGCACACCGATTGGTAAGATTAATAAGTGAGGTACACAGATGGTATGGTGAACCAAACTTTGCTTTACTGTAATCAGTTCAACTTTATACAGTTGGATGTCAACTCAGTTCCATATATCAGATACACTTCACAAGCAGGCTTTCACAATTTTGGCAGGTATAACGTTTCCTTGCAAGATACTCAGAGGGTAAACAACAACACACTCAGAATCAGGCTGTACAGACTCCTCGGAGATAGTGTACACTGTTCCTTAGAACTCCTGTCTGGTTTTTATCCCAAGGCCCGGATACCTCAATGCAGGCTTTTATCCTTGGTAACAATCTTCCTCAGGTACTCATCCTTGCTTTACATTACTACTCCTTCTGCCCTTCAGCTTACTTGTACCAGCTGGGAACACTGGCTCTGCTTGACTTGGTGGGAACTACAGGTTTTCTCTCAGGAGGCAAACTCTTCCCCTGGGGTGAATCTTCTGAGCTAACCATGGCTCTCTTGATCAGCAGGTAGGCTAGGATCCCTCTACTAGTCTCCTGGTAGCAACTAGAAGCCTGGGCTGTCTAGCTGCATGTCAGGAGAAGGCCCTCAGCTTGTCCCTGGCTGGTGCCTTCTAACTTGTCTCTGCAGACTCCTGACTCTGAACTCCCTCTCCCCGTCTGGGCCTGGACCTTTATACTAGGGGCTCCCTATCTCCCTCTAGTGGCTGGGATGTCTCACTACACCCAACTAGGCCTGCTATTGCATCATACAGGGGAACATTGCATATAAAAATACATTATAAAATACATAAGATGCACAATTAAATATAACATTCCTGTCCCTTGTGAGTAGGAGGAACGCACACACCAATTGACCCTTGTGTAGTGCCCACGCCTATCTAGTGGGACACTACATACCACCACGCTATAACGTTGCCCGACCTCGGCGCAACATGGAGGGGCCCTGCCCAGCTGGATACTGCACCTGAAAAAGAGAAAATAACGCAAAGCAGGAAAATTTTCATCTACATTTGCGAGAATACATTATATGCATAAATCAGGCAGTTCCACTGGCTTAGGAACAAGTGACGGTGAAAAGGGGCGTCGTTCTCTTCTCTCAGGATAGTGTGAGGGAACAGGGGCGCTGACCTGGCACAGCGTATCATTATAACCAGGATAGTTCATATGTGCAAATTGTCCTTAATAGAACAGCAGAAAAAGGTAAACAATTTAAAAGTTCTTGGAGGCTCAAGGAACAAATATGAGTCCGTACCCAGGTTCCTTTCTTATTTAGAGTGAGTGTCTTTCACCAGCAAGGCAAGGTAGCAAATCACAGAGGCTCGCTAACAGTGGAGTCCATCTCTGGGCACATTTCTTTAAAAGAGCAAAAATCTCAGAGGCTCAGGTACTTTTGAGTCTATCACTGGGCACGGTTCCTTAGAATTAGGTTGCACAATAAAATGACAGCACATAAAAGATAGCCCACCTTTTCAAATGGCATAATATAAAAACAAGTGCTGTAATACCCTTAATCAACCTGAAAAGGGGGTTAAAGGGTTAAAGGTGCAACAAAAATAGGCACAACTTGGTGTGAGATCGTAGAAGCAGGCAGGAGGTCCTGTAAACAAGATGATTTTGCTGACACTTTTATTTCAGTGGGTGACCACTACCACTGAGCCGTGGGTAACTGGCAGCAGCAACAAAGGACCAAAACAAAGGACTCCTGTCCTGAAAGAGTTAAATTTTCAAAAGCAATTCTTTGGCCAAGCAAACGAATCAAGGGCCTAGCAGGCTAATTCACAGGGGCATATCATAGTCACCTGGCTCTGCTGGCAAATGAGGCCTGTAATAATCTTCCACAGGCGGATGTGCCCACAACACGGTATTAGGGGGCAGCTGCAGCATGAAGGGACCCCTAATAGGTATTGGCCCCATAGGCCTAGGGGTGATAACAGCTGCTGACCGCACCGGTGCAGGGATGACAATCGCAGGTTGTGCTTGCCTAGATACCGCCGCCGCAAGCGGTCCGGTTGGCGCTGGAACACCTGGCTCTGCGCAGCAAGTCACAGGGTGAGAGGGCCTTCTTGGGGGCCTCAACGCAGCTGTGGTAGCAGAAGGTGGCCGGCGGGTAGGGACAGGCACCCTTACCTCTTCCTCCTTAGGCGGCGTCTGGATCCTGGCGGTGGCAATCTTGCGTAACTCCCACAACTTCTCCTCCAGACGGACGATCTGGTCGTCGAGGCTCTCGGTCTCAGGATCGCTGTCCTCCGCTGTCGCCGCCGGCACTGATACAGTAGATGATGCATCGGACGCAGCCGCTGCAGGCTCCGGTGGCGCATCAGGTCTCTTACCCTTCCGGATATTATCCAGGGTAACGCGGAGTCCTTTCAGATTCTCCATTTCTTGAATGGTTTTCTCTCGGCGAGGCAGCTCGACGGATAGATAGGGACTCACCCATTTCTCCAACACGGTGGGCTGCCAAAATAAGGTTAGGGCCAATGAAAGAGCCCCGCTCTTGGAATGCGTGATGGGCCGGTTCTGGAGAGCGCGCTGGTTTGCACTGGCAGCCAGAGTAGTCCTCATCTGCCTCCCAGTCCTCCGGTTCTTTCTTGGGACGGGTCACGGCAGTAGCATATGGGCCTCGCAGGCCCTCGGCAGGGGTGAATTCCACTTCCTCTCCCTCGCGGAGGTTATGCATATGCTCGGGGAGGTAACCCCGCTTGACGGATCTCCGGTTTACATATAAGTCTCTGCCGGTAGTATAGTCTTGTATGAACCCGTAGCCACGGTTCTTATCGAAGGCCACAACCAACCCCTTTCTCCTTTCTAGGCGGGGTTGGGTGTCAGTGTGGCGCTCGTGAACGGTCTTTGCCAGCTCTTCATAATATATCTTGGTCTTGGTATTTTTCTTTATGGCGGCCTCCCAGATCTCTGCCATTAACGCTGACCACTTGAACGAGGGTTGAAAGAAGTCCCTCCAGGAGCCATAGTAGTTCTCCGGTTGCGTCCCCAGTGGCGGGCAGGCGGGCTTCTCCGGTCCCGGAGAGTAGGCCGGTGGAGCGTCCTCTGGCTCTACACCAATATCATCCATTTCCAGCAAATCAGGCGCAGACATCCCAGCAGAGCAGTCTTCACTCTGCAACATGCTCGATCCTTCTCTGGAGAGCGACAGGGTGGCGCCAATAAGTTCAGACAGATCCTCCCATTGCTCTGGGAGGCCGCCCCCCAGGTACTCCAGTATGGGGGAGGCGGAGTCCATTTCTGCAGACATGCAAATGTCCAGACAGGGCGGTGGCGCCGACATTGAGCCTTTTCCCGCTCTTTTCAGCAAAAAGGCGCCAACTTTTACCGCCAATTTCAGGATGAAGATGACGCAGCAGTAAATTCAAGCAAGCTCAGCGGCCATCTTTAGCAAAACGCTGTCTATTCACTGACAGCAAGCGGTGGCTTAAACAAGCAGCAAACAGTCCAGAAAACACTATTTTCACACCGCTACTTAGGACAGTCCTTTGGGCCCAGCAATTTTCAATAAAACAATTAGGGCTTGTCACTTTAAGGCAGTCTTTAGCACACAGTTTTATATCCGCAATGGCGCAGGAATGTTCCGTAAATCCTGTTCGTGACGCCAATTTATGCAGCACGCCAGACCTGCAGGGTATTGCGATTGTGAGGTCACGGTTAACGGCAAGCGAGGGTTACTCACAGTTCTGTAGGGAAACCCTGGGCAGGCATGCAGCAGTGAAGGAGAGGCTGGCACAGGAGTCCTCTGGGGCACACTCTGTATTTAGGGACCAGGCCTGGTGGTGGATGAGGTGCCCTGGATGTTGCAGGTGTTTTATGTGCCTGGGGCAAGGTCCCTTTAAGGTTCGTGACGCCAGTGCCTGTAACGGTGGCACACCGATTGGTAAGATTAATAAGTGAGGTACACAGATGGTATGGTGAACCAAACTTTGCTTTACTGTAATCAGTTCAACTTTATACAGTTGGATGTCAACTCAGTTCCATATATCAGATACACTTCACAAGCAGGCTTTCACAATTTTGGCAGGTATAACGTTTCCTTGCAAGATACTCAGAGGGTAAACAACAACACACTCAGAATCAGGCTGTACAGACTCCTCGGAGATAGTGTACACTGTTCCTTAGAACTCCTGTCTGGTTTTTATCCCAAGGCCCGGATACCTCAATGCAGGCTTTTATCCTTGGTAACAATCTTCCTCAGGTACTCATCCTTGCTTTACATTACTACTCCTTCTGCCCTTCAGCTTACTTGTACCAGCTGGGAACACTGGCTCTGCTTGACTTGGTGGGAACTACAGGTTTTCTCTCAGGAGGCAAACTCTTCCCCTGGGGTGAATCTTCTGAGCTAACCATGGCTCTCTTGATCAGCAGGTAGGCTAGGATCCCTCTACTAGCCTCCTGGTAACAACTAGAAGCCTGGGCTGTCTAGCTGCATGTCAGGAGAAGGCCCTCAGCTTGTCCCTGGCTGGTGCCTTCTAACTTGTCTCTGCAGACTCCTGACTCTGAACTCCCTCTCCCCGTCTGGGCCTGGACCTTTATACTAGGGGCTCCCTATCTCCCTCTAGTGGCTGGGATGTCTCACTACACCCAACTAGGCCTGCTATTGCATCATACAGGGGAACATTGCATATAAAAATACATTATAAAATACATAAGATGCACAATTAAATATAACATTCCTGTCCCTTGTGAGTAGGAGGAACGCACACACCAATTGACCCTTGTGTAGTGCCCACGCCTATCCAGTGGGACACTACAGACACAGAAAGGGGCACACACACAGGGACAGACAGACTGACAGACACACACACAGGGACAGACAGACACACACATCATGGCCCTCAGAATACACCTGGATCTGTATGATAAACCCCCTTAATTGCACCAGATTCCACTCGACTTGAACCCCACTGCCCCCGAGTGCTCCACCTGCCCCCTCATATATGAGCTCCATATGCTTCCCCTCACAAGTTCTGGTTCTCCAGCAGCACATCCTCCCTCACTCTGCATCTTGCAGGCAGGCACAGCGCCTCCTTCTTCCACAAGCTGCTGCTGCCGTCAGGGTTTGTCATGTGACCATGAAGGAGCATGTGACCAGTGATGTCACAGAACTCCTTCTAACAACTACATTCTAGCATAGGATCAATCATCTACCGAAACTCCATCTACCCTGTTCTACCCATCTACCCCAGCAGTGCACATGGCGAAAATTGTCTGCATTGCTGGGGTAAGCTGCCCTAGAATTCAAAACAGGCAGGACACAGCTGCAGAAGTGAGCGGGCACAGCATCTTATAAATGCCATAATTAGTGTTGAGCAAACTTGTGTCTTCAAGTTTGGCATACAAGGTTCTAAGAATTCCGTTATGGATTCCGCTATCACAGAACATAACTTATGGTCAATGGTAGCGGAATCCATAACGGAATTCTTACATAACCCGAACCTTGTACGCCGAACTTGAAAACAGAAGTTCGCTCATCCGTAGCCATAATAATAAAGGAACATTTTAGAGGCTTCTGTTGAAAAGTACAATGCCAGTCATTAACCGCCTCCGGACCGCCTAACGCAGGATCGCGTTCCGGAGGCGGCTCACTCAGGCAGAGTCACGCATATACGCCTCATCTTGCGAGACACGAGATTTTCCTGTGAACGCGCGCACCTGTGTGCGCGCGTTCACAGGAACTGCAGGTAAGCGAGTGGATCTACAGCCTGCCAGCGGCGATCGTTCGCTGGCAAGCTGTAGATGCGATTTTTTTAACCTCTAACAGGTATATTAGACGCTGTTTTGATAACAGTGTCTAATATACCTGCTACCTGGTCCTCTGGTGGTCCCTTTTGCTTGGATCGACCACCAGAGGACACAGGCAGCTCTTTAATAAGTAGCACCAAACACTACACTACACCCCCCCCCCCCGTCACTTATTAACCCCTTATTAACCCCTGATCACCCCATATAGACTCCCTGATCACCCCCCTGTCATTGATCACCCCCCTGTCATTGATCACCCCCCTGTAAGGCTCCATTCAGACGTCCGTATGTGTTTTACGGATCCACGGATCGGATCCGCAAAACACATACGGACGTCTGAATGGAGCCTGACGGGGGGGTGATCACCCCATATAGACTCGATGATCCCCCCCCTGTGATTGATCACCCCCCTGTAGTGCTCCATTCAGACGTCTGTATGTGTTTTGCGGATCCGATCCATGGATCAGTGGATCCGCAAAACACATACGGACCTCTGAATGGAGCCTTACAGGGGGGTGATCAATGACAGGGGGGTGATCAGGGAGTCTATATGGGGTGATCACCCCCCCGTCATTGATCACCCCCCTGTAAGGCTCCATTCAGACGTCCGTATGTGTTTTGCGGATCCGTGGATCCGCAAAACACGGACACCGCAGATCCGCAAAACACATACGGACGTCTGAATGGAGCCTTACAGGGGGGTGATCAATAACAGGGTGGTGATCATCCCATATAGACTCCCTGATCACCCCCCTGTCATTGATCACCCCCCTGTAAGGCTCCATTCAGACATTTATTTGGCACAAGTTAGTGGAAATTTTTCTTTTTTCTTTTTTTTTTTCTTACAAGGTCTCATATTCCACTAACTTGTGACAAAAAATAAAATCTCACATGAACTCACCATACCACCATCCCTAGCGGAAAGGGAGACTTTGTGAGAAAAATAAATAAAAAATCAATTTCCGCTAACTTGTGCCAAAAAAAAAAAATCTTCTATGAACTCGCCATGCCCCTCATTGAATACCTTGGGGTGTCTTTTTTCCAAAATGGGGTCACATGTGGGGTATTTATACTGCCCTGGCATTTTAGGAACCCTAAAGCGTGAGAAGAAGTCTGGGATCCAAATGTCTAAAAATGCCCTCCTAAAAGGAATTTGGGCCCCTTTGCGCACCTAGGCTGCAAAAAAGTGTCATACATGTGGTATCACCATACTCAGGAGAAGTTGGGCAATGTGTTTTGGGGTGTCATTTTACATATACCCATGCTGGGTGAGATAAATATCTCGGTCAAATGCCAACTTTGTATTAAAAAAATGGGAAAAGTTGTCTTTTAGAGAGATATTTCTCTCACCCAGCATGGGTATATGTAAAAAGACACCCCAAAACACATTTCCCAACTTCTCCTGAGTACGGCGATACCACATGTGTGACACTTTTTTGCAGCCTAGGTGGGCAAAGGGGCCCACATTCCAAAGAGCACCTTTAGGATTTCACTGGGCATTTTATGCACATTTTGATTTAAAACTACTTCTCACGCATTAGGGCCCCTAAAATGCCAGGGCAGTATAACTACCCCACAAGTGACCCCATTTTGGAAAGAAGACACCCCAAGGTATTTCGTGATGGGCATAGTGAATTCATGGAAGTTTTTATTTTTTGTCACAAGTTAGTGGAATATGAGACTTTGTAAGGAAAAAATAAAAAAATCATCATTTTCCGCTAACTTGTGACAAAAAATTAAAAGTTCTATGAACTCGCTATGCCCATCAGCGAATACCTTAGGGTGTCTACTTTCCGAAATGGGGTCATTTGTGGGGTGTTTTTACTGTCTGGGCATTGTAGAACCTCAGGAAACATGACAGGTGCTCAAAAAGTCAGAGCTGCTTAAAAAAGCGGAAATTCACATTTTTGTACCATAGTTAGTAAACGCTATAACTTTTACCCAAACCATTTTTTTTTTTACCCAAACATTTTTTTTTTTATCAAAGACATGTGGAACAATAAATTTTGAGAAAATTTTATATAGAAATGTCGTTTTTAAAAAAAAAAAATTTACAACTGAAAGGGAAAAATGCAATTTTTTTGCAAAATTTTCGGTAAATTTCGATTAATAACAAAAAAAGTTAAAATTTCAGCAGCAATGAAATACCACCAAATGAAAGCTCTATTAGTGAGAAGAAAAGGAGTTAAAAATCATTTGGGTGGTAAGTTGCATGACCGAGCAATAAACCGTGAAATTAGTGTAGTGCAGAATTGTAAAAAGTAGTCTGGTCATTAAAGGGTTTCTGTCACCCTGCAAAACTCTTTTTTTTTTTTTGGGATAGTTAGATAGCTCATAGTGCGATATAGCAGAATATAATGGTATTACTTACTTTCATGCGGCCGATTCTTTATAAAACGAACTTTTATAATATGTTAATGAGGGCTCTACCAGCAAGTAGGGCGTCTACTTGCTGGTAGCTGCTGCAGAAATCCGCCCCCTCGCCGTGTTGATTGACAGGGCCAGCCGTGATCTCCTCCTCCGGCCGGCCCTGTCAGTAATTCAAAAATCGCGCGCCTCGCGTCATTCGGCGCAGGCGCTCTGAGATGAGGAGGCTCGTCTCCTCAGCACTCCCTCAGTGCGCCTGCGCCGATGACATCACCGAAAGAGAAGACGTCATCGGCGCAGGCGCACTGAGGGAGTGCTGAGGAGACGAGCCTCCTCATCTCAGAGCGCCTGCGCCGAATGACGCGAGGCGCGCGATTTTTGAATTACTGACAGGGCCGGCCGGAGGAGGAGATCACGGCTGGCCCTGTCAATCAACACGGCGAGGGGGCGGATTTCTGCAGCAGCTACCAGCAAGTAGACGCCCTACTTGCTGGTAGAGCCCTCATTAACATATTATAAAAGTTCGTTTTATAAAGAATCGGCCGCATGAAAGTAAGTAATACCATTATATTCTGCTATATCGCACTATGAGCTATCTAACTATCCCAAAAAAAAAAAAATGAGTTTTGCAGGGTGACAGAAACCCTTTAAGGGTGTTTAAGCTAGGGGAGCTGAGGTGGTTAAAGGGTTAATACTTGAGCACACTGCGGGTGACTTCATAGTGAAAGTGAATGAGGCATTAAACACCTATGGTTACTATGGCAACTGTGCTGATGTCAGATACATAAGTCTATGACATAAAGAACCCATGGAAGAAGATTCCATATCAGAAGGGCCCACGGCCATATGCAGCACCATGCTTGATGTGTCTGGAGACAAGGAGCTTCATCATCTGTAAGAGAGAAAGGGGAAAACCGCCTAGCCAGCCACATCAGCCCTATCCACCTAGCCAGCCAGATCAGTCCTATCCACCTAGTCAGCCTGATCAGCGCCATCCACCTAGTCAGCCTGATCAGCGCCATCCACCTAGCCAGCCAGATCAGTCCTATTTGCCTAGACAACCAGATAAGCCCTATCCGCCTAGCCAGCCTGATCAGCCCTATCCGTCTAGCCAGCAGATCAGCCCTATCTGCCTAGCCAGCCAGATCAGCCCTATCTGCCTAGCCAGCCACATCAGCCCAATCTGCCTAGAGAGCCAGATCAGCTCCATCCACCTAGCCAGCCAGATCAGCCCTATCCGCCTAGCGAGCCAGATCAGCCCTATCTGCCTAGCCAGCCACATCAGCCCTATCCACCTAGTCAGCCTGATCAGCCCTATCTGTCTAGCGAACCAGATCAGCCCCATCCACCTAGCCAGAAAGATCGGCCCTATCTGCCTAGCCAGCCACATTAGCCCTATCCACCTAGCCAGCCAGATCAGTCCTATTCGCCTAGACAACCAGATCAGCCCTATCTGCCTAGCGAACCAGATCAGCACTATCAACTCTATCTGCCTAGCAAGCCAAATCAGCACTATTTGCCTAGCGATTAATGGGGTGACAGATGCTGCAGCCAGATCGTCCTCACATCCAATGCTAGCTGCTACACCTTTATTTGTAAGCCCTTTAGTGGTCAAATATCTCCATAAGAGGCTCCCACAGGGGGCCTGCTTTGGCCTTACCTTCTTTAACACTGTTTAACTGCTTACTAATCTGTTCACTGTTTAACCTTCATGACTATGTAATGTCATCATATCTACACTGCGTGCAGAATTATTAGGCAAATGAGTATTTTGACCACATCATCCTCTTTATGCATGTTGTCTTACTCCAAGCTGTATAGGCTCGAAAGCCTACTACCAATTAAGCATATTAGGTGATGTGCATCTCTGTAATGAGAAGGGGTGTGGTCTAATGACATCAACACCCTATATTAGGTGTGCATAATTATTAGGCAACTTCCTTTCCTTTGGCAAAATGGGTCAAAAGAAGGACTTGACAGGCTCAGAAAAGTCAAAAATAGTGAGATATCTTGCAGAGGGATGCAGCACTCTTAAAATTGCAAAGCTTCTGAAGCGTGATCATCGAACAATGAAGCGTTTCATTCAAAATAGTCAACAGGGTCGCAAGAAGCGTGTGGAAAAACCAAGGCGCAAAATAACTGCCCATGAACTGAGAAAAATCAAGCGTGCAGCTGCCAAGATGCCACTTGCCACCAGTTTGGCCATATTTCAGCGCTGCAACATCACTGGAGTGCCCAAAAGCACAAGGTGTGCAATACTCAGAGACATGGCCAAGGTAAGAAAGGCTGAAAGACGACCACCACTGAACAAGACACACAAGCTGAAACGTCAAGACTGGGCCAAGAAATATCTCAAGACTGATTTTTCTAAGGTTTTATGGACTGATGAAATGAGAGTGAGTCTTGATGGGCCAGATGGATGGGCCCGTGGCTGGATTGGTAAAGGGCAGAGAGCTCCAGTCCGACTCAGACGCCAGCAAGGTGGAGGTGGAGTACTGGTTTGGGCTAGTATCATCAAAGATGAGCTTGTGGGGCCTTTTCGGGTTGAGGATGGAGTCAAGCTCAACTCCCAGTCCTACTGCCAGTTTCTGGAAGACACCTTCTTCAAGCAGTGGTACAGGAAGAAGTCTGCATCCTTCAAGAAAAACATGATTTTCATGCAGGACAATGCTCCATCACACGCGTCCAAGTACTCCACAGCGTGGCTGGCAAGAAAGGGTATAAAAGAAGAAAATCTAATGACATGGCCTCCTTGTTCACCTGATCTGAACCCCATTGAGAACCTGTGGTCCATCATCAAATGTGAGATTTACAAGGAGGGAAAACAGTACACCTCTCTGAACAGTGTCTGGGAGGCTGTGGTTGCTGCTGCACGCAATGTTGATGGTGAACAGATCAAAACACTGACAGAATCCATGGATGGCAGGCTTTTGAGTGTCCTTGCAAAGAAAGGTGGCTATATTGGTCACTGATTTGTTTTTGTTTTGTTTTTGAATGTCAGAAATGTATATTTGTGAATGTTGAGATGTTATATTGGTTTCACTGGTAAAAATAAATAATTGAAATGGGTATATATTTGTTTTTTGTTAAGTTGCCTAATAATTATGCACAGTAATAGTCACCTGCACACACAGATATCCCCCTAAAATAGCTAAAACTAAAAACAAACTAAAAACTACTTCCAAAAATATTCAGCTTTGATATTAATGAGTTTTTTGGGTTCATTGAGAACATGGTTGTTGTTCAATAATAAAATTAATCCTCAAAAATACAACTTGCCTAATAATTCTGCACTCCCTGTATAGTGGATTTATATTATGTGGCATTGTAAATGTACAAATTTTGATAAAATATGCTGTTTTATGTTGGCATTAACTTTCTAAGCCCAAGGCAAGGGCAGCGCTCCAGCCACGGTTCCCTAGAGGTTTGCTCCACAGGGGGTTTTCCTCTCCTGAATGCTGGGGGAGACTCTTCGTGAATCGGGGGTGTGCCATTTTCATAGTGATTGGTCTGATAATAAATTTGAGGCACTGAAAGAATATACCGTAATTTAATTTTAAATAAATTCTCTCCATTTAAAACCCAATTTAAGTGTGTTGTGCATTTCTTTCATAATCTTTGGTTCGGGTGGTCTTGCTTGGGAGTGATGATCATATTACATATTACCTAGCGATAAAACCAGATATCCATGGGGTGCGGTTTTAATGAGGGTCTATTACATAGCGATAAAGCCATATATCCAGTGGCTGCTTGTTTAATACTGTGCTGGTAAATAGGATGGAGCAGAGATGATAGGATTTACTGCACAGTCAGTACTAATGTGCTCACCTCCTTGAATTAAGATAATGGCGGTGGTTTATCAGTAGTGTTATAAGGTGCATTCATTTATTAAAATGTTAAAACTGCCAATTTCACCAAAATTATCAAAAAGGCATGTGTTGTCGGGGGCGTGGCCTGACTATGGCGGTGTGAGGACGCACGAGTGAGTGTGAGGACGCACTTTCTGATGCATCTGAACCAGCTCATATGGTGCGCACACGCAAAGGGTCACTAGCGGGTGATCCCTCATCAAGATCCCCCGGAGAAAAGAGCGGGCTGCTCTAAAAAGTATTTTGCAGCGGAGACGGCGAGAGACAAAACAGGCCGCAACCCGGAGCAACTCCTCGGAAACAGAGGTACCGCTGAGCTCGCAGGGGTCTCGAAATCAGACCCAGAGTCGTATCGCGGAAAGTCGCTCACCTGACTCGCTCCGGTCCAAGCAAGATCATCTGCGTGGAGGCACCACGAGGCAGACGCCATCTTGGGACGAGGCCTCATCTCCCCAGCACTGTTACGCTACAGCTAAATCCCCTGGTGCAGTGGAAATGGCAGAGGGAGAGAATACAAGGGAAGGCTGGGACATAAGGGAATATATTAAACTCCTTCCCACCAAGCAGGAAATGGAAAAATATGTGGAGCGCCTAGAAAACTCATACAAACAGGAGTTGTCCACGATCAAGTCTAATGTGAAAGCTGTTGAAGAAAAACTGGAGGAGGTGGCGTCCCTGCATGATCACACAGCCGCTCAGGTAGATGAGCTTATGATTCAAGGGGAAGTTAGAGATCGTCACATTGGTCACCTTTACCGTCTTCATGATGATATTGAAAACCGTAACAGACAGAATAACATCAGGGTTAGAGGACTCCCTGAGGCCACTAAGACGGAGGACTTGATACCCACCTTGCAAGGTCTCTTTAGCAATATCCTGGGAGAACCTGTCACAGACCGGTTGGAAATTGACAGAGCGCACCGAGCTTTGGGCCCCATCAGTCCAGACCCCTCTAGGCCCAGAGACGTGATCTGCCGTCTACACTATTATTCGGTGAAGGAGGCTATAATGAAGAAGGCACGCAACCTTTCTACAATTGATTTCGACGGGGCCACGTTGATGATTCTTCAGGACTTATCCAGAAACACTTTGGCCCAGAGGAGGGCACTTGAGCCCTTATTGGACCTCTTGAGGTCTAAGGATATTCCGTATTCCTGGAGGTTTCCTTTTCAACTAGTGGTCCGTAAGAATGGTCATCGTGTGGAACTGCGGGATCCTGACGACCTGGACATGTTCCTGTCTGCATTGAACTTACCACCAGTTCATTTACCTGACTGGCAGGTTGTTCCAGCTCTACCATCTCGGTCCTTAAGCGGGCACCTTAGAAGAGCGGCTTCAGGGAGGATGCATCCTCAGCAGCCAGTGTGAAGGTAAACCCGAGGCTGAGTCGTATAAGTATTCGTCTCTGATGCTATTACAGGGACAACCTCAGAAATAAGTGTTTATTTGGGGGGATTGCAAATGCTATTATGCTTTCTTCTCTCAGATTGTGCTACTCTCATGCCTACGGTTAACTTTCCTATATTTTTTCTTAGGTTTACAGAGTTTAGTTTACCTGAAGCTTAGTGTTAGAGAAATGCTTTGCTAGATAATGAAAGTTTTATGTGATTATTTTCATGTTCATATATTAGTTGTGGCTCTTGGACTCCTCAGCCCTGTGGCGGCTTCCTTGGTCCGTCATTGGAAGTCCGTCTCCTATTGTAACCCTCGTTCTATCTGGTATAGGACGGGTCGGTCCCTCTACTTGGGACAGTTACCTGATATTGTAACTCACCCCTTTCTGTCCCTTTCCCCCTTTTTTTTCTTCCTTCCCTTTTACTTTTTCCTTCCTGTCTGGATAGTCAGTGATTGCCAGACCTCCTCAGGACGCAAGGTACTCTTGGGGTGGTTTGCGCGAACCCTTGACTATCCCCCTC
Organism: Bufo bufo; assembly: GCF_905171765.1. Lineage (NCBI taxonomy): Eukaryota > Metazoa > Chordata > Amphibia > Anura > Bufonidae > Bufo > Bufo bufo. Next base: position 246,436,486 of record NC_053389.1, on the reverse strand, counting down.
TTCTGCGCTCTTGAATATAGCCTAGGGTAAAACCTGAGTTTCTCAATATGGCGGGGCCGCCTAACGTGAAATTGGCCTCTCTAAATGTTCGAGGTTTCAATACTCCGGAAAAGCGCTCTGGGGTTTTATACGGCATGCACAGGGAGAGGGTGCAAATTCTGCTGCTGCTCCTGCTGCAAAAGAGAGCAGGTTCCAAAGATCCTGTCAAAACATTATAATTTCTGGGTCCATAGCACTAATCCGGAATCTAAGTCTAAAGGCGTTTCAGTTGCTCTTCATAAATCACTGCCTTATACCTTTTTAGAGTCGCAATTGGATCCTCTGGGTCGGTTCCTGTTCCTGAAGCTGCGAATCCATGAGAGAGTGTACACCATTGGGAATCTCTACCTACCAAATACCAGACAAAGCAGAGCTCTATCAGGTATTCTTACTACTGTAAATTGGATGCCTTTGCTGAGGGATTGGTGCTCTTGGGTGGTGATTTCAACATGATCATGGAGCCCGCTCTGGACTCCTCTTCGGGCAGAACCTCGGTTCCCTTGTCGACAATCAACAGATCTAAACAACTGTTACATGCCAGACAGTTGGTTGACGTCTGGAGGATACTGCATCCTAAGGATAAAGATTTCACTTACTTTTCCCCGGCGCACCAATCCTACAGCAGATTAGATAGATTCCTGATATCTCATCATGCGTTGTCCCTTTCTCTTAACCCACACATAAGCACCCCACTTTGGTCAGATCACGCACCAATATTTTTGTCCTTAGAATTGCCGGACCTGGTAGCTAAAGAGTGGACATGGAGGTTAAATGAGACCCTTTTGAGGGATAGTGTATGTAGGGCTGACATAGAGTCAACGATTAGACAATTTATTGAGAATCACTCACTAGATGTCACGGCCCTTCCCTTACAGTGGGAAGCGTTGAAATATGTGTTGCGGGGCGGTTTGGTAGGCCATGGTGCCAGACTCAAAAGAGAGAAGGGAGCAAAGATTCGGCAACTTTTGCGGCAGATAGATGATCTGGAGCAATCACACAAGCAGTCACTGGATCCCCAGTTCTTTCTGAACTTACGGCGGCTAGAGACCAACTTAAAATGTTGCTCTCTGCCTCTGTTTTCAGGAACACTGAGCGGTTTCGTAGCTATTTATTTGCGCATTCTAATAAACCTGGGAAAGCACTAGCGCGTTATATACACCCTCGACAACAGGCTAGCTTCATTCCAAATATATTGGATGCTAGTAGTGCTCTGAAACATCATCCAAGTCAAATAGCGGAAACCTTCAAAGTGTACTACGAGGGTCTATATAATATCCGTGGACAATTTGCAAGTTAGATTACACAAGATGGCAATACATATATACCTAGCATAATGTAGCAGGGAACTAGAGTTTAGTGACATACTCTGGGATGTTACAGATGTGCCTGTCTGTGATCACCCCCCTGCTATGCTAAACATACGTTTGGACAATACACTTGCCGCAGGGCAGGCCACCGCCTCAAAGGTGTAGAGGGCAAGCTGAGGCCATGTGCCTAATTTGGAGACTCAGAAGTTAAATGGGGCAGACCCATCAGTCAGTACATGCAGACGTGTGGACGCCATCAGTAGTGCCTCTACCAGCGTACGCTTGTACTCACGCATCTTCTGTTCACGCTCCAGTGACGGAAGTAAGGATGGCACGTTGTCCTTGTAGCGGGATCCAGTAGGGTGGCCACTGAGTAATCAGCACCGGTTAGAATGTGGGCAACTCATTGCTCAGGAAGTGCAGCATGTAGTCGCTCATGTGTGTCAGGCTGCCCAGAGGGAATGACAAGCCGTCCTCGGTGGGAGGTGTATCGTCTGTGTCCTCTGTATCCCCGGAGCCCTGCTTCGGTGAAGCCCGTGAGCTGATTTGGGTGCCAACCTGCTGTGAACGGGGATCCTCATCATCATTCTCCTCATCCTCCAAAAATGTGCCCTGGCTGGACAGTTGGGTGCCTGGCCGCTGTTGGTGAAGGAACTCACCATCTGAGTCACCTGTGGCTGACTGGTCTGATAACCGTGGGAATGATCACTATTCCTCCTCCTCTGCCTCCCTTGCCACATCCTCATCGATCAGCGCCTGAAGCGTTTTTTCAAGGAGACATAGAAGTGAGATAGTAAGGCTGATGACGGCGTCATCACCGCTGGCTATGTTAGTTAAGTACTTGATTTACCGCAACATGGCACGCACGTCCTGCATGGAGGCACACTTGTTGGTGGTGAAATTGTGCTGTTCCACAGAGAGACTCAACCGTGCAGGCTGCAGCTGAAACTCCACTATCTCTCCAGTTGCTAGTGCTGGGAACCACGTACAGTGGGACAGCTGCCGTCATGACATTTTTAAAACTCTCCATCTTCAACAGACAGAATGGCAGCATTTCAAAAGCCAGCAATTTTGAAATGTTGCCATTCAGGGCTAGGGCTCGTGGGTCGGTATGGGTGTACTTCCTCTTTCTCTCCAGTGTTTGGAGGATGGACAGCTGAATCCTTCCATGGAATAGTGTGGAGATCCTCGGTGGTGGTGGTGTTGCTGCCACATCCTCTGTTTGCGGGGTGGCAGGTGCTTCTCTCGTTCCAAAGGGGAAGGAAGAGGCCGAGACAGCAGCAGAAGAGAGAGCAGGAGGAGCCTCTGATCTTTAGTGGCTCTTGAGGTGTCTACTCCACTGCAGCTCGTGCTTTGCGGTTAGATGCCGCATCATGCAGGTGGTGCTCAGATTTATAACATTTATGCCTCGATTCAGTCTCTGACTGCACAGCATGCAAACCACCCATGTCCTGTCGTCAGCACACTACCTGAAGAACTGCCACGCCAGGGAACTCCTATGCGCTGGCTTTGGTGTGCTATGTCTCTTGGCGCGTTGGGAAGTAGCAGGCGTACTGGCTGGTGGACGGCCGCTCTGATTTTGCACCCTGCTCCCTCTTTGCTGTGCGGCTGGCGCTGCGTGACCCTCACCTCTTCCTCCGAACTGCACACGTCACTGGCATGACCTGGATGCCATGTGAAGTCTAGGATCTCATCACCCTCCACATCACCTTCTACCCACTCCTCACCCCTTCCCTCCTGGCTGGTCTGCACACTGCAGAAAGCCCCAGCAGTTGACACCTGTCTTTCACCATTGTCATCAGAGACGTGCTGCAGTGGTTCTCCCACGTCCTCATCCTCAAACATAACTGGTTGGGCATCAGTACACTCAATCTCACTTCTGGGGCAGGGCTAGGTGGGTGTCCTACGAAAAACCTGCCAGCAGAGTCATCAAAAAGCATAAGAGACTGCCGCATGACCTGTGGCTCAGACTGCTTGGCTGATGTGCAAGGGGTTGAGGAAAAAGACGGATGCCTGTGGGCCGCCGGTGTCAACTCTGTGCTTTCAGCAGTGGACCGGGAGGAAGATAATGTGAAGGAAATGGAGGCACTCTCAGCCATCCAATCTACTACCTCTTCTACTTGTTCTGGCCTCACCATTCTTCCCTGCAGCAGGAGCTCCACCACCACCTCCAGCAGCACCACGACCACCGCCCCTAGTTGATGCTCTCCTCATTTTGTTACGGTCACCCACTAAATTGGCTGACAGACGAAAATTGTATATCCGTGTCACGGATGCAAAAGAGGTGTTTAGCACAAAAAAAATAGGTAGGTCTCGCCGCCCCAATTAACAGTGATTAACTATTATATTTCCCTGTGACGGAGTGAAGTACAGTTTTTCTAAACACAACAAATAGGTAGGTCTCACCGACCCATTTAACAGGTTGATTTACTATTATATTTTCCTGTGACGGTGGCAAGTACAGGTTTTTTTTTTACCCCAAAAAAAAAAGGTAGGTCTCACCAACCCATTTAACAGGCTGATTTAGGCCTCATGCACACAACAGTATTTTTTCACGGTCCGCCAAACAGAGTTCTGTTGTTTCGTGATCCGTGTCCGTTTTTTCTTCCGTTGTGCTTCCGTGTGTCCGTTTTTTTTTGCGGACCGTCAGAAAACAAGGAATGGTGAAAAAAATTTAATTTTAATATCTCCACCCAGGATACTGGTATAAATGAAGGTCACCTGAGTTTGGTTTTGTGGCCATTTTCTGTAGTCTTCACAGAGTACAGAGGTTCTTTTGGTTGCTTGTCTTTGCTGTATCACCATGGCGGATGACTCTGAGGAAGAGGTCTTACTGCATTGGCTTGTTCCCCAGCGCACTCCTTTGTTGGATGAGGAACCTAGTAGAAGGCGGCGATTTTGGGTCCATCCGATTGTTTCTCAACGTTACCGGAAAGGACACTTTAATACCCTCTACAAAGATCTGCTGCTGCATCCAGAGAAGTTTCTTTCCTTCTGTAGGATGTCAGTCACTACATTTGATCGCTTGCTGTCTTCTCTACGTACTGTCCTTACCTTCATGGACACCAATATGAGGCGCAGCATTTCTCCTGAGGAAAGGCTCATTGTCACGTTGAGGTAAGCAATATTTTACATTTAAAGTTTCACCAGTAATGTGCACGGCTTCTGTCAGGAGGAACATGTGTTTGAAAATGGCTGCTGTTAGACATGTGCTACTGTTTGCTGAAGTAACCTTTCTTTGCCCCTAATGTTTTGTGGAAATGTTTTTTTTATTTGTTTTTAAAACCGTTAATCCCTGACACATAACATCCCAATATTGAAGGTTGTCTATTCTTTTGTGCAAGTTTCAAACTTGTGTTCAGCTAACGTCCTCGAGACACTCCAAAAATCCACATCACTCGCCAGTAGTTTGTGAAAAATGGTGATTTATTCAGTCAGTCAGGTTACAGCAGCCTGTATCCTGCATGTCTGAGTGAATAAATCACTACTGGTGAGTGCTGCGGATTATTGTAGTGTCTGGAAGAATTGGGACCCTCGGTCAGGATCCCTATCTGCGGGCACCACCCGGCTTGAAGCCTATATACCGGTCTGTACCCTATTTTGTGGGATTGTGGTGCTGCCAACCCCTGAGATTTTCAGCTAACGTCCTCATCATGCATAATGTTCACATAATTTTGAAGTTGCCCATAACTTTCAGCATTTCTAAGGGGCTAAACACAGTTGTTGTAACTTAGTTGTGGTAGTACTGCCCACACCCCAATAGCTGGTAGTGTTTTGCTCCTAGACACAAATTCAAATGTTTAATTTTAGTTTAATCAACAAAGGACATAGGGCAGTGATGGCGAGCCGTTTACAGACTGAGTTCCCAAAACCCACGTATTAATCGCAAAGTGCCAACACGGCAATTTCACCTGAATACTATAGTCCAATATAGTTTATCTTCCACGTATTTTATCATTTAGCTATAATAGCCTGCCTACATTCAGTGCTGCCTGTCCTTTTCATAGTGTGCCCTGTGCTGATGAATGGTCGGAAAAGTCTAAGGTATATTGGTAAACCATAGACTTTTTCTAGGGTGCGGGTGCCCACAGAGAGGGCCCTGAGTGCCGCCTCTGGCACCCATGCCATAGGTTCGCCACCACTGACATAGGGTGTTTAATATCATGTCTTGTATACAACATTATACGTGATTCATGAATCTGATGTTCCCTTTGATTTGCTGCTGACTGATTGTTTTTTTTTTCGATTTTCAACAGATTCCTTGCAACTGGGAACTCTTTTGCATCCCTGCATTTTGAGTTTCTTTTAGGAACCTCGACGATCTCGCGGATTGTACGTCACACTTGCCATGTCATCTGGCAGCAACTCCGAGAGACGGTGATGCCGCAGCCCAAGGCGGACGATTGGGTTCGCATTGCTGAGGGCTTCCAAATTTCAGCACAGTTTCCAAACTGCATCGGGGCAATGGATGGCAAGCACATCCGTGTGAAGAAGCCTCCTCACTCAGGGTCCCGATTCTTCAATTATAAACAATATTTTTCGGTAGTGCTGATGGCTGTTGCTGACAGTAACTACCGGTTTATAATGGTTGATATCGGGGCCTATGGAAGCACTGCGGATGCTCGCATCTTTAGTGCTTCTAGAATGGGTGAGCGGCTTTGTGCCAACCAGCTTGCCCTGCCCGAGTCCAGAAGACTGCCCGGATATGCAGGTCCACCGGCTCTATTTGTCATTGTGGCGGATGAAGGGTTTGCATTGACTCCACATGTTATGCGGCCCTTTCCAAAGCGTGGTTTGGATGTCAGGAGGCGTATATTCAACTACCGGTTGACTCGTGCGTGTCGGTATGTTGAGTGCGCTTTCGGGATACTCTCTAGCAAGTGGAGGGTGTTTTTATCATCCATACAGTTGGATCCGGAGAATGCTACCCTGGTGATTAAAGCTTGTGTTGTTCTACACAACTTCACCAGGATTAATGAGGCTTCCTCTTCTGTTGACATGGAAGATCTTCCTACGTCATCAGATTTGGGTTTGGAAAGGACCCTGCATAGACGACCTGGGACTGCAGGCATTGCAGTTTGGGAACTCTATGCAGACTACTTTTACAGCCCAGAGGGGTCCTTGCCATGGCAGAGGGACACTATTCGATGCAGTTTTTGAAATCTTCTGGGCTCTTTAGTTGTTTATTATTTTGTAGATAGATTACTAAAATTTATTGTGGTAGTTGAGTGTAGGGACTCGCAAGAGACTGAGGACCCTTGACGTGGGCTTGCGGGCTGAGATTTTTTGGACATCACATATTTTAAACTGCATATAAATAAATATTAAAGATGTTTTTGTCAAAATATAAATTGACTTAACCCCTTAAGGACATAGGACGTACCGGTACGCCCTATTTCCCGAGTCCTTAAGGACCAAGGACGTACCGGTACGTCCTGACTTAAAATCTGTATTCCGGCGCCCCAGGGGTTAATCGGAACGGGATTTCGGCTGAAATCATTCAGCCGGCATCCCGTAACAATGCAGGGGGGGGTCATTTGACCCCCCCGTATCGGCGATCGCAGCAAACCGCAGGTCAATTCAGACCTGCGGTTTGCTGCGCTTTTTGCAGTTTCTGATCCCGCGGGGATCAGAAACTTTAGAGTGGCTAAAATCTATATTTTTCACCCCCCCCCTGCACCCCTGCACGATTTTATGCCGGCGGGTGGTGCGGGGGGGGGGGTGTCGCAGGCGGTGGGGGCGTTGCGGGAGGCGGGCGGTGCGGCAGGCGGGATCGCGATCCCCCGCCCGCCTCCCCATGAACGATCGTTGGCTTCTAGTGGGTTATACCAGGGTGCCAGCACATTGCTGGCACCCTGGTATAAACGGCTGACATCTGTGCAGATGTCAGCCGTTTAACCCTTTCCATACCGCGGTCCGTACGGACCGCTGTATGGAAAAAGTTAACTGTCATCGGTCAGGGAGCTCCCTCCCTCTCCATCGGGGGGCTGCTGTGCCTTTGCAGCCCCCCGATGGAGAGGGAGAGAGCCCCCCGACAGCCCCCAGAGAGCCCCCCTCAGCTCGTGCTTACCCTTCCCCGTCTGCGAAGTTCTGAGCAGACGGGGAAGGTTCCCATGGCAACAGGACGCCTGCTCAGGCGTCCTGCTGTCCATGGTGCTGAACAGATCTGTGCTAAAAGCATAGATCTGTTCAGTGTAAGTAAAATACAGTACAGAACAATATATATTGTACTGTAATGTATTATACAGACATCAGACCCACTGGATCTTCAAGAACCATCTGGGTCTGGGTCACAAAAATGTAAAAAAAAGTGAAAAAAGTTAAGATAAAAAAAAAACATTTATCACTGAATAAAAATTAAAAAAATAAAATACACTACACATATTAGGTATCGCCGCGTCCGTAACGACCTGATCTATAAAACGGTCATGTTACTTTCCCCGCACGGTGAACGCCATAAAAATAAAAAAATAAAAACTATGAGAAAATTGAAATTTTGCCCACCTTACTTCCCAAAAAAGGTAATAAAAGTGATCAAAAAAGTTGCATGTACGCCAAAATAGTACCAATCAAACCGTCATCTCATCCCGCAAAAAATGAGACCCTACCCAAGATAATCGCCCAAAAACTGAAAAAACTATGGCTCTTAGACTATGGAAACACTAAAACATGATTTTTTTTGTTTCAAAAATGAAATCATTGTGTAAAACTTACATAAATAAAAAAAAAGTATACATATTAGGTATCGCCGCGTCCGTATCGACCGGCTCTATAAAAATATCACATGACCTAACCCCTCAGGTGACCAACGTAAAAAAATAAAAACAAAAACGGTGTAAAAAAAGCCATTTTTTGCCATCTTACGTCACAAAAAGTGTAATAGCGAGCGATCAAAAAGTCATATGCACCCCAAAATAGTGCCAATCAAACCGTCATCTCATCCCGCAAAAAATGAGACCCTACTCAAGATAATCGCCCAAAAACTGAAAAAACTATGGTTTTTAGACTATGGAGACACTAAAACATTTTTTTGGTTTTAAAAATGAAGTTATTGTATAAAACTTACATAAATAAAAAAAATAGTATACATATTAGGTATCGCCGCGTCCGTGACAACCTGCTCTATAAAATTACCACATGATAAAACCTGTCAGATGAATGTTGTAAATAACAAAAAAAAAAAAACGTGCCAAAAAAGCTATTTCTTGTTACCTTGCTGCACAAAAAGTGTAATATAGAGCAACCAAAAATCATATGTACCCTAAACTAGAACCAACAAAACTGCCACCCTATCCCGTAGTTTCTAAAATGGAGTCACTTTTTTGGAGTTTCTACTCTAGGGGTGCATCAGGGGGGCTTCAAATGGGACATGGTGTAAAAAAAAAACTGTCCAGCAAAACCTGCCTTCCAAAAACCGTATGGCATTCCTTTCCTTCTGCGCCCTACCGTGTGCCCGTACAGCAGTTTACGACCACATATGGGGTGTTTCTGTAAACTACAGAATAAGGGCCATAAATAATGAGTTTTGTTTGGCTGTTAACCCTTGCTTTGTAACTGGAAAAAAAATATTAAAATGGAAAATCTGCCAAAAATGTAAAATTTTGAAATTGTGTCTCTATTTTCCATTAAATCTTGTGCAACACCTAAAGGGTTAACAAAGTTTGTAAAATCAGTTTTGAATAGCTTGAGGGGTGTAGTTTCTTAGATGGGGTCACTTTTATGGAATTTCTAATCTAGGGGTGCATCAGGGGGGCTTCAAATGGGACAAGGTGTCAAAAAACCAGTCCAGCAAAACCTGCCTTCCAAAAACCAAACGGTGCACCTTTCACTCTACGCCTTGCTGTGTGGCCATACAGTAGTTTACGGCCACATATGGGGTGTTTCTGTAAACAGCAGAGTCAGGGCAATAAAGATACAGTCTTGTTTGGCTGTTAACCCTTGCTCTGTTAGTGGAAAAAATGGGTTAAAATTGAAAATTAGGCAAAAAAATGAAATTCTCAAATTTCATCCCCATTTGCCAATAACTCTTGTGCAACACCTAAAGGGTTAACGACGTATGTAAAATCAGTTTTGAATACCTTGAGGGGTGTAGTTTCTTAGATGGGGTCACTTTTAGGGAGTTTCTCCTCTAGGGGTGCATCAAGGGGCTTCAAATGGGACATGGTGTCAAAAAACCAGTCCATAAAAACCAGCCTTCCAAAAACCATACGGCGCACCTTTCACTCTACGCCCCGCTGTGTGGCCGTACAGTAGTTTACGGCCACATATTGGGTGTTTCTGTAAACGGCAGAGTCAGGGCAATAAAGATACAATCTTGTTTGGCTGTTAACCCTTGCTTTGTTAGTGGAAAAAATGGGTTAAAATTAAAAATTAGACAAAAAAATGAAATTCTCAAATTTCCTCCCCATTTGCCAATAACTCTTGTGCAACACCTAAAGGGTTAACAATGTATGCAAAATCAGTTTTGAATACCTTGAGGGGTGTAGTTTCTTAGATGGGGTCATTTTTGGGTGGTTTCTATTATGTAAGCCTCGCAAAGTGACTTCAGACCTGAACTGGTCCCTAAAAATTGAGTTTTTGTAAATTTCTGAAAAATTTCAAGATTTGCTTCTAAACTTCTAAGCCTTGTAACATCCCCAAAAAATAAAATATCATTCCCAAAACAATTCAAACATGAAGTAGACATATGGGGAATGTAAAGTCATCACAATTTTTTGGGGTATTACTATGTATTACAGAAGTAGAGGAAACTGAAACTTTGAAATTTGCTAATTTTTCAAAATTTTTGGTAAATTAGGTTGTTTTTTGTGCAAAAAAAATAATTTTTTTGACTTCATTTTACCAGTGTCATGAAGTACAATATGTGACGAAAAAACTATCTCAGAACGGCCTGGATAAGTCAAAGCGTTTAAAAGTTATCAGCACTTAAAGTGACACTGGTCAGATTTGCAAAAAATGGCCTGGTCCTTAAGGTGAAAATGAGCCCGGTCCTTAAGGGGTTAAACATCTTTATTATTTGGCATATATGGTCCGAAAAATTTTCTAATACCTAATGATCACAGTATCCCAAAATACAGATGTTGTTCTTCAAAATAAAGTGTTGCTTTGTGAGCTATAGTGCGTGTGGAAGTGTCTTTACATTGTGTTGAACTCTAAATGTTTTGTGGATTGAGAAAATAAACACAAGTCAAATTGTTTTCTCCCAAACAAACTTTAAATAAAATATCTGGATCACAAATCCAAAACCAATAGCAATGTAGATAATTTTAAAACATATACAGAAAAACTTCTCGAATATTTTTTAGAAACAACAGTTATAATTCAAATAGGTCTGGGGTAAACGACCCAGGAGCAAATGACGACCGTGGCCATACATGGGCCTGTTGTGTTGCCCCAGTTGGCAAAGTGCCCGGGTAATGAGGCTGACCCACATGATGTGTTGGGTCTTGAGATTGCTGGTATGGTGGTTGGGGGGGGGGGGGGGGAGATGGCCCTTGGGTTGTTTGGGGAGGCTGATGATAGGTGCCTGTTTGCTGCTGCTGAGCAGCATTTAGTATTTCATTTTTGAGAAAATTAATTTTAGCAAGTATGTCTCCCTGGTAAGGGGTACTATACATCTTGATGACTAGGGCCAATGAAGCCAGGCACTCATGGTATTTTTCAGGAGTGACCTGCTTCATTAGTGGCCCTAGTCCCCTTAGCATCGCCTCCTCCAAGCCATCACTCCTCCTCTGGGCAAGAAATTCTATGACGCGTGCGTCAATCATTTCCCGATTCTCTTGCCCAGAGGTAGAGGGAGGGACATGGCGGCGACGCCTGGGCTGTGGCTGATGAACTCTTTGTGGACTGGCCAGTGGTAGGGTGGCCTGGGCCAGTATCGATTTTTCAGGGTCCTCCGCTAGCGTTGGTGCGGGACTTGTGGCCGGGGAGAAAATAGCCGGGGTTTCACTCCCCGCCATCTCCGAATCATCAGAGGCATCCAGACTGTCCACAGTACTGTATTTGAAAGAAACACAAAAAAATATATTATATCATTTGATTTCATCATTGCAAAAGTACATCATTTTTATTAAGTGTAAACAGCCGTGTGTGTACAATATATATACGGTGAGGCAGCATACATCAGATATTTGATTTTACACAATGAATAACAGCTTCTATGTGAATTTTTCCATTAAAAATTTGTGAAAATTTTTAAATAAACAATGGGACATGTCATGTAAAGGCCTAATGTAACACTATATTTGGAACACATTGTTTTGCGTTTGGAGCTGTCCAGCCTCAGAAGAGGATTACTCATTCAAGGACCAAAACCAGTGCTGATATTCAGTCCATCTCGTCTGTATGTGGCCTGCTTCCACCATCCAAACATCCTGGATGTAATGTAAACCTAGTAGAACATCGTTTCCAGAGAAACAACATGTACCATGTGCTGGTCAAATGTATGGAATATCATTATACTCCATTATAATAGGATTATGTTATTGTCATTTTATATGAGAACTTTTAGGAATCCATGTTGTGGTTTGTAGTATACCATTTAACCTATATAAATGACAATGACAATACCTAATGGGTATCAAATTCTAAAACATACAAAAATAAGATAACAGGTATGTATGGAAAAAATATAACCACAACCCAAACAAACACAAATGGCTACACTATTCAGGGCTCAAAAAAAAAAGGAGGGTTTATCCTACCTTTTGAGATTTGACACCTATCCATAGGCTAGGTACACAAGAGTATATTGGTGTGTGACCAACAGCCGTCAAACACGATGATCCACTGTATGAGGAGATAATGCGCGCAGTGCGCACGTGCCGTCTCCCTTCTCTATTTTTGATCAGATTGCAAAAATCTATGTTCCTTGACCGTGAAAATATTGCTTCACAGGATCAAAAGAGAGAGGGGAGGCGCCATGTGCGCTCTGCACGTGTCGTCTCATCATACAGCTCATCAGCGGTGGTGCCGGGTGTGACTCCACCACAAATATGATGGAGACCACCTACACCAGGCATGTCCAAACTGTGGCCCGCCAGCTGTTGCACAACTACAACTCCCAGCAGGACTGGATAGCTTACAGCTATTATGGCATGCTGGGAGTTGCAGTTTTGAAACAGCTGGATGGCCTCAGTTTTGACATGCCTGACCTACTCAAAGGATAGGTCATCAGTAGTACAACGCAACACAACCCATTACTTTCTTTTCCACTATTGCTCACCAAGATTATAACCTAAGTTTAAACAACATTTTTAATGACAAAAAAACATTAAAAATACTTACGGCCTCAAATCCATAACTGGCCTCAAAAACTGCAACTGCGCAGTGTAAAGATATGGCCTTTTCCTGGAGGTTCCCTCACCACTCCGGCCTTTGCTGGTGACCTCCCTTCTGAATTGGTCGCGGGCCGCGGCAACTTGCCCATCGTGTTTTAGTCTGTTTGACTGTTAAGAAATGACATAATATACAAATTACAAAAAAATTAAATAGAATCCAAAAATACATACAAATAGTAAAAAAAAAATAAAAGGAAATGTTAACCTAGTTCAAGAAGACAAATCACAAAACTATCTGAATTGGCCAGATTATACAGCACATAGTACAGTACTGCAGGTGTGTGGATACTAATGTACAAGTTCAGGAAGGAGGAGACTAGTCGTGCAAGCCTTTAGAATATGTGATGGTGACAACTATAAGATGCTCAATTACAACAGGGGCACATGTGTCACCAAATAAAAAGTGCCCATACATGTGATTAGACATGAGTACTGTATGCTATAGCAAAGGGAGGGACAGCCATTTAAAGTTAGAAATGGTGGGGTATGGTATCTAGTGCACGACTCATTAGAAAACCATGTACAGGCCTTTCTGCTAATTGAAGCTGGACCACAAAATAAACACTATTGTCACCTCAGGGAATTTATAACTACATCATTTTGGCACACACAGGGCAAGGACAGCACAACTACATTGCTATCACATATCCTTACCCCCTATGTCTGCTTTTACGATTTTGTCTCGCAAATTCGGGCTTCTCTTATAGGCCATCATTGCTGTAAATTCAATGACATTGGGTAATCCTTTGTGCAAAATTTGCCATTCTTGTCTAAGGATGGCAGCAATATTACCACTGTCTCCCCCATAGATTGACACAAAGGGGATACGCGGACTGTCTTGTTTCTGGGACCTCCTTATAAAGGTGGAGCTACGTTCAGTGGTCGCAATTTTCTGTCTAGTGCGTTTAATCAATTTTTTAGGATATCCTCTATCCCTAAACTTACAGCACATTTCATCCACCCTATGTTCAAACTGAGTATTATCAGATACAATACGTCGCACTCTAAGCAGTTGACTCCATGGTAGGGAGTTCACCATACTGGAAGGATGGCTACTGTCATACATCAATAAGGTATTTTTATCCGTGGGTTTTTGGAACAGATCGGTTATAATCATTCCCTCCCGCACCAGAATTCGGACGTCAAGGAACTGCAGCTCACTGACAGAATGTGTCACCGTGAACTGCAGGTCCCGGACTCCAGAATTCAGGTGTGTATGGAATTCATCGAGTTCCAATATGGTACCCGTCCAAATTAAGAATATGTCGTCGATGTAGCGCCACCAGCACAGAACCCTCTCAAAAAATCTGGAACGATACACCAGCCGATCCTCAACCTCCGCCATGAAGATGTTTGCGTAGGTGGGGGCCACATTGGACTATTTCTCAATAGTTTGATCTAAACAGGTTTGTTTCATTTCTATAGACGCGTCCCCGTTACCATGGCACTGATGATGATGCGCTACAATGACGCCGCACGTGAGGGTTCGCGTGATATGTTCATTAGACGCACGAGGGTGCTCCTTGATGACGTCTGCGGACATGACACGTGAATACGTGCGTCATGCGGTCTTCGAGACAGCCGATTGGCTGCATGAATGAGCGCCGTCAGTTGCCATGGACACGGTCTGACACATCTCACTGGGCAAGTGTAACTGCGCGCGGCTGCGCAGTACACTCGGGACAACGCTGACATGACCAACATCGCCATTCTAAACAGCGTCTTTTCATGTCTACAACCAGGTGGAAGGTAATAACCTATTAAGTGAACACACGATTTATAGTGATTGGTAGATGAGATGAACTGTGACTATCATTGGTGATTTGAGGGGGGGTGTTTTTATATGTGGGGTATATATATGTGTAACAATGTGGATGTCATTAGGCTTGACAAAGGCTGAGTTTCAGCCGAAACGTTGCTGTTTTTACTTGTCTGGGGGTCGCAATAAAAGATTGGAAGATGTTAGATGTTGCCGGTGCCATTTTTTTCTACATTTACTATATGGCCTGTTGGATCAAGGGTCAACGGTGAGGCTGCTGCATTGTTTTTACACATCGACGAAGGATCGCATAGTGCTGCTTCTATTTACATTTATCACCTTTACCTAGTGGGACACTACACATATAAAAGTATGTAAAAACACACTCTGGGCTCATGCCCATGAATGTAAGGGCGCCATGCCTGTCCTGCGGACCGAAAATAGCCGTGGGACAGCTGCATGAGGATCGTGGACCCATTCACTTGAATGGGGTTCGCGATCCACATCCGACTGCCCGCACCGCAAAAAAGTAGCGCATGCACTACTTTTTTGCGGTGCGGAGGCACAGCCAGAAGCACCACGGAAGCACTCTGTAGCACTCATACCAGTGAGGACTATTAGGGCTCATGCACACGACCGTGTGCCCGCCGTTGCCGTATTGCGGACCGCATACGGCAGGTCCGCAATACACGGGCACTGGCCGTGTGCAGCCCACATCATGGACCCATTCACTTCAATGGGTCCAGGATCCGGGATATGAGTGCTACAGAGTGCTTCCGTGGTGCTTCTGGCTGTGCCTCCGCACCGCAAAAAAGTAGTGCATGCGCTACTTTTTTGCGGTGCGGGCAGTCGGATGCGGATCGCGAAACCCATTCAAGTGAATGGGTCCGCGATCCTCATGCAGCTGTCCCACGGTCTGTGTCCGTGAATTGCTGACCACTATTTGCTCTCCGCAGCACAGGCACAGCGCCCTTACGTTCGTGGGCATGAGCCCAGAGTGTGTTTTTACATACTTTTATATGTACTTTCTATTATTTGGATCTTGATTATTATTTCATTTTATCTTTATCATTTTTTACTTTTATTAAACTTTGCACCTGGGAAGGTAGCAAGCCGAGCGAGGACAGCAGTACAGCGGGGGAGGGATCCGCAGCACCACAACAGGCTGGAAGAGGCAGTGGGGTGGCAAATGGGAGAAGGCAGGCCACACCAAACAGGCCCATAACTGTTCCCCAGAGCACCCCCTTGCGGCAATATCCCTTGCGAAGGGGTAGGTATTCCACAGTCTGGCTCTTTTTTGAGGAAAGTGCGGACGATAAAATAATTGTCATTTGCAACCTGTGCCGTACCAAAATGAGCACCAGCATGATCCGCCACATGGCATCAAAGCACCCTAATAGGTTGGCCGAACGCCTAGGTCCACAATCAGTGTCTGCGGGTCACACCATTGCCTCCTCTTCCCCTGTGTTACGTGCTGGCCAATCCCCTGTCCAAGACGCAGGCCCGGATGCCTCCCACCCTGCACCTGTACCTTCGCGAGCACCATCAGCTAGCACATCCACTTCTGTGTCCTAGCGCAGCGTACAGATGTCTATACCCCAGGCCTTAGAACGAAAGCGCAAATACCCAGCCACCCACCCATATCTTTCCAAATTGCTGGACCTGGTAATGTTGCCAATTAGGCTTGTGGACACTGAGGCTTTTCGCAACCTGATGGAGGCAGCAGTCCCTGGTTACTCAGTCCCCAGCTGCCACTATTTTTCCTGGTGCGCCGTCCCCGCCTTACACCAGCATATGTCTTGTGACATCACCCGTACCCTGACCAAAGCAGTTATTGGGAAGGTCCACTTTATGACAGATGCATGGACAAGTGCTTGTGGCCAGGGATGCTACATTTCCCTGACGGCACACTGGGTGAACGTTGTGGAGGCCAGGAGTGAGTCATACCCTGGGATGGCACGCATGCTACCGACGCCAAGAAATATGGGCCCTACTTCCATCAGGATTTCCGCCACCACCTACATTAGTGGCTGCAACCCCACCCTCTCCTCCTCCTCCACTTCCACCACTGAATTATCATCTTGCAGCACCAGTCAGCCATCAGTCAGTAGCTGGAAGCAGTGTAGCACTGCAGTGGGGAAGCGGCAACAGGCCGTGCTGAAACGAATATGTTTAGGTGACAAACAGCACACTGCCGCAGAACTGTGGCAGGGTATAAGAGACCAGACTGAGCTGTGGCACTCGCCACTCAACCTAGAACCAGGCATGGTTGTGTCTGATAATGGCAGTAACTTGGTGGCGGCTTTGGAGCTCAGCAAGCTCACACACATACCATGCCTAGCCCACGTTTTCAACTTAGTGGTTCAGCGGTTCCTCAAAACCTACCCCTATTTGCTTGAGCTACTGTTGAAGGTGCGCTGCGTGTGTGCCCATTTCCGAAAGTCATCTACAGCTGCCGCCAGTCTGGCAGCGCTGCAGCAGCGCTTGCATTTGCCAGCTCACCAACTGTTGTACGACATGAGCACACACTGGAACTCCACGTTCAACATGTTGGCCAGTCTTTGTGAGCATCAGAGGGCAGTAGTGGAATACCAGCTGCAACATGGTCGTCACCTTTCCAGTCAGGTTCCACTCTTCACAAGAGATGAGTGGGCATGGATGTCTGACCTCTGTGAGGTTTTACGCAACTTTGAGGAATCAACACAGATGGTGAGTGGCGATGCCGCTATTATCAGCATAACCATCCTACTTCTGTGTCTACTGAAACGCTCTCTGTTCACAATGAAAGAGGACGCTTTGCATGTGGAAAAGGTGGAAATGGGGGAAGACAGTACACAGGGTGATAGACAGACCACCCTCCGTTCGTCTTCTCAGCGTGAATTGGATGATGAGGAGGAGGAGGAGGAGGAGCAGGAGACGGTTGCCTCCTCTACAGAGGGTAGTACCCACAGCCGGTTTATTCCATCTGTTCAACGTGGATAGGCCAAAGAGGAGGAAGAGGATGAGGAGATTGAGAGTCATCCTCCTGATGAGGACAGCGAAGTCTTGTCTGTTGGGACTCTGGCACACATGGCTGACTTTATGTTAGGCTGCCTTTCCCGTGACCCTCGCGTTATACGCATTTTGGCCAACGCCGATTACTGGTTGTTCACCCTTCTCGAACCCCCGCTACAAAGAGAACTTCTCATCTCTCATTCCTGTGGTGGAGAGGACTAGCAAAATGGTGCAATACCAGAAGGTCCTTGTGGAAAAATTGCTACAAAAATTTTCAGCTGACAACTCTGGCAGCAGAACACGTAGTTTATTGGGCAACCGAGGAGGGAAGACAAGGGGAACACACAGCAGTTCCAACAGAGGCAAGGCAACACTCTCCAAGGCCTGGGACAGTTTCATGACACCCCGCCAGCAACCTCACCCTGATGCGCGGCCTATTGTCACAAGGAGAGAAAAGTTTTGGAAGATGGTGAAGGAGTACGTAGCAGACCGTGTCAGTGTCTTCAATGATCCCTCTGTGCCTTACAACTATTACTATTGAGTGTCCAAGGTGGACACGTGGCACGAACTGGCGCTCTACACCTTGGAGGTGCTGGCCTGCCCTGCCGCCAGCGTTTTGTCAGAGCGGGTATTTAGTGCTGCTGGGGGCATAATAACTGATAAGCGCATCCGACTGTCAACTGAAAATGCTGCCGGTTTGACTCTTATCAAAATGAACAATGCATGGATTGCCCCTGACTTCTCTACTCCACCAGAGGAAAGCGGCTGAACATAAAGGTGCAGCGTCCCACTAGCTTGTGTGGTAACTGCAAAAGCTTTTTGTTATCATCTGTATATCATGCTGTATTGTGTTATCCTGTGATATTCCTATTTACCAGGCTGTCAGGTGCACTACATACATCCACCACTAGTTGGGAGTAGCACCACAATATAAATAGTGCAGTTCAGGCTTAGTTAGGGGAGATTGCGGGTTCTCTCTAAGGAGATGGAGTGAGGAGTTACAGGTGGAAGGAGAGGTTCCCTCTCCTTCCAGCTCTCTGGAGCTTCACGGCCCATAGAAGCCATCCTACACCTTAGGATCTAAGCCAGGAAGACAGGCGGAGGGAAGTCTACCTTTATTCTTCAGGTGCAACAAGTGGATTTCTGATATTTAGTGGTTCAAGACAAAGGAAGGACAAAGCCATTGTTATAGGCTCTAGGCACCTTTGTAATTTGGTGAAGGACTTAATAGCTTCAGGCAGCCTCACCGTTATTCTAAAGACAGATAAGGATTCTGTCATATCACTTGTGTAGAAGCTCAAGATTGGGACTACCTCAACTAAGACTGAAGCAAGGTCAAGAGCTGTTTTTCCAGTGAGTACATAACTTATCACCCTAGCCTGACACAGTGTCATCAGCACAGCCTGTTACTAGGATTTATCACATCCTGATTTTGGCTGATACTCTGGGTTATGTATTTATTGGACCAAGTGCTCTTTTCTACCATTATTTGCTGCAGGCTGCTCTGACTGTATTCAAGAGTTGCCAATAGTTTCTCACTTTAAGTATTTAGGTATTGTCATAACCAAAGACTCCAACACCTTTCACTCTCTGAATGTGCATCCCATCCTGACTTACTTTAAAGATAAGTTCCGGATTTGGGGCTTGCTCCCATTATCGGTTGTAGGCCGCATAAAACTGATGAAAATTATGTACTCCCCAAATGTTTATATATACTGGAGGACTCTCCCTACATCATCCCTAAAAGCTTTTCCCTCCTATCACCTTTTATATGGGGGTCTACTAGACCTAAGCTCTCTATTTCAACCCTGTGTCGCCCAAGATCAAGCGGCGGCAAGTCTTTACCTGATTTTTACTTTTATTATTTGGGGGGTTAGCTTTGCTATTTGAAAGCTTGGCGAACACCATATGAGCAGCTGCCAAATTCAGAGGCTCATCTGGCATTTTATCTAAATCTGAAGTCCCTCTGGCCAGTCTTGGAAAAGCCACAACTATTTCCCAGGGTATTACTTCCTATCCACAGGACTGCCATACAGGTATGGACAGCCACAAAGGAATTACATGACTTCAATGATGTGATTATAGATCTACCTCTGTGGGATAATCCCATGTTCCCAGCCCTGGTTCCCAATATTAGAAATCACATAATGTATGCTACCTTAAGGATGAATATCAATATAATGTGGTTCGGCCATTTAGTTACTTTCCGAAGCAGTGCCAGCTGCCCCGTACTGCGTTTTATCGATACTTACAGGTTACACATGCACTTAACGTACAATTCCCTGGGACATTAGTACCTATCTCCAATTATCCTCTTGTTGGAGTTCTTTGATCTCAGGGACCCCGAGGTGTTATATCTACCATATATACTTATTTGTTCAATACAACTTACACAGTCGACGGTTCTGGATAAATGGAAGGCCATGGTCCCTGATCTTTCAGATGATGATATATCTGATTTGCTGGAATCACCTTTAAGTGTGTCTTTCGCAATTAACAATAGGTTTATTTAATTATGTATTATACATCAGAATTACCTATCGCCATCCCGATTACACAAGATAGGTTGACTTCCCCATAGCAGATGTCACCGTTGTGCCAGGGATGGTGCGGACTTTTGACACTTGATATTGGCTTGTCATCATATTCGATAATTTTGGGAAGAGATTACTCAATTTCTCGCTAACTTGGTAAATCTCCCTCTCACTGCCCATCCAAATGTATGCCTTTTTGGTATACTAGATGAATCCATATATTCTCACTACATCCGAATATTTTTGAGTCGTTATTTTTGGCACTTAAGGCAATTGCTTTACGATGGATGGGGGATAGATGCCCATGTATCACTCAGTGGAAGGCGCTGGTAAACGCCATCATTTCCCATGAGCACGTTGTATATAAACATAGGGGATGCGATTCCAAATTCAACAAGATCCGGGGATCATGGTTTTCCTCTCCACACATGCAATATCCAGTGCAATCTCTTTCTGTCGCTCTGTCTTCTAGACACTAAAGTACTCGAATATTTATATCTATGGGTGTCTGCTTTTTTCCCTTTTCCTTTGTATTTGGATTACAATAGATCCTCTGCAATGATTGATAAATGTCAAGCCAAGATGTATAGCCTGTTAAACTGAAATGTCATGATTGTACACCAAATGTTTAACATTTTTTATTCATTTGTTCAATAAAATGAGTTAAAAAAAAAAAAAAAAAAACGGATTTAGACAATGTTTCAGTGCAAAAAGCTACGACACAATGCAGAGTGAAAATGGTGGAAATAAAGAGCTGCCAATCACTAAACATGGGGTTTTAGATGCTGCTGGATTTTTATTAAAGGACTAGTTATGGAAACTGCCCAAGAATTGCTTTCAATAGTCCCTGTAAATACCGCTATCAGGTGGTACATGTGCATTTCAAAATGGGGATAAACACAGCAAAACTACAATAGATAAAGATGGGACTTTGAAAAATGCTAAAATGCATCATTTTTAATTGCAAAGTGCAGATATGATTTATATTACATCTATTTTTAACCTCATGAGACATCTGGATGCTTCAATTGCCCCACTGCAAAACCACTTTAGTGAAACTCCAAATGTAACCTTGACCTAGTGGCATTTTATAAAAAAAAAAATCACTGGCTAAAAAAAAAGAAAGAAATCCTACATGTATCTATATAGACATATATCTGAATGCCATCAGTCAGGTACCAGTCACATGACCAGTGGTATGTGGGTAAATAGAACCTTGGCACTTGGCAGTTAGAGAGTGACAGTTGGCGTTGGATGTGGATGGAGCGGAGCTGCCTTCAGCAAAGCAAGAAAATGGATAGCGAAGAGGAGGTCTTCAGGAGGAGAGGAAAGAAGAGGAGAATCGCATTTTTGGAGGATGAGGAATCGTCCAGCAAGAAGAGCCAGGGAGAGAAGAGAACTGGCTCTGAGGAGGGGATCGTCTCCCAAAAGACAGATCACCAAGGCCAGAGAGAAGAACAGGAAGAGGAAAAGGAGGTCCTTGACAGAAGAAATGGAGCCAAGAGGAGAAGAGAAAAGTCTTCAATCAAGAAAGAAGAGGGGAACTCCAGGGGCTTAGGTAAATAATGATATACTGCAGCTTACCATAGGGCACACCATGAAATGTAGCTTCTCATGTACATACTTCTATGTGTCCATGTTAGAGTCATCTTGTGGCACCGTCACTTATAGACAGTAATAAAGCACAGTTCTTTCTAATCAGGGCAATGTTTTTAAGTCTTACCTCTTACCCCAGTACTTAGCTTTATAGCGTCAGTATTAGTTAGACAGGCAAAACATTAGAACCTGATGAGTTTATGAATTAGCTTAACGTGTTAACACAAGAAATACTCATTACAGTTTTATAACAAATTGTGTTAAAGTGACCATCCTGGTGCAGCTGGTGCCGAAATAACGCTATATACATCTGTATATCAAGTAAGGCCTCATGCACAAGGACATTTTTTTTTTGCGGTCCGCAAAACGGATTTCCGTTGTTCCGTGATCTGTGACCGTTTTTTCGTCCGTGGGTCTTCCTTGATTTTTGGAGGATCCACGGACATGAAAAAAAAGTCGTTTTGGTGTCCGCCTGGCCGTTTCGGAGCCAAACGGATCCGTCCTGAATTACAATGCAAGTAAGTGGTAAGTGAAAGGTCTGTGCGGCGCATTGCTTATAGCACAGACCTGTCACTTACCAGTAGGAGGAGCGTCCGGCCGGTCACAGACATCACAGGTAAGTATAATGCTTCTAAAAATTGCTAAGTAACCATGGCAACCAGGACTGCAGTAGCGTCCTGGTTGCCATGGTTACCGATCGGAGCCCCGGCGATTAAACTGGGACTCCGATCGGAACTCTCCGCTGCCACCAATGATAGGAGGGGGGGATTTAAATTAGGAGGGGGAGGGAGGGGGAGCCGCACTGGCCACCAATGAATGGACAGTAATACAGGGGAGGGAGGGGGGGCCCGCTGGACACCAATGAATGGACAGTAATACAGGGGAGGTTTTATGCAGACGGATCTGCGATCCGTCTGTGTGAAAGTAGCCTACGGCCACGGATCACGGACGCGGATGCCAATCTTGTGTGCATCCGTGTTTTTTCACTGACCCATTGACTTGAATAGGACAGGTCATATTTTTTTAAAGGACAGGAAACACGGATCACGGCCGCGGATGAACAACGGTGCATTTTCCGAGTTTTCAACGGACCCATTGAAAGTCAATGGGTCCGCAGAAAATCACGGAAAACGGAACAACAGCCACGGATGCACACAACGGTCGTGTGCATGAGGCCTAATGCCACAGTTGATCATGGCTGATCAGTCTGCTACGTTATGCTCAATCATGGTAAAGGGGTTGTGTCAAGTTTAGAAGTTATCCCCATCCACAGGATAGGTGATAACTAACTGATTGCTGGGGGGTGGGGGGCGACCACTGGGACCCCATCAATCCTGAGAACATGGGTCTCGTTCAGCCAATCTGATGAAACGACAGGTCAGGCATGCATCCTGCCACTCAAGTCATTCTCTATGGGGCTGCCAGAAATTGCAGAGCACTGTACATTGTACTATTTTTTATATGTTAAAAGGGACAAGACATAAAAAAAAATATTTATGGCTTTTTCACTTCTCCATGCGAACCTGGGTGTGAATAGAGCCTTACCCTGAATACTAAACTGAACAGCACATTGTAATCAGTCTTCTCTCATCAACAACAGAGATAAATACATGTTCCCAATGCTTCTATGTGAACATTAATCTAAGGATAGAGGCCAACATATTCCAAAACTGAGCAAAACACATGGGGGTCATTTAACAAACTGGTGTAAAGTAGAACCGGTGTTCTGCCAAATCTCTATACCTTGCCAAAAGTCTATACCTGAAGTGACGCAGCCGCAGCGGAAGTGACGAGATTGCCAAGGAATCAGCTGGAGGAGAGTGTGCGTGGCGCTGCGCAAGCGCACATCCACCGGCTTAGCAAAGAATTATTGCAGCACCGCAATAGAAGTACTTCGTACACCGCGCGTGCGCACTTAGGGGTATAGAGATTTTGCAGCGCAAAATGTTTCATCAGATCTCCCTACCCCTGAGAGCGCACGCGCCCACAAATCATCAGTTGCAGTTCAGCTCTACTATGTGGTGAGCTCGGTATCCAGCACTCAGCTCTGCGGTAAAGATGAACTGCAACTGATGATTTGTGGGCGCGTGCGCACTCAGGGGTAGGGAGATCTGATGAAACATTTTGCGCTGCAAAATCTCTATACTCCTAAGGGCGCACGCGCGGTGTACGAAGTACTTCTATCGCGGCGCTACAATAATTCTTTGCTAAGTCGGTGGATGTGCGCTTGCGCAGGCAACACCCTACTCCAGCTGATTCCTTGGCGATCTCGTCACTTCCGGTGTGGCCGCGTCACTTCCGGTATAGACTTTTGGCAAGGTATAGAGATTTGGCAGAACACCGGCTTAGTTGCCCATAGCAAATGAGCTGTCAAAAATGGTGGAATCAACTATGCCAATTCTACTTTGCAACAGTTTGATAAATGCCCCTAATATTTTTCTGCTAAGATTAAAAATAAAATCCAAATCATTAGGAACATACTATAGTAATTTAATTTCTAATCTAGGGAGGCCGTACTGGGCCACCAGTTAGGGGAGGCCGACATGACGTTTTTTTGGCTTCAGTAGGGCAGGTGGCAAGGTTAGGGTTAAAGAATTTGAAAATCAGTGCGGCGCGAGGAGAGGGGGGAGGAGTTGAAAAAAAGCGGGCGATAATGTGATAAAAGGAAGGGGCAGAGCAGGTCAGTTACCTGGAATTTTGCCAGAGAACTCCCGCCCTATATATATATATATATATATATATATATACTGGGGTAGGGGCACACGAATATATATATAAAAAAAAAGGGGGTATTTCCTTTTATATAAAAAGATAATAATGAAAAGAGTATGACGGGGGTAGAGAGCCTGAACGGGGACAGTACAGGTGTGTTCGCCCCATATCGGAGATGGACGAGAGGGGTGTGTTCTATTAATTGCCGCATCTGGCAGCACCGACCTGCACCTTTTATACTTCACAGCTCACCTGCAATACGGTTGCACTTAACTTCGGTGCAACCATAACAGGTGAGTCTATCGCATCCACCAGCTCTTTGAAGGAAGCTGTTGTACCTCGATTTACTTACCCTATGAGCGCCTTTCTCACCCTTTGGCCGTTACCTTACTGTTCTATGTCGCGGCAGTCGGGGCGGGGGGAGGTCCTCGAAGTTGGTGACACTGATGCTTATGGAGGATGGGAGGGCCTCAATGGTGGGGGGCTGGACTCCCATGGTTGGTGTAGTTGGCTCGTGGAGAAGGCGTCCGTGACTTGGTCTCCGAGCTGGCGTTTTATGGCTGGAGGCAAGACGGAGGCTCCAGTCTGGCCAAGTGCGTGGTAATAAAGTTGGGGCTTCGAGAACCTTCCCCGTCAGGGAAGAGAATACTGCATTTAATGTTATTTCATGTTATTTAATTTTATTGATGAGTTATTGATGGTTATGTATACAATATTTGGGGATAAACGGCTGCTGTGGCCATTAAATCCGAAATCGGTCTCTGTGTTTTTATTATGCAGAAGGAAATAAGTTGGAACGGGGGGAGGTCTGGGGCTGTTGGTAATAGATATGCCCCGAAAGAATAGACAATAACCTGGTCATGTGTTTTATTTCTCAATTAGGAAACAGCAATGGTCGGCCATCCCACCCCACCAGCACAATCTCTGACAACATCCAGAGATTCATTTTCCATCATGTGCTTGGTCGGGGAAGTTTTGGAAAGGTAAGAAACCATAAAACTGCAAGCATATTGTTTGCCTAATAAAGCAGACATGACCCTTTAAGTAATGTCAGGAGCATCATGCTGCCCTCAAGGGCTTCTGACTGGTGCTACCTCACCAGAGGCAAATCCAGGGAGATTCCCAAATGTGCTGGTGCATATAGCAGAGATGGCAGATATTTTTGCATTAGTGGTTAGTAGTAATGTTCCCTTTAGGAGTAAACCCCTAATATCCCTGGTGTTTACCTAGTACAGTTAGAAAATGACACAGGCTTAGCCCGGGGATGGGAGAGGATGTGGATGAAGGAAGACGTAGGGCTAAGCTTTATACATCTGTTTCTAAGCTTATAGCACCCCTTGTAGTACCCCCAGTCATTACAGTGCTGTCCATGTATTGCCCCCATATCTTTTAGTGCCCCCCATAGTTCTTCTAGACCTTATAGTGCCCCCTTGTAATGCTTCTAGACTTTATAGTGCCCTTAGTCCTTATTTGGCCCCCCTGTATTGCCCCCACACCTTACAGAGCCCCTAGACCTTTTAGTAGCCCCTGTAGTTATAATGCCCCCTCCCAATTCCATATTCCCTGACACACAAAGAAGAAAAAAGATACTCACCTGACTTCCCACCACTGTCAGCGATGCAGGCCACAGGCCTCTCCCGGTCCACATCTATGTGACTATCGCTAATGTTCCCATTTTACATAAACTGACATTTATATGTATATATAGCAGCACTGGTGGTATTTTCCTGCTCCCTGTCCACACTTATGAAGATTGTCCAGTAAGAAGTGTTTTTTCTAGGTGGTGCTGGCAGAGGACAAGTATACCCACCAGCAATTTGCCGTAAAAGTCATGACAAAGCGAGACCTGCTTGCTGAAGGAGAAGAGCGCGCAATGGTGGAGCGGCGAGTGTTACAACTTGCATCTGGCTGCCCCTTCCTTCTTCATGGCACATTTGCATTCCAGACCAAGGTAAAATTGTGACTACTACATGAGTATATCATAAACTGCACTGACATATATGTATATATACATATTTATATATATGGTGTTTTAATGTCCTGCTTCTTGTATGTGTAGCTGGCACTACCCATGACAACACTGGACAAACCCTGGGGACCAGGCAATGTGCCTAAAAAATTTGGGCCTGACTTTGGGTTATTGAAGTCTATGGAACATCTTACTTGCGCCTGGAGTGGTCCAACTGGGTCAACTGGTCCAACTGGGTCCAAAAATCTACTACTGTCCTCCCCTTCCCTATGGATGTAGTTCTTAATGAGTGCTTCAAAATGGTGAGAAATGTGCCATTCATGATAATGTAAAGTTATCCAAACATTGAAATGTAATGTCTTACACAATATATCTGCATGGTCTCCATATGCATGCATAGAATATGCCAGACACAGAGAACAACCAGAGGAAAGTCACAGCATTACTGTAATTACACAACTATATTATCAGGAGTAAGTGGCTTAATGATCTGTTATACAGGGACCATCAGAGGAAGCCAGACTGTCTCCATGTGGCCTGTGTCTTGGCTGATGAAATAGCTGGTTACTGTAAATACATCAACTCTACAAATACTTTAACAGATATCTAAACTGTATATATATATATATATATATATATATATATATATATAATATATGTATCCATCTGACAGGAGCTTGTTCTACTTGGAATGGAATATGTCACCTATGGAGATTTCCACCAACTCCTGCGGAGGAAGGGGCGTCTTGACATCCCCAGTGCAAGGTACAGTAGTCAAAGCCTAAACAGTACAACTATGTGACAGATTTACTAATGCTATCTAAGATTTAGACAGTGGAAACTTAAGGCCCCGTACACCATAAGCTATTGTCAGCTGAACCTGCCGGGAGAAGATCTAACGTATATGAGGATCCCCTGAACAGATGAGAACAGATGCCACCATCAGAGGTGTCTGGCAGAAGCTTTCTCCTCTCTCCCCATTGACAACACATATGAGTTTGGACAAACTGAGCGTGTATGAGTTTGAGGGAGTCAAGAGATACCGTAGCTCTTAGCAAAAGAGTGTTCAGCCAAAAGCTGTTGAAGATCTGTGGGCACCTTTCGACTAGACAGTCTAAAAATGTGCCAGAGTTATCACAGTGACTGATGCGGGATAAATAATTTGGCGACCTTTAGGGTACTTTCACACTAGCGTTTTTCTTTTCCGGCGCTGAGTTCCGTCCTAGGGACTCAAATCCGGAAAAGAACTGATCAGTTTTATCCCCATGCATTCTGAATGGAGAGTCAGTCCTTCAGGATGCATCAGGATGTCTTCAGTTCAGTCTTTTTGACTGATCAGGCTTTTCAGAAAAACGTAGCATGCAGTATTTTTACCTCCGGCCAAAAAGCCTGAACACTTTGACTGAACGCCGGATCAGGCCTTTTTCCCATTGACTTGCATTAACGCCGGATCTGGCACTGTGTGTTCAGTCAAAACGGATCCGGCTTTTGCATGTTAAACCCGAAAAATGTGAAAAAAAAGTTAAAGTCCCTAAATGGCGGATCCGTTTTTTCCAATGCATTTTTTCATTGTGATCAAAATCCTGATCAGGATTCAAATGTAATCCGTTTTCACACGTTTTTCCGGATCCGGCGGGCAGTTCCGGTGTCGGAATTGAACGCCGGATTAAAACAACGCTAGTGTGAAAGTAGCCTTAGACTGTCTAGTCTAAGTTTATACCACCTAATGTTTGGTCTGTAGGGATGAGCGAAGCGAGCTTCAGGTCCTAGATTCAAAGTGAGTTCGCTCAAAACTTCGGTTTACTGCTGTACGGAGATCCGTCTCTATACAAAATTAACATGTATGACCTCCGACCAGGCAAAGTGAGTTATTCCCGAAGTCTCGTGAGAATTCAGTGAATAACTTCGGAATTTGACTTTTAAACTGAATTTTTTTTTTTGAAAACTTAGATCCGAACTCGGCTTCAGTTCCGACAGCATTAAACTGAAGTTTTGAGCAAAGCTTGCTTCGTTCATCCCTAATTAAATCCATTAGCACAGTCCATTATATGCAGTCTAATAGGTAGCACAAAGTCACTTTCCAGGGGACTGTGGCCCTCTATGTTGTGGCCCTCTGTGCAGCTGGATAAGTTATACATGTGATATGTCCACCGCTGATATAATTATTATTACACTATGTCTTAGGTAATGGATACTTTCCATATACCAGGACTTTTTTTTAAATCAAAACAGCATGAAGATGATCTAATTTGAAGGAATTTACAATTCCATAATTTCTATATTATTGGAAGTTTCTCTTCAATATTAACATAAAACAATCTCATATGTTCAGAATATAACAGGTTTAGGTACATATGTGCTATGAAGAGAACGATAAGTGCAGTTGTCCATCCGGGCCATAATAGTAACATAAACTCCAGTCATAAATAACATAAAATCCAGCCGGTCTGGTCTACTGAGCGTTGTGTATTTCTGAGACTATATCATCCACTAAATCCTATTCTTTCCTCTTTCTTTCCTTTGTACCAGATTCTACGCCGCAGAACTTGTGTGTGGAATTCAACATCTGCATTCTAAGGGCATCATCCACCGGTAACCTGAAATATATTCTATCATCCTGATATAGCACCGAGCACCAACATAGTCCACTGCACTGTGCACAGAATGTACTCTTGGTCTTTGCCCATAGTCAGGATCACAGTC
Organism: Bufo bufo; assembly: GCF_905171765.1. Taxonomy (NCBI): domain Eukaryota; kingdom Metazoa; phylum Chordata; class Amphibia; order Anura; family Bufonidae; genus Bufo; species Bufo bufo. The sequence goes on along the minus strand of NC_053389.1, from coordinate 246,407,534 downwards.
TCAATTTCATGTGCTATACTTGCAGCAATTTTATAGAAACGCAAGCAAGGCAAAGGAGAAAATACATGCAATAATCCTAGTGACACCATGATCCTTTGTGATATAGGCAATAGGACAGATTGATACGCCAGTCTTATCTACCAGTGTGCTGGTAGAAGATCCACCAAATGTATAAATACCTTTGGAAAATCTTCTGGCAGTCAGTGTACCAGAAAACCAGATCTATGCAAGCCGTACCCTCTGCAATTCCCCTCAACCAATATATTTCCAGATAATCTGAAGACTATTAGTCCACTATCTGTTGGGGTTTAATCAGCAGATTCCCTCTTCTTCTAACACAACGCTACATGCAAGCACCCAGTTCCTGCATTCATTCCTGATATCCTACAACAGGCACTTAGAGACTGAGCTTGTGGTAAAGGTTTTCCTTAAAACCCGGATAAAACACCACAAAAAATATTTTTGTCTTGCACTGACTAATATAACATTAGCCAAATGCAGCATTATACTCTGATAATTATAGGAGGAACACTGACAACAATTAAGGTGTTTTTTTTATCGTCACAGAGATCTCAAGCCTTCCAACATCCTGGTGACTGAAACGGGCCATATTAAGATTGCCGACTTCGGTCTGGCACTGGAGAACATCTATGGAGACCGAACAGCCACAGAATACACTGGAACACCGGGCTTCATTGCTCCTGAGATCCTGGCTGCGGAGGAGTACAATGCTGGAGTAGACTGGTATGCATTTGGCATCATCTTGAACATCATGATTACCACCAGCCACAAATACCAGCGAGGTCTATTCACTTCCTCCAGCAAAGAGGCGAAGAACATCATTAAAAAGGTTAGTATATTATAAAGTAATATAATCTACAAACTGTAATAGGCCATGTTAACAGTGTGGTTTGAAGGACTGGACTTTTTTTTTTTTTTTAACACACGGCAGCAAAACGGCTAGAAACACCACTGGTAGTAGTAGTAGTACTGAAGTAGTACTGAAGTAGTACTGAAGTAATCTGATATATAACAGCCAACCTTTCCTCTGGTGTTTATAACAGTGCTCAACTTCTTATAGGGACATATTAGTGATATATATTACCTAATTATTGTATGTTTAAAGATAAATCTATTAATATGTTTTTCTAAAAAAAATTGACAATGAAGTTTTGCTATTGGTTTTTTCATCTAAATTTTTATGAAGCTGTAATATAACTTTAAATTAATATTCCTATTTGTAGCTCCTCCGGGAAGATCCTACCAGGCGTCTCGGAGTCAATGGCAACATCAGAGCCCACAGGTTTTTCCAGTGTATTGACTGGGACTCGGTGGAAGCCCTTAGGATGCGTCCACCACACATTTCTAAACCAGTAAGTATAAGAAGAAACAATGTACAGGCCTGTTTAGAGACATTTTAAATATAGCCACAAATGATAGTGACATATCTTTCATCTCTTTTTCCATATTCATCATGGTACTAAGAAGAGTAGATATCATTATTGTGTGATAACCTCCTTCTACTATCTCTTTCTTATAGCCAAACAACATCCAGCGTGGCTCAAGACCATTCAATCTCCAAATACTGGAAGCAGCAGAGTCTAGCAACTCGGCCTTTTCAGCAAACCACCAGGCCTTATTCACAGGGTTTTCATTTACCAACATCAGCTGGAAAACCCCGGAACATCCACCAGCTCTTTAATACCATCAGAGCAAGCTGTCTTCCTAAGCCCCAAGGAGAGCTTCAGAAAGGAGAAGATCAAGATGGACAAGCAGGACCTGGACAAGCAGGCAAGAAACATCATGACAAGACTAAAGTCAGGATCAGGACCTCAAAGGAACACCAGAGATATTCCTGTTCAAGAGGATGGCCACAGAGATGGATGACACCAAAAAGGTAAGTATCCTTGGGGAAATATTATTTGGCATTATGATGTGCCTGGACATACCAGGCACACTACATGCCCATGACAATTACAGCCTTATGCTACTATATGTATAGTGTTCTGCTATATATATACTACATAAGAGAGCAAAAAAAAACACTATAATTATATTTACCGGTGATGACCGGTAAATATAATTACAATTTTCCCCCTCTTCTATAACAACTGATTGTGATGTTATGGGCGATGGGGAAATAAGGTGTGTGATGGCTGGCTATTAAGGGGTGGAGGAGGCCAGGCGGGGGGGGATTTACTAAAACCAACATTTCAGAACATGGTCTTGGTGAAAAGCATGCTAAAGTAAGATGTGACACACAGTCGAGTCTCATTATTATAACTACCAGCTAATATCTAAAGTAACCATTATGTGCAGCACGGACAGCAGCTAGACGACCTTGGAGTGACTCAAAAAGGTAGGTTGTCACAGGTATCTGGAGCCATGCTGACTGCAGTGCATGGAGGGTGCGTGGGGGTGAATCCAAACAGCGAACGCAATGATCGAGGTGGTCCCACAAATGCTTAAAGGGGTTGGCCACTCTTTAAATACTCTCCACTACAGTGTGGCAGGCAGGGAAAAAATTAAGTTCCTAATAAACTCCATTAAACACCTCTGGCTGCTTCTCTTTCAGTTATAAGCCACTGCCCCTTAGTCCTGCTCTACCTTGCAGCTGAGTTCGTCCATGGCTGCACACGACATGGAGGAGCTTGAGAGGAAGCTCGTCCATGCGCATGTGCAGTCTGCTCCTGTCAGTGGTCGGCTCCAACTGTGACAGGAATCAGCTGCTTGTTCCCTCTCTACAAACAGCTGATTCCTGTCAGAAGCTGGCTGTGAGAAAAACCTGCAGAGTCCCTACTGCAGAAGCTACTTCGTCCATCCCCATCCCCCCCTGCACTATCACCACACAGCCGACCCGCTAAGCCACGCCCACCGGTTCTGTTAGACCACGCCCCCTGCAACCAACAGGGAAAGCACACCTTGGAGTGCTGCCTGCTTTTTGGATTATATATATATATATATATATATATATATATACAAACATCGCGTCCACATGGGTGAATAATCTTTTTTCTATTTTCATCTAATGAGAGTGCTGTAGTTTCGCTTTATATATATATATATACACACATACATATTTTTTTATACACAAAATATAACACACGTGTTTAATATATTTATATGTGTATATACATTGTGGTCCGCAATGCATGGGCGCTGACCGTATGTGTATATATATGTACTGTACATACACATATGTATATATACATATTTATATACATATATTTACACACGTGTGTGTGTGTGTATACATTGCAATGCATGGGCGCCCACAGTGCGTCCACTGTCTGCAGACATGAACCCATTCATTTAAATGGGGTCTGCAATCTGCATCCGACAGCACTTTTTCGCAGTGCGGAGGCATAGACAGAAAACCCATGGATGCACTCCATAGGTTTCCGATCTGTGCTTCCATTCCAGACCACACCGTATCTTTCGGATTTCAGACCCATCACTTGATACGGTGCGCACACGGCTGGTGCCTGTATATTGCAGACCCCCTGTTCGCTGGCCACAATACAGGTACAGGCAGGCTATGGTCATGTGCATGAGGCCTAAAGCCATACCTCCTTCCAGTATCCGGCAGGACAATCCCGGATTTCAGTGGCGGTCCTGGTACGGGGGAGGTATGTCGAAAATGGATCAGTTTTGCCCTAATGCATTCTGAATGGAAAAGGATCCACTCAGAATGCATCAGTTTGCCTCCGATCAGTCACCATTCCGCTTTGGAGGCGGACACCAAAACGCTGTCTGCCTGATGAAACTGAGCCAATCCGTTTTCTATTGTGCCAGATCTGGCACAATATCTGGCACAATAGAAAACGGATCCGTCCCCCATTCACTTTCAATGGTGTTCAAGATGGATCCGTTATGGTTATAGAAGACCTAATACAAATGGATCCGTTTATGACGGATGCATGCGGTTATATTATGGTAACAGAACCGTTTTTGCAGATCCATGACGGATCCGCAAAAACCACAAGTGTGAAAGTAGCCTTGGGCACGTAGTGTCCCTCTTCCTTCTATTCTAAAGTTGGGAGGTATGCTAAAGCACTGATGAAATGACACCTAAGGTGCTGTTGTCACTATGGTATCACAAGTAGGCAGAGATGTCATGTGACCGCTCCCCTGGAGACGCTTTGCTGTGATGCATGCTGGGATTTTTACTTTCACTTTGCAGCTGCTCCGCCCACACAGCCTCTCATTAATGGGAGCATGCTATGCCGAATGCAGTAGAAAAATGATATATATATACAGTATATCTGTCATGATACAAATTCCTCTTGGCTTTAGTTATTGTCTGGGGCACTTTATTGTTTTTTATACTTATGGTGGCCAACCCCTTTAATTGAGCTCAAGTCTGGGAAATTCTGGGGACCAGGGTAGTACTTGGAAGTCTCTTCCAAGCAATGTGAGACATTTCTAGCTGTGTGACATGTCACATTGCCTTGCTGGAAGATCCCATCTGCCCAAGGGAAGACAATCAGCTTGTATGGGTGTACGTGATCTGCAAGGATAAATTCTTACCCACATGCATGGCCAACTCTGCCACCACCAGCTTGTGTTATTCCAGTTATGGCTGCAGCGTGTTTGTTCTTTGAGGTTTCTCGTCTGACACACCAATGTCCATCCAGTCAAAAAGCAGAAAACTTGACTCATTGGAGAAGGCAACCCTTTGCCAATCAGCGGAGGTCCAATTTCTATATTGGCACGAAAACTGGAGCCTTTTATGCAGCTTTGTTATCAGAAATGCAGTGACCATTCATCTGTTTTAGGGCTCAATCAGACACCCTTATAAATGGGTCCGCATCCGTTCCACAATTTTATGGAACGGATGTGGACCCATTCATTTTAATGGGTCTGCAAAAGATGCGGTCAGCACACCGTGTGCTGTCTGCATCCGTAGTTCCATTGCGTGGCTCTGCAAAAAATTCTTGTCTGCAATCTCGGAAAAGAATAGATAGTTCTATCACAGTGCAGGCCGTGTGCAGTGCGCAAAATGCGGAAAGAACACAGCCGGTATCCAAGTTTTTCAGATCCGCAAAATACTATGGTAGTGTGAATGCGCCCTTAGAGCCCCATACACAGTAGGGTTCAATTTGGCGATGAGTTGCTCCTTTGTAGTGTGTCGGTCCACCCGCGCGCTCCTTCGTAGCCAACGTTGCCCTCTCACATCAATGGTACGTGATGCTCTGCAGTTTCCATGTACCATTTGTCCACTTACGATACACTTTCAACACAGCAGCATACAAACAGTTAACAAACTGTGCAGTTTCAGAAATACTGCCACCTTTGGCCTAAAAGCCAATAATCATCCCTTTTTTATGAGCTACGCGCTGCCAGCGTCAAAAATAGGAAGCAGCCATAATAATGTGACTGGATTTTGAACAAACTGCATAAAAGAATCTGCAACAACAGCTTCAACACAGATGCCTTTAGGGCGTTCATTTGCTTATTACATCTCAGATCTGTACATACACTGATCAACTTTCTTTTGTTACAGCATCTTATAAATGCCATAATTAGTGTTGAGCGAACTTGTGTCTTCAAGTTTGGCATACAAGGTTCTAAGAATTCCGTTATGGATTCCGCTATCACAGAACATAACTTATGGTCAATGGTAGCGGAATCCATAACGGAATTCTTACATAACCCGAACCTTGTACGCCGAACTTGAAAACAGAAGTTCGCTCATCCGTAGCCATAATAATAAAGGGCCTGCCTAGTGTCAGGAACATTTTAGAGGCTTCTGTTGTAAAGTACAATGCCAGTCATTAAAAGGTTAATACTTGAGCACACTGCGGGTGACTTCATAGTGAAAGTGAATGAGGCATTAAACACCTATAGACGGATTTGGATGAGAGGTTTGATGGTGGCGAAAGCTATATTGCTGAAGTACTGGGGCTCTGTCTCCCAGCCCTCTTCAAGGGAGTGGGGTCTATACCTTCAACAAATTAAAATTTATGAGAATATGGAAACGAAGCGGAGAGCAGCACGCAGAGCCACGTAGATATTTCTATGTATTTAATGTTCTGTGGTATTTGTAAGAATTGAGGGGAACGACAGCCAATGGGGGGGGGGGGGGGGGTATAAGGATATGTATGATTGTTATATGATATATACTGATTTGTTTTAAATTGGTTTATGTATTAACTTTACGCATTTTCAAAATAAAAATATAAAGAATTAAAAAAAAACACCTATAGTTACTATGGCAACTGTGCTGATGTCAGATACATAAGTCTATGACATAAAGAACCCATGGAAGAAGATTCCATATCAGAAGGGCCCACGACCATATGCAGCACCATGCTTGATGTGTCTGGAGACAAGGAGCTTCATCATCTGTAAGAGAGAAAGGGGAAAACTGCCTAGCCAGCCACATCAGCCCTATCCACCTAGCCAGCCACATCAGCCCTATCTGCCTAGCCAGCCACATCAGTCCTATCTGCCTAGCCAGCCACATTAGCCCTATCCGCCTAGCCAGCCACATCAGCCCTATCCACCTAGCCAGCCACATCAGCCCTATCCACCTAGTCAGCCTTATCAGCCCTATCTGCCTAGCCAGCCACATCAGCCCTATCTGCCTAGCCAACCACATCAGCTCTATCCGCCTAGCGAGTCAGATAAGCCCTATCTGCCTAGCGAGCCAGATCAGCCCTATCAGCCTAGCGAGCCAGCCCAGCCCTATCCACCTAGCCAGCCAGATCAGTCCTATCCGCCTAGCCAGCCACATCAGCCCTATCTGCCTAGCGAGCCAGATCAGCCCCATCCACCTAGCCAGCCAGATCAGTCCTATCCGCCTAGCCAGCCAGATCAGCCCTATCCACCTAGCCAGCCAGATCAACCCTATCCACCTAGCCAGTCAGATCAGCCCCATCCACCTAGCCAGCCAGATCAGTCCTATTCGCCTAGCCAGCCAGATCAGCCCTATCTGCCTAGCCAGCCAGATCAGCCCTATCCACCTAGCCAGCCTGATCAGCGAACCAGATCATCCCTATCAGCTCTATCTGCCTAGCAAGCCAAATCAGCACTATTTGCCTAGCGATTAATGGGGTGACAGATGCTGCAGCCAGATCGTCCTCACATCCAATGCTAGCTGCTACACCTTTATTTGTAAGCCCTTTAGTGGTCAAATATCTCCATAAGAGGCTCACACAGGGGGCCTGCTTTGGCCTTACCTTCTTTAACACTGTGTAACTGCTTACTAATCTGTTCACTGTTTAACCTTTATGACTATGTAATGTCATCATATCTATAGTGGATTTATATTATGTGGCATTGTAAATGTACAAATTCTGATAAAATATGCTGTTTTATGTTGGCATTAACTTTCTAAGCCCAAGGGAAGGGCAGCGCTCCAGCCACGGTTCCCTAGAGGTTTCCTCCACAGGGGGTTTTCCTCTCCTGAATGCTGGGGGAGACTCTTCGTGAGTCGGGGGTGTGCCATTTTCATAGTGATTGGTCTGATAATAAATTTGATGCACTGAAAGAATATACCGTAATTTAATTTTAAATACATTTTCTCCATTTAAAACCCAATTTAAGTGTGTTGTGCATTTCTTTCATAATCTTTGGTTCGGGTGGTCTTGCTTGGGAGTGATGATCCATTACATATTACCTAGCGATAAAACCAGATATCCACGGGGTGCGGTTTTAATGAGGGTCTATTACATAGCGATAAAGCCATATATCCAGTGGGTGCATGTTTAATACTGTGCTGGTAAATAGGATGGAGCAGAGATGATAGGATTTACTGCACAGTCAGTACTAATGTGCTCACATCCTTGAATTAAGATAATGGCGGTGGTTTATCAGTAGTGTTATAAGGTGCATTCATTTATTAAAATGTTAAAACTGCCAATTTCACCAAATTTATCAAAAAGGCATGTGTTGTCATAAACTTGGTGCAAATCGTTAGGCAGCTCCACCGGCTTAAAGGGCAGCTCCACCGGCTTAAAGGGGTTGGCCACTTTTTGGCTACTTGTGACCAATGTGTATGTAAGATGACTATATGGCACTTAGTAATATAGGGGCACATTTATTAAGATCACAGTTTTAGACACCGGTCTTAATAAAGGCCCTGTGCTGGCGGTGGATCCAGCGCCAGTTCTAAATGTAAGAAGCCTACCAGGCCGTCCTCTTCCACGCCATGCCGACAATTTTAGATAGTGGAGCAACAGTTACACCTAATTTAGGTGTATTTCAGTATATTAAACAACCCCCATAGTCTTTGTTGATATTCTGTGTTGTTTGCCACATTTTTAGGCAAATCATCGGAGCTGTCCACATAGAGGGCCTGTCCATAAGATGGCTGCTGATGGAGGGTCATGTGACCAGACACATCACTTAGTCTCCTACATTCAAACACACTGCACCTGCACTAAACTCTCAACAGTGCAGATGGCAGGTAGAGTGGAATTACAGATGGCAGGTGGAGTTTATGGAGGAGACATCACATGGAGATGATTTGCCTTGTCACATGACCCTCCTTCAGCAGCTATTTTATGGACAAGACCTCTGTATGGACAGCAAAAAGGACAGGTAAAAAGGGGGCATACCTTATGAAATAAAAAAAATGGCAAGGCTATATTAGTAAGTGCTATATAATCATCTTACAAACACATTGCTGAACAGTAACCAAAAAGGGGCCAAACCCTTTAAGTACTAACCAATGGTTTTCCCGCTGCCTAAATCTTGACTCTTGAAGGCAAAGCACAAGAGTGGCGGCGGAGTGTAGCTGCAGTGCAGGCCAGGCATGCTAGGCAGAAGGCTTCAATTCTAATATAAGAAAAGGAGACATGGCATCCATGGCAATAAACAGGGAGTAGGAGGGAGTCAGCTATATTCAAGTCTAAAAGCTACATAGTGAGTCCTATATTATCATCTTCAGATAATCCTTTTGGTAGCCGTGTGGTGTTCCCATTGGGATCAAATGAACACACATACAAACATACATGTACATTTACCTTACTGGGGAGGACGAGGTTTAGAACAACTTCAGAGGACTCCATGTGATGTTGTATGGGCCTGGGGGCTAGTAGAAGAGGATGGAAGGAAAAAAGGGAGGAGAGAAGGGAGGGAGGACAAAGTCACCTGAGCTCATCCTCCAAGGTTCGAGCAACTGAATTCTCCTGACAGCTGTTGTACTTTAAACAGGGGGGGCCTTGTGGAAGTTTGGGGGTTGTCTATAGGAGTTCTGTGCTGCAGCCTCCTTGGGTTCAACTCCTAATAGTGGAAGGTGAAGGTGTGGAATGCTGGAGGAACAGAACCTGTAGCTAGGCTGGAGCCTGGCGCCCATTCAGTGCACTGGGGTAATGCGCCCTGTACAATTGCACAGGTTGCATACGTCAAGCAGGGAGCTTCCACTGTCAATACATTTGCAATTTAATCCTTCGAAATACAGAAACGAAATAAGGTAGGTACCATTCAGTCTCCAAAGAACAACCAGTAATGCAGGAATGGTTTATGTATGTGCATTCATTACACATACTAATTGTTTTATAGATGACGGGAGTTATATATGTATTCAGACATAAGAACAAGGACTGCATAATGAGTGTAAGGAACAGCAACAAAGAACCATGGAGAGCATTATAATCTGCAACTGCGCATCTTCCTTGGCTGATTGTAGCCCATTCATTACCTGTATACTATGTAGGAGGGCCAAAAGAGGGTGGTCAAGTGGGATGTTCCCCTTTAGAAATGGTCACAGACCAAGAGTCCGATAGATGATTTTACTTTTCTTTTTCAATGAACCATGCTTGTTGCACAGTGTGCGTAGAAGATGCTGTCGACTCTAAGTGGCGCAATGTACTTGAATGTCACAGAACACAACCATTGTTTAACACATACACAATACTCTATATAGTAAGACCGTCTAAACATACACCGCACCAGATTTACCACAGAGGCTGATGCTGGGCGATAAATCTGGTGCACCTATAGACCATCCACTCTCACTTTACATCACCTATATGTTGACTTTGTTTACAAAATGTTTTTTGGTTTATAAAGGCCCCAAAACATATAGCAATTGCTGGGTGTGGCCAGTATACCTCTCTACTCTGGCCAAGGTACAGACAAGTCCTGTGGGATCCATGCCTGGTTCATTTTAATAAACATGAGCTTGTCCACGTTGGCTGTGGAAAGGCAGATGTGCTGTAAGCCAGATTGGGACTGATGCACAATGGCGCAAAATTAATAGTTTTTAGTTCGTGATGCCAATTGCAGCTTGCGCAGGTACTGTATCAGGGCCCTTTAAGATGTTATAACTCACGTACCAGGTGAGGAATGCCAGAGTGGGGATAGTGTCTCTGTGTATGTCAACGGTGTCTCCTACCTTGGTACGGCTGGACTCCTGTATCCTGGCTCACTTGCAATAAATGAGTGTTGTTAGTAGGAGTAACTGAGGAATGAATGAGATCCAGACTTGAAGTAGAATATAACTTGTCTTTACTGGATGGCAGCTTAATCCATATGAGTTACAGCATAAGTCTTGGGTCCCAGCAGGTATTGGCAATATGTGGCAGGAATCAATATATATTCTTCTATTCATATGCCTAGAGAATCTGGCAGGTATCTATCTTCTGCTCTGTCTTCTGCTTGATATGGGCCTGACTAGCTGAGGAGAAATGTGGCTTCTCCTGGACTCTGGATATGTTACTCACAGGACTGTTCGCAGGGAATGGTTCTTCCTGGAATTCTGTAGTTCTGGAGGTGCTGCTTGCTTGTCACCAGCACTGAGGCTGAAGGGCTCAGTCTGGGAAGGGTGATCTTTAGCCTCAGCCGAGGCTGGATCCTAGGTTGGGATCCCTGTAATTGGGAGCTCCTACCAACACAGCCTACCCCTAGCAGGGGGGCTGGTACACTAACTAGAACTTCCTTCTACTCCTCATGAGACAGGACATGGGACCAGCCCACTTCTGCTCACACAGGGGTGACTAGACTGGAATGAACCATTCCAGTCTAGATATACTAAACTGGCTAAGGTCTGCTGAACATATTGCTGCCACCTGCTGGTGAACATGGAGAATTACAGCATATATGTATATAACAGGCTTGGAAAATATATATACAGGAAAATGCAAAGTTAGATTACACAAGATGGCAATACATATACACCTAGCATGATGTAGCAGGGAACTAGAGTTTAGTGACATACTCTGGGATGTTACAGATGCGCCTGTCTGTGATCAGCCCCCTGCTATGCTAAACATAAGTTTGGACAATACACTTGCCGCAGGGCAGGCCACCACCTCAAAGGTGTAAAGGGCAAGCTGAGGCCATGTGCCCAATTTGGAGACTCAGAAGTTAAATGGGGCAGACCCATCAGTCAGTACATGCAGACGTGTGGACACGTACTGTTCCACCATGCTGCTGAAAAGCTGCCTCCTGCTAAGATGGTCCATGTTAGATGGTGGTGCTGTATATTGTGGCGTGCAGACAAAGCTTTTCCACATTTCGGCCATGCTAACCCTCCCTTCTGAGGTTCTGAGGTGCTGACGGTGCTCCTGCTGCGTTGGCGACTTCCTCCTCCTCATCCGTCTCCTCCTCGTGCTTTCAATGAGCCCCTGCTGTCAGGTGGGAACGCCATCAGTAGTGCCTCTACCAGCGTACGCTTGTACTCACGCATCTTCTGTTCACGCTCCAGTGACGGAAGTAAGGATGGCACGTTGTCCTTGTAGCGGGATCCAGTAGGGTGGCCACTGAGTAATCAGCACCGGTTAGAATGTGGGCAACTCGTTGCTCAGGAAGTGCAGCATGTAGTCGCTCATGTGTGCCAGGCTGCCCAGAGGGAATGACAATCTGTCCTCGGTGGGAGGTGTATCGTCTGTGTCCTCTGTATCCCCGGAGCCCTGCTTCGGTGAAGCCCGTTGTGGCGAAACCAACCTCGCCACTGGGCTTTGGAGAGGACTGGCTGCTGGCCTCTTGCCCCAGGATTATGGGCCCTAACTTTAGCCCATGCAAAACTTAAGCTCCATGGCAATTGAACTGTATGTGTGTGGTTTGAGCGCCATTCAATAATATGCGCTCAGACCTAAGCTATCTGGGGATATGTTGCATGTCTTTATTTTATGTAGTAAATGTAACCTTGTGTATTTTATTGTATTTTATGTCTTTTTGCAACCATGTGCTCAATGGAGTCTGCCTCTATCCCTGGATATAATTTGATTATTTCCCATTGTCTCCAGGAAAGAGGGCTCTGTAAAACTGGTTTGAGCCAGATAGCCATGTGCCAGCCAGGGCCCAAAAGATATTTTACTAACTTTTGAACCCCTGGTCTGATTCATGCCATTTTTTAATATGTTGTTCCCCTGAATGGATTGATTGCGAATATGTAATTTTTATGTGAATGTGATGTATGGTTTTAGAGTTATGAAAGTTGGGTAGAAAGTATGTTTAACTGTATGTATAATTGAGTCTCCTCTCAGGATAAGGGGAGGGAATATGCTGGGTGTGTTTCTATTGTCCCATTGTGTGTTTAAAATGGTGATGTCTGTTCTGTTGTCCTCACATGTGTATTGGCGATCTCCTTTTGTCCTCAGAGATAATTGGATTGCTCTTCAGGTTGTCTGGACAGAGAGGAGGAAACCATGATGCATTGTGGGGATATGTTGTCCTATGTTACAGTCTTCATTCTGGTCCTCTGGGGGCGTGAACGATTGGTTGCTGTAGTTACATTGTATGTCTTGTTAATTACTGATTGGTTGTATTTCAAACCCCTGTGGGCAGTACTATGTTTGTTTTTTGTGAATAAAAGAGGCTGTACTTCAAGTACAGTCAGACCACTGTTTGACCCTCAACACGGAGCCTTGTCTCGTTATTGGGGGGATTCGCTGTATGCTGTTAGGGACTGACTGCCAGGATTGTAAGCTGATTCCTGTTCGTCTGCTAGCAGCTATTCGTGAGGTTCCAGTCTGGAGTGCTACTTTGTATCCAGTTCGGGAGTTTGGTGTATTCTGCAGTAGCTGTGCCTGTCTCTCAGAAAGGGGCATATCGCCTAAACGGATTTTAACCCCTTGTCTGCCGAAACGGTCCGTTACATTGGTGGCAGCAGTGGGATCGTTCCTACAGCCAGAAGGACAGCTACAGGAGACACCATTTCTGTGGATTCTACAATTTAAGGACAACGCATGTCCCAGTACAGCGTCCCTGACAGCAGCAGGATGGAACCAGCAGTGTTATACGAGGAGGAGGACCTGGATGGCCGGGATGCATTAAGGAAAGGCATCTGGTACCAGGCCCTGGATAATCTACAATACCAGCGGGGTGAGAGTCTCCCCAGTGAAGAGCAGCGGTTGCAGAAGCAAGTGGCCCTGCGGATGCCCTTCCTGGGAGAGCAGCCCCTGGAGGAATGGGTGAAGGAACTAGAGCACCGGGTATGGCAGGAGCTATGGCTGGAGGATGCCTACCAGGCGCTTTGGTGGTATATGGCACAGTATATACCCTGGACAGCCGAACATGACAAGCCAGAGGGAGAGGAGTTTTATGGTCCTGGCTTGTTATGGGAGTCTTTTGCAGAGCCTGACTTCGGGAGCCCTGCACAGTCCAGATTTCAGGACATTTTCTATGAGAGGGAGGCTAGGCATGAGTGGGATGACCCCCATGAGGTAGAGCAAGACCTGGCTCACCTAGCAACCCTGGAGTGGGAACTGGAGCAGGACTACCGAGATCTCTTCCACTCCATTGAGAAGGCTCAGCAGGACGGTAAGGTGACAGACCCAGATCCAGACCCATTCAGCTGGGCAGATATTGTAGAATGTTACTGGGAAGGACCCCAGGTGGCCGGTAGAGATGGGACCGAGGTCTCTCCGCCGGTCCTGCAGGGAATTGGGAGCCCAGTCTCCATTCCCCAGCGGCAGTGTGAAGTGCAGGGAGAGGAGAGCAGTGTCCTCCCTCCTCAGCGGCAGGCGGAGTTACAGGGGGCAGAGGTAGTTGTTCCTGCCCCCCAGCAGCAGCATGATTTTTTGGGAATTGGGAGCCCAGTCTCCATTCCCCAGCGGCAGTGTGAATTGCAGGGAATTGGGAGCCCAGTCTCCATTCCCCAGCGGCAGTGTGAAGTGCAGGGAGAGGAGAGCAGCGTCCTCCCTCCTCAGCGGCAGGCGGAGTTACAGGGGGCAGAGGTAGTTGTTCCTGCCCCCCAGCAGCAGCATGATTTTTTGGGAATTGGGAGCCCAGTCTCCTTTCCCCAGCAGCAGGCGGAGTTACAGGGGGCAGAGACAGTCGGTCCTGTCCCCCAGCGGCAGAGTGTCCAGCAGGGAATAGAGAGCCCAGTCTCCTTTCCCCAGCAGCAGGACACTGTATTGGGAGCGGATACGGTCGGTCGCCCTCCCCAGCGGCTGGAAGTATGTATGGGAGAGGAGCTCGTTACCCCCTCTCCCCAGCGGCAGCTTAACGCACCAGGGGGAGACAGTAAGCCCCACAACAGTGCAGATGGGACCGTGGTCTCTGCACTTACAGCACAGGGGGTAGAGACAGTCGGTCTCCCCCTCCAACAACCAGGCTCCAACCAGGCTTCTTCCGTGGTAGCGCTGGCACCAGGGCAGAGTACCGCTGATACCTGCCCACAAAGCAACCCCCACTCCAAGCCAGGGAGCAACACAGAGACCGGGAGTACCAGCTTCCAACATAACCTTGGTGGACTCACTGGACAGAGACAGGCTACTAAAGTCAACAGGTCCAGTATTTGGTTGTGGGTGGGCTGCCAGACTAACTCAGGTACCGACCGGCGTGAGGTCAGGTATCTGGTTAGTCTTCCCTGGGGGGGGGAGATGTGTGGCGAAACCAACCTCGCCACTGGGCTTTGGAGAGGACTGGCTGCTGGCCTCTTGCCCCAGGATTATGGGCCCTAACTTTAGCCCATGCAAAACTTAAGCTCCATGGCAATTGAACTGTATGTGTGTGGTTTGAGCGCCATTCAATAATATGCGCTCAGACCTAAGCTATCTGGGGATATGTTGCATGTCTTTATTTTATGTAGTAAATGTAACCTTGTGTATTTTATTGTATTTTATGTCTTTTTGCAACCATGTGCTCAATGGAGTCTGCCTCTATCCCTGGATATAATTTGATTATTTCCCATTGTCTCCAGGAAAGAGGGCTCTGTAAAACTGGTTTGAGACAGATAGCCATGTGCCAGCCAGGGCCCAAAAGATATTTTACTAACTTTTGAACCCCTGGTCTGATTCATGCCATTTTTTAATATGTTGTTCCCCTGAATGGATTGATTGCGAATATGTAATTTTTATGTGAATGTGATGTATGGTTTTAGAGTTATGAAAGTTGGGTAGAAAGTATGTTTAACTGTATGTATAATTGAGTCTCCTCTCAGGATAAGGGGAGGGAATATGCTGGGTGTGTTTCTATTGTCCCATTGTGTGTTTAAAATGGTGATGTCTGTTCTGTTGTCCTCACATGTGTATTGGCGATCTCCTTTTGTCCTCAGAGATAATTGGATTGCTCTTCAGGTTGTCTGGACAGAGAGGAGGAAACCATGATGCATTGTGGGGATATGTTGTCCTATGTTACAGTCTTCATTCTGGTCCTCTGGGGGCGTGAACGATTGGTTGCTGTAGTTACATTGTATGTCTTGTTAATTACTGATTGGTTGTATTTCAAACCCCTGTGGGCAGTACTATGTTTGTTTTTTGTGAATAAAAGAGGCTGTACTTCAAGTACAGTCAGACCACTGTTTGACCCTCAACACGGAGCCTTGTCTCGTTATTGGGGGGATTCGCTGTATGCTGTTAGGGACTGACTGCCAGGATTGTAAGCTGATTCCTGTTCGTCTGCTAGCAGCTATTCGTGAGGTTCCAGTCTGGAGTGCTACTTTGTATCCAGTTCGGGAGTTTGGTGTATTCTGCAGTAGCTGTGCCTGTCTCTCAGAAAGGGGCATATCGCCTAAACGGATTTTAACCCCTTGTCTGCCGAAACGGTCCGTTACACCCGTAAGCTGATTTGGGTGCCAACCTGCTGTGAACGGGGATCCTCATCATCATTCTCCTCATCCTCCAAAAATGTGCCCTGGCTGGACAGTTGGGTGCCTGGCCACTGTTGGTGAAGGAACTCACCATCTGAGTCACCTGTGGACAACTGGTCTGATAACCGTGGGAATGATCACTATTCCTCCTCCTCTGCCTCCCTTGCCACATCCTCATCGATCAGCGCCTGAAGCGTTTTTTCAAGGAGACATAGAAGTGAGATAGTAAGGCTGATGACGGCGTCATCACCGCTGGCTATGTTAGTTAAGTACTCGATTTACCGCAACATGGCACGCACGTCTGCAGCGTACTCAAGTTAGGTTTAGAAATGTTCCTGGGTGTTGTAGTGCAATAGACACTAACCTGCGACGGCTGACTCTCTGCAAGGGCAGGTGATGATGAGAAATGTTTGTGACGCCAGTGCCAATTAAACGGTGGCACGCCGTTTGCTGATAGCAGGAATAACTGAGGAACCACGTGATGTTAAAACAGAACTCAAACTTTAGTAGTCATCATACATGGACATAGGTAGAAACGCAGTTCTTTTGCAGACAGTTGGTTTTCAATACAGTTGATGCAGTCAATATATGTATAGCAAGGTGACTTCAGAGTGTTAAACACAGGACTTGCAGTACAGGCAGCTTGCACTCTATTCCTGACTGATCCTGGAACATAGAAACTCTTCTCCAAGGCCCGATACCCTAGCTCTGGCGTATATCCTTGGGTTTATAATTATAAAGTCCCTACTCTGTTGTCTTGAGTACCTCTTGCTTTTCTGGACTTGCCCCTGTCTCTCTCTCAGCTTCCTCAGGCTCTAGAAACTTCTGAACTCCCAGGCTGTTTAACAGTGGTCTTCCTGCTTCTGTATATATAAATTCAGGAGGGGAACCTTCTCCTTGGATTTGGAACCCGGTTACAGGGACTGCAGTACCCTCTCCTGGTCCGCAGGCTTCAGGCCTGGACTTGACTCTGACATAGTCTAAACTCCAACTGCTGTAGACTGACTTTAGACTAGACTGCAGACTTCTTAGACTGACTTTCCTTTCCCTGACTGGGCCTTATATAAACTAGGGCTCCCTAGCTCCCTCTAGTGACTAAGAGCTGGAATGACACCCCTAGCAGGCCTGTACATTACAGTAACAGGGAAATACATAGCATTACATTACATGACATTTTATAAAGACGACATATACCAACTTCCCCATAAATAAGGAGGGACGACAGCACACCAAGTGACCCTTTTGTAGTGACGGGCATTACAGTCCCCGTACACTACACGTCCTGCATGGAGGCACACCTGTTGGTGGTGAAATTGTGCTGTTCCACAGAGAGACTCAACCGTGCAGGCTGCAGCTGAAACTCCACTATCTCTCCAGTTGCTAGTGCTGGGAACCACGTACAGTGGGACTCTCCATCTTCAACAGACAGAATGGCAGCATTTCAAAAGCCAGCAATTTTGAAATGCTGCCATTCAGGGCTAGGGCTCGTGGGTGGGTATGGGTGTACTTCCTCTTTCTCTCCAGTGTTTGGAGGATGGACAGCTGAATCCTTCCATGGAATAGTGTGGAGATCCTCGGTGACGGTGGTGGTGGTGTTTCTGCCACATCCTCTGTTTGCGGGGTGGCAGGTGCTTCTCTCGTTCCAAAGGGGAAGGAAGAGGCCGAGACAGCAGCAGAAGAGGGAGCAGGAGGAGCCTCTGATCTTTAATGGTTCTTGAAGTGTCTACTCCACTGCAGCTCGTGCTTTGCGGTTAGATGCCGCATCATGCAGGTGGTGCTCAGATTTATAATATTTATGCCTCGATTCAGTCTCTGACTGCACAGCGTGCAAACCACCCGTGTCCTGTCATCAGCAAACTACCTGAAGAACTGCCACGCCAGGGAACTCCTATGCGCTGGCTTTGGTGTGCTATGTCTCTTGGCGCGTTGGGAAGTAGCAGGCGTACTGGCTGGTGGACGGCCGCTCTGATTTTGCACCCTGCTCCCTCTTTGCTGTGCGGCTGGCGCTGCGTGACCCTCACCTCTTCCTCCGAACTGCACACGTCACTGGCATGACCTGGATGCCATGTGAAGTCTAGGATCTCATCACCCTCCACATCACCTTCTACCCACTCCTCACCCCTTCCCTCCTGGCTGGTCTGCACACTGCAGAAAGCCCCAGCAGTTGACACCTGTCTTTCACCATTGTCATCAGAGACGAGCTGCAGTGGTTCTCCCACGTCCTCATCTTCAAACATAACTGGTTGGGCATCAGTACACTCAATCTCACTTCTGGGGCAGGGCTAGGTGGGTGTCCTACGAAAAACCTGCCAGCAGAGTCATCAAAAAGCATAAGAGACTGCCGCATGACTTGTGGCTCAGACTGCTTGGCTGATGTGCAAGGGGTTGAGGAGAAAGACGGATGCCGGTGGGCCGCCGGTGTCAACTCTGTGCTTTCAGCAGTGGACCGGGAGGAAGATAATGTGAAGGAAATGGAGGCACTCTCAGCCATCCAATCTACTACCTCTTCTACTTGTTCTGGCCTCACCATTCTTCCCTGCAGCAGGAGCTCCACCACCACCTCCAGCAGCACCACGACCACCGCCCCTAGTTGATGCTCTCCTCATTTTGTTACGGTCACCCACTAAATTGGCTGACAGACGAAAATTGTATATCCGTGTCACGGATGCAAAAGGGGTGTTTAGCACAAAAAAAAAATAGGTAGGTCTCGCCGCCCCAATTAACAGTGATTAACTATTATATTTCCCTGTGACGGAGTGAAGAACAGTTTTTCTAAACACAACAAATAGGTAGGTCTCACTGAACCAATAAACAGGTTGATTATTATATTTTCCTGTGACGGTGGCAAGTACAGTTTTTCTAAACACAACAAATAGGTAGGTCTCACCGACCCATTTAACAGGTTGATTTACTATTATAATTTCCTGTGACGGTGGCAAGTACAGGTTTTTTTTTTTACCCAAAAAAATAGGTAGGTCTCACCAACCCATTTAACAGGCTGATTTAGGCCTCATGCACACGACAGTATTTTTTCATGGTCCGCAAAACGGAGTTCCGTTGTTTCGTGATCCGTGTCCGTTTTTTCTTCCGTTGTGCTTCCGTGTGTCCGTTTTTTTTTGCGGACCGTCAGAAAACAAGGAATGGTGAAAAAAATTTAATTTTAATATCTCCACCCAGGATACTGGTATAAATGAAGGTCACCTGAGTTTGGTTTTGTGGCCATTTTCTGTAGTCTTCACAGAGTACAGAGGTTCTTTTGGTTGCTTGTCTTTGCTGTATCACCATGGCGGATGACTCTGAGGAAGAGGTCTTACTGCATTGGCTTGTTTCTCGGCGATGGGGACAGCGCACTCCTTTGTTGGATGAGGAACCTAGTAGAAGGCGGCCATTTTGGGTCCATCCGATTGTTTCTCAACGTTACCGGAAAGGACACTTTCATACCCTCTACAAAGATCTGCGGCTGCATCCTGAGAAGTTTTTTTTACTTCTGTCGGATGTCAGTCACTACATTTGATCGCTTGCTGTCGTCTCTACGTACTGTCCTTACCTTCATGGACACCAATATGAGGCGCAGCATTTCTCCTGAGGAAAGGCTCATTGTCACGTTGAGGTAAGCAATATTTTACATTTAAAGTTTCACCAGTAATGTGCACGGCTTCTGTCAGGAGGAACATGTGTTTGAAAATGGCTGCTGTTAGACATGTGCTACTGTTTGCTGAAGTAACCTTTCTTTGCCCCTAATGTTTTGTGGAAATGTTTTTTTTATTTGTTTTTAAAACCGTTAATCCCTGACACATAACATCCCAATATTGAAGGTTGTCTATTCTTTTGTGCAAGTTTCAAACTTGTGTTTAGCTAACGTCCTCGAGACACTCCAAAAATCCACATCACTCGCCAGTAGTTTGTGACAAATGGTGATTTATTCAGTCAGTCAGGTTACAGCAGGCTACAACCTGCCTGTCTGAGTGAATAAATCACTACTGGCGAGTGCTGCGGATTATTGTAGTGTCTGGAAGAATTGGGACCCTCGGTCAGGATCCCTATCTGCGGGCACCACCCGGCTTGAAGCCTATATACCGGTCTGTACCCTATTTTGTGGGATTGTGGTGCTGCCAACCCCTGAGATTTTCAGCTAACGTCCTCATCATGCATAATGTTCACATAATTTTGAAGTTGCCCATAACTTTCAGCATTTCTAAGGGGCTAAACACAGTTGTTGTAACTTAGTTGTGGTGGTACTGCCCACACCCCAATAGCTGGTAGTGTTTTGCTCCTAGACACAAATTCAAATGTTTAATTTTAGTTTAATCAACAAAGGACATAGGGCAGTGATGGCGAGCCGTTTACAGACTGAGTTCCCAAACTTCAACCCAAAACCCACGTATTTATCGCAAAGTGCCAACACGGCAATTTCACCTGAATACTATAGTCCAATATAGTTTATCTTCCACGTATTTTATCATTTAGCTATAATAGCCTGCCTACATTCAGTGCTGCCTGTCCTTTTCATAGTGTGCCCTGTGCTGATGAATGGTCGGAAAAGTCTAAGGTATATTGGTAAACCATAGACTTTTTCTAGGGTACGGGTGCCCACAGAGAGGGCCCTGAGTGCCGCCTCTGGCACCCATGCCATAGGTTCGCCACCACTGACATAGGGTGTTTAATATCATGTCTTGTATACAACATTATACGTGATTCATGAATCTGATGTTCCCTTTGATTTGCTGCTGACTGATTGTTTTTTTTTTCGATTTTCAACAGATTCCTTGCAACTGGGAACTCTTTTGCATCCCTGCATTTTGAGTTTCTTTTAGGAACCTCGACGATCTCGCGGATTGTACGTCACACTTGCCATGTCATCTGGCAGCAACTCCGAGAGACGGTGATGCCGCAGCCCAAGGCGGACGATTGGGTTCGCATTGCTGAGGGCTTCCAAATTTCAGCACAGTTTCCAAACTGCATCGGGGCAATGGATGGCAAGCACATCCGTGTGAAGAAGCCTCCTCACTCAGGGTCCCGATTCTTCAATTATAAACAATATTTTTCGGTAGTGCTGATGGCTGTTGCTGACAGTAACTACCGGTTTATAATGGTTGATATCGGGGCCTATGGAAGCACTGCGGATGCTCGCATCTTTAGTGCTTCTAGAATGGGTGAGCGGCTTTGTGCCAACCAGCTTGCCCTGCCCGAGTCCAGAAGACTGCCCGGATATGCAGGTCCACCGGCTCTATTTGTCATTGTGGCGGATAAGGGTTTGCATTGACTCCACATGTTATGCGGCCCTTTCCAAAGCGTAGTTTGGATGTCAGGAGGCGTATATTCAACTACCGGTTGACTCGTGCCTGTCGGTATGTTGAGTGCGCTTTCGGGATACTCTCTAGCAAGTGGAGGGTGTTTTTATCATCCATACAGTTGGATCCGGAGAATGCTACCCTGGTGATTAAAGCTTGTGTTGTTCTACACAACTTCACCAGGATTAATGAGGCTTCCTCTTCTGTTGACATGGAAGATCTTCCATGTCATCAGATTTGGGTTTGGAAAGGACCCTGCATAGACGACCTGGGACTGCAGGCATTGCAGTTCGGGAACTCTATGCAGACTACTTTTACAGCCCAGAGGGGTCCTTGCCATGGCAGAGGGACGCTATTCGTGGCAGTTTTTGAAATCTTCTGGGCTCTTTAGTTGTTTATTATTTTGTAGATAGATTACTAAAATTTATTGTGGTAGTTGAGTGTAGGGACTCGCAAGAGACTGAGGACCCTTGACGTGGGCTTGCGGGCTGAGATTTTTTGGACATCACATATTTTAAACTGCATATCAATAAATATTAAAGATGTTTTTGTCAAAATATAAATTGACTTAAACATCTTTATTATTTGGCATATATGGTCCGAAAATTTTTCTAATACCTCATGATCACAGTATCCCAAAATACAGATGTTGTTCTTCAAAATAAAGTGTTGCTTTGTGAGCTATAGTGCGTGTGGAAGTGTCTTTACATTGTGTTGAACTCTAAATGTTTTGTGGATTGAGAAAATAAACACAAGTCAAATTGTTTTCTCCCAAACAAACTTTAAATAAAATATCTGGATCACAAATCCAAAACCAATAGCAATGTAGATAATTTAAAAACATATACAGAAAAACTTCTCGAATATTTTTAGAAACAACAGTTATAATTCAAATAGGTCTTGGGTAAACGACCCAGGAGCAAATGACGACTGTGGCCATACATGGGCCTGTTGTGTTGCCCCCAGTTGGCAAAGTGCCCGGGTAATGAGGCTGACCACATGATGTGTTGGGTCTTGAGATTGCTGGTATGGTGGTTGGGGGGGGAGGGAAGATGGCCCTTGGGTTGTTTGGGGAGGCTGATGATAGGTGCCTGTTTGCTGCTGCTGAGCAGCATTAGTATTTCATTTTTGAGAAAATAAATTTTAGCAAGTATGTCTCCCTGGTAAGGGGTACTGTACATCTTGATGACTAGGGCCAATGAAGCCAGGGCACTCATGGTATTTTTCAGGAGTGACCTGCTTCATTAGTGGC